>NW_022436955.1:15797525-15908603 GCF_009761245.1 Sapajus apella | reverse complement strand
AAGTGCTGGGATTACAGGCTTGAGCCACCGCGCCCGGCCAGGGAGGGTACTTTTTAAGGACAAAGCCAGAATAAATGAAATAGAAGTGATACAAACATAGGATATTTTTGATTCAAGAAAGATGTGTATATGTAGCATCATGTTCTAGGCACAATTAGTGAAAAATAACCTAGATACACACTAAGAATATTTCTGAATTACAAAAAAATTTTACAAGCAATCTGGTAAGGGAAAAAAAGGCTGTCTGGAATACGGTGGCTTGATCATGGCTTATTATAGCCTGTAACTCCTGGGTGTAAACTATTCTCCTGCCTCAGCCTCCTGAGTAGCTGAGACTACAGAGGCATGCACCACCACACCTACCTAATTTTTTATTTTTTTAAGTTTTTTTTTTTTTTTTTTTTTTTTTTAACAGAGTCCAGTAGGTTGCCCAGGTTGGACTTGTACTCCTGGCCTCAAGCAATCCTTCCATCTCAGCCTCCCCAAGTGCTGGGATTACAGGTCTGAGTCACTATATTACAACCAAGTCACACCTGGGGATTACAGGTGTGAGCCAAAGTCTGCTTAGGGGAGATCCAGCCTGCAGACATTTTAAAGGACCCTCATACATAAATATTAGGCATATTCCCTGTTAGGTAAATTGCCTCACAATAACGTGATCTACATTTTTCCCAATGAGGAGTTTTTAAAAAGTATTTCTGGGGCAGGCTTGACAATATAAACTTAAAGAATGTAGGTGAAACGGTCAAATGCCTATTTAATTCAGTAATTTAGTTCTACTACTACATATTTAAAGTCACATGTCATGTGAAGTAATATCAGAAGGATTACTCTCATGAAACTCCCATTTCACGACACAGTTTAATTCAAACATTTCAAATGCATCTTTAACATCACTGCTTTATCATCAGAACTTCTGGATTTAACAGTTCTCCAAAATATGTCCTCTTTATTTCCACCTAATGCGATCACTAAACATTTTCCTACAACTCACAAGTCCCCATTTACAGAGCCTTGAGAAAAGCTGCTTTTCCCATTTGTTCTTTAAATACATATTCATGTCTCTAAATAACACTTTCTAAATTGTTCTTTCAAGGGATATTTAAACGGTTTGTTGATCAGGACACCTAACACTTGCAGCAGTGAGGTCATACCCTGACGAATAATCACAAGATCCGCTTTTAATTGATCTCTGCTGTACTCCTTTCTTTCAGGTGACCTCTATAATCACATCCACCAATACTGACGTCACTTCAGGCTAATGCATCCTTCCCAAACAGTACTTGTTTTTCAAAATTAAAAAATAAACAAGAGATAACACCATGATTTCAAAGACTTTGCAAGAACTTCAAAATGACTTTCTCTTTGTTGATGAAAAATTCTGTGGGAATAAAACCTTGCCTTGTACTTGGGCATATCTGAAAAGAAGATGGCCAAGGGTATAGCAAGCAAACACAAATATTTGTGTTTAAACGAAGGCAAAGACTGTCATATTAACATCAGACAGAACAGAACACAACGAATATTGGACACGTGATATGATACCACATTTCAGCATTAATTCAGTCTTGTGCAGCCTTTGAGCAGCAATTGATTTCACTGATTTTTAAGGTTACTTGAGATAGTAACATATTACCTGGGGGCATTTTGTTTCTTAGTATTTCAACTTCTCTTTTTGTCTTCTTGGGTCTCCACGGCAAATGAGAATTATTTCCATTTCTTTCATAACGGGCATCTCCGTCCAAAAAGGCATCTACTTGGAGGCCAATACACGATTAATTTATAGGCTATAGCTATAGCTACAAGTCTATAAAATCATCATTACATGCTCACATGCGATAATCAGGAAAACACAAAAATTACTATCCAGTTTTTTTTAAAGACAATAAGAATTCTGCAGTAGCCCTTTTGCTCTGCAGCCTGGTCACATCAAATTATGGTGTTCTACATTTCAAATTAAGTCCACTAATTGGATCAACACTGAGAAGTTCATTAACCCTATATGCCTAGTGTTCCATTATTGGAATGTTAAGCTTGGAATTGTATCCTACTGCTTAAGGTCATCGCCAGGGTCTGACTTTTCACCAAAAAAGTTTGCAACCTCCAGCATAAATGGGAAATATCCTACTAAGCGTAATAGTCTCCTTTGTGTTCTATAACTCTCATTGGTAGAGATAAAAGACTTCTCAAGGTGGATGATAACATTCTTTTTTGAGAGATAGTTTTTGCTCTGTTGCCTAAGCTGGCGTGGAATGGTGTGATCTTGGTTCACTGCAGGCAATGCAACTTTATTGCTTGAACCTCCCGAGTTCAAGCAATACTCCTGCCTCAGCCTCCTGAGTAGCTGGGATAGGTGCATGCCACTACACCCAGCTAAGTTTTATATTTTTAGTAGAGATAAGGTTTCACCATGTCCAGGCTGGTCTCGACAACCTGACCTCAAGTGATCTGCCTGTCTTGGCCTCCCAAAGTGTTGGGATTACAGGTGTGAGCCACCACGCCCGGCCAGCAATAACATTCTTGGACATGCCTCCTTGCACACATTAAAAGGAGTTTTTCACACATGCTGTTGGACATGGCGAGAGAAAAAGCATATAACCCCTTGACTGTGGCTCAGCTTAAATTCGTGGTCACGAAGCTTGAGTGGCCCGCCTTCACGCTGCCTGGCAGTCTGTTTCCACTCTCCCAGGTGAACTCCACTTCCCTCTACTCAACCACCAACACCTGGAAGCCTCCCTCCGTCTCATTTCCAGGTCAGGTGATCAACTTGCTTTCTAACTCAAGGAGAAAAAGCAATGTAGAGTCCTTCCACAACTCCGGCCGTCAAATCTAGCCACCTACTAGCACCTGTACCTGTAGAGAGACAATGCCTTCTCTCATGCTCTACACATCTTCATACTCCTACCCAAGTGAATACCTCTAGTTGTTCAGTAGCTCAAATCCAGTGCATCATTCCTGAATGCTATTTTTCCTGTCTCAAAAAAAAACCCAGCAACTTATATTGGTCTCATGAACTACTGCCCCAGTTGTTTTCTGCTCTTGAGCAAAATCACCTTAAAAATTGTCCTAACTTGTTAGCTCCAATTCTTCTCCTCCCCTCTATTTCCCTACTTTTAGAGATTGTTTTTTAAAATGTTGACAGACTGGGCATGGTGGCTCACACCAGTAATCCCAACACTTTGGTAGGCTGAAGAGAGTGTATCACCTGAGGTCAGGAGTTCAAGACCAGCCTGGCCAACATGGTGAAACCTCCGTCTCTACTGAAAACATAAAAATTAGCCAGGCATAGTGGCGAATGCCTGTAATCCCAGCTACTCGGGAAGCTGAGGCAGGAGAATCACTTGAACCTGGGAGGCGGAGGTTGCAGTGAGCTGAGACGGCGCCGTTGCACTCCACCCTGAACAACAGGAGTGAAACTCTATCTCAAAAAAAAAAAAAAAAACAAAAATGTTGACATAAATTTGTTTTATAATTGCTTTAGACTGTTTTGTGCTGCTATAACAGAATACCACAAACAGGGTAATTTATAAAGAACAGAAATCTAATTCTTACAGTTCTGGAGGCTGCAAGCCCAAGATCAAAGCACTGCCATTTCGAGTTGGACGAGACCTGCACACTCGTAAGGAGGAAGGGCAAGAGAACTCCTCCCTCTGCCGAGCCCTTTTATAAGGGCGCCACGTCCCGCTCACAGGGGAGGAGCCCTGTGGTCCAGCCCACGTGTTAAAGCCCCACCTCTTAATACAATCACACTGGCAACACCTGTTTCGGAAGGGGCACGTTCAAACCATAGCAATAATTATGGAAAACATTTAAAGAGTCTCCATGCCAAAACTATCAAACTGGTACATTTTGAAAGGTCTTATTTCCATCTTCATCCTTTCTGCCCCATTTTCTCTCTCCCCCAGACATAACCATTTTCATTAGTTTTTGTTTCTCCTTCTATTACATTTATACATACGCGTATGTATATAAGTAAATATATATGTTCTGTACCTTTATTTTCCACTAAAAAAAATCACAGAGCTAACTCCACTGCAGCGCATGGAGATGGTTGTTATTTGCTTTTTACCACCAGTTCCCTTTTGATGGGATTATTCCTACTTTTTGGTCTTACAGAGAGCAACATGAATAGCCTTACGCGTTCATCTTTTGGTATTTTTGCTGTTTTGGCTTTGGGATAGAGTCCTGGCAGTGGAGGTGGGGTCAAGGGTAGATGTATATGTTATTTTGCTAGATATTGCTGAATTCCCCTTTATTTACAAGATATATAGAGAATATATCTTCCTGCATTCTCACTAGCAACTTATGAGAGTACATATTTTCTTACAGCCTTGCCAACAGCATATGTTAAGTTTGTGAATTTATGCCAATCTGATAGGTGGAAAAGGATATCTCCGTTTATTTTTAATTTGCATTACTCTATTTTTTTTGGCAAGAATACTGTATAAGTCATATGTATACTTACATCAAGGCATTTTTCTTTCTTTCTTTTTGAGTCTGATTCTCGCTTTGTCGCGCAGGCTGGAGTGCAGTGACGTGATCTTGGCTAACTGCAACCTCTGCCTTCCAGGTTCAAATGATTCTCCTGCCTCAGCCTCCCTCCCGACTAGCTGGGACTACAGGTGCGTGTCACCACGCCCAGCTAATTTTTTGTATTTTTAGTAGACATGGGGTTTTACCGTGTTAGCCAGGATGGTCTCGATCTGCTGACCTTGTGATCCTCCTGCTGGAGCCTCCCAAAGTGCTGAGATTATAGGCATGAGCCACTGCGCCTGGCCAAATTTTCTTTTTTTTTTTTAATGTAATTTATTATTTTGAGATAATTATGTATTCATATGCAGATGAAAGAGAAAATGCAGAGAGATGCCTGTAGTCAGTTTCCAAGGGTAACACATCTTGCAAGAGCAACAACAGGATATTGACACTGATACAGTCATGTCAAAAATTTTCTTCAGTTGCTACAAGAATCCCTCACATTGCCCTTTTATAGCCATGCCTACTTCCATCTTGCCCCCATGCCCTTCTTAGACCCTGACAACCACTAATCTGTTCTCCATTCCTATCATGTTGTCATTTCAAGAACGCTCAATAAATGGCACCATAGAGTATATCATATTTTGAGATTGGCTTTGTTCACTCAGCAGAATTCTCTCGAAATTTCTGTATCAATAGTTTGTTTCTTTTTATTACTGAATTACAACTAGAGGGATTCACTTTGGGTAGGAGTATGAAGATGTGTAGAGCATGAGAGAAAGCATTGTCTACCTGCAGGTACAGGTGCTGGTAGGTGGCTAGGTTTGATGGTCGGAGTCGTGGAAGGACTCTACATTGCTTTGATTTTCTCCCTGAGTTAGAAAGCAAGGTGATCACCTGACCTGAGAATGAGATGGAGGGAGGTCCCCAGGTACTGGAGATTGAGTAGAGAGCGGGAAGTAGGAAAGTCACCCGGGAGAGTAGAAACGGTATGACTGTCATGGCTGGACCACAGTGGTTTAACCATTCACCTGTTGACAGATGTCTGAATTGTTTCCAATTTTGCTCTATTGTGAATAAAGCTGCTATAAGCATTCATATACATATTTTTACATGAGCACAGGTTTTCTCTTTCTGCAATAAATGCCAAGCAATTTCTGAGTTGTATAGTAGTTGTTTTTTTTTAAGAAATCACCAAGGCCGGGCACGGCGGCTCATTCCTGTAATTCCAGCACTTTGGGAGGCCGAGGTGGGAGGATTGCTTGAAGCCAGGAGTTCAAGATCAGCCTAGGTAACATAACAAGACCCCATCTCCACAAAAATAAATAAATAAATAAGCCAGGAGCAGTGGCTCACGCCTATAATCCCAGCACTTTGGGAGGCCAAGGCAGGCAGATTACTTGAGGTTAGGAGTTCGAGACCAGCCTGACTAACGTGGAGAAACCCCACCTCTATTAAAAATACAAAATTAGCTGGGCATGGTGGCAGATGCCTGTAATCCTAGCTAATTGGGAGGCCAAGGCAGGAGAATCACTTGAACCCAGGAGACAGAGGTTGTGGTGAGCCAAGATCACACCGTTGCACTCCATCCTGGGCAACAAGAGGGAAACTCCAGCTTGGAAATAAATAAATAAATAACAGCAACAACAACTACACACACACAAATGCATACATACATAGCTTAATCCTGATCTACTTCTGTGGAAGTGAACCTCGGATAACAGCATCCTCACCCTTAGTCTTCTCATCTTCCTCTGCCATATTCTCTTCTCCTCTTTCCCATCCTTCCCTCTGAAGCCCCAATGCTGACTGAATTACGAGTGTGCATGTGGAAAATGATGTCAGCAATACAGTTTCTCCGACACTCTACCCAAGTCAAAACATGAGGTAACATCGAGGCACAACTCTTCCAACTCCCATTGGAAGTCACTCCAGATAACAGTTTCTTATGCTAATCAGTTTTATGAAAATCAAAAGCCCTGTATCATCCCATGATCTATCACTGACAGATTATTTAACCAATACTCTCACATGTACTCCTTATTTAGAGTCAGTTTTCAAAATTTGGGTATTTGGCAGTATGTAGCTTTATCACTTACCAGTCTGGCAAATGAAATAGTGTCCCAGTGAGCACTTGTCCCCTTTGAATGAGATCCGACTGAAGTTTCTGGACAGGTAGGTGCAGCTGGGGGGCTTTGTGTCCCCGTGGGCAACAATGTCTGCTGAGGGGAGATCAGACCCAGATAAGCCTCATACTTGAAAGCCAGGCTTTTAATTTATTTTTTATTATTGTTTTTGAGACAGAGTCTCACATTGTTGCCCAGGCTGGAGTGCAGTGGCATGATCTCAGCTCACTGCAACCTCCGCCTCCTGGGTTCAAGCAATTCTTTTGCCTCAGCCTCCAAAGTAGCTGGAATTACAGGTGCCCACCACCGTGCCTGGCTAATTTTTGTATTTTTAGTAAAGATGGGGTTTTGCTATGTTGGCCAGGCTGGTCTCGAACTCCTGACATCAGGTGATCTGCCCACCTTCGCCTCCCAAAGTGCTGGGATTACAGGCATGAACCACTGTGCCCAGCCACCAGACATTTTTTAAAAGTAAATATGAAAGCCAAATTTGGCTGGCTTCCAATAGACAGCAATTTAGAATTTCCTCCCATATATTATAGTTTATTTTTTCATATGTATTCCTTATCACAAGGCTTAGTATTACTTTACCTATGCATTAATGAAGATGACGAGAATGATATAATAATGCCTTGGATTTGTCTCTAAAACTTCAAGATGATGGTGCATAACTTTGAAAACACTTTGTAAGAAGAACAATAATTTCCTCTTTGTTTCTGTGTTAGGAAATTTGGAGCTCAGAATAATGAAGAGATGTTTATTAGGGAAACAAATGACTGTCAAAGGTTGCTGTCTCTCAAATCTAGCACAATTCTTCTAGTGAAAGGTTAGGTAAGTTAACTTTAGATGGGTTCTAGGAAAGATCGCATCACTTTTGCTACACAGACGAATCAAAGGCTGTAGCACAAAATGGAAACATTTCAGAGGAAAGATGGTAATGAAGTAAAGTGACTGGTTTTTCTGTATACAAAAGCAGAAAGATTAAGATTTTCCTTTTCTTCTGCCCCGGAATAAAATATAAGGAAGTTTCCTTCATCAGCACTAAACCCCACAGTCTTACCTGGATATTTTTCGTCTTGATGTTTTTTCAGTGGCATTACATTTTGGCCAATCCACCACTTTTTTCCTTCTTCCAGAAAGTCCCAGATGTGATCTGGAACTTCCTGGTTCCTAATATGAGCTAGGAATCCACCCTGGGCATGGCAGTAGTGCTCTGCTTCCTCAAAGCTGCAGTGAAAGCTGTTAAGCTGATAACAATTGTTTTGCCCATGTCGCTCTGGGCTGTTTAGCTCACTTGCTAGAATGATACTTGTTCTCACATATAACCAAAGCCAGCTTCTTCCTTTGAAGAACATTTTCTCTGAATTGTAGCAAGAAAAAGTGTGTAGGTTCAGCAGCTGCCTGGTCCTTTAAATACATATATTAGCGGCCTTGTCTTAGTATTATTCTTTTATGAATTGGGAACAATTTACCAAGGATACAAAAGGTTTTATTTTGAGGACCCAGGTGCAGTTCCTATCCTACAAGCTGAAAACAAATATCAGAGATCAATAAAGCAATGAGCCTTTGTATCTTGGGCCCCACCATCTGTGTCTACCTACCATATATGCGTATAGCAAATACAGATGGATTATAAAGCTGAATCTAAGCTGCGCCGGGCAGAGGATGATGAATATCTAACATCTAAGTCAGTGTGGCTAAAAATTAATAAGTGTAGCTTTTTCTTTTTTGAGACAGGGTCTTATTCTGTTGCCCAGGCTGGAGTGCAGTGGCTTGATATCAGCTCACTGCAGCCTCGACCTCCGAGGCTCAAGTGATCAATCCTCCCACCTCAGCCTCCCAAGCAGCTGGGACTACAAGAGCGCACCACCATGCCCAGCTAATTGTGTGTGTGTGTGTGTGTGTGTGTGTGTGTGTGTGTGTGTGTGTGTAGGTGGGTAGGTAGAGTCTTGCTGTGTTTCTTGGGGTGGTCTCAAATTGCTGGGCTCAAGCCATCTGTTTGCCTTGGCCTCTCAAAGTCCTGGTATTACAGGTGTGAGTCACCAGACTCAGCCATGTTTTTTTTTTTAAAGAAAGTCATTCTTGCAGACCCCTAGGACTGATTTTTTTTTTCTTTGAGATGTAGTTTTGCTCTTGCTGCCCAGGCTGGAGTGCAATGGCGTGATCTCGTCTCATTGTAACCTCCACCTCCTGGGTTCAAGCGATTCTCCTGCCTCAGCCTCCCGAGTAGCTGGAATTACAGGCATGTGCCACCACACCTGGCTAATTTTGTATTTTTAGTAGAGATGGAGTTTTGCCATGTTTGCCAGAGTAGTCTCAAACTCTTAACCTTAGGTGATCCACCCACCTTGGCCTCCCAAAGTTTTGGGATTACAGGTGTGAGCCACTGCACCTGGCCTAATTTTTTTAAAAAGGAGTTTTATTGTGAATATTTAAGGTACATAGCATGATGTTATGGGATGTATATAGATATTAAAAAGGCTATTATAGTAAAACAAACATATCCATCATCTAACATTAATTACCCACTTTTTTTTTGGTTTTGTGGCAAAAGCAGCTAAAATCTCATCTAGCATGAATCCTGTCTACTATCCAGTTTTGTTACCTGTAGTTCTCAGGTTGTACATTAAATCTCTCGACTTGTTCATCCTACATCTCTGCTACCCCCAGGACTGATTTAAATTACTGTATTCTGTCTTTTAAGTACATGCAAACAGAACTAAGCATAAACTCTATGTTTTTTGAAATGGAGTCTCGCTATGCTGCCCAGGCTGGAGGGCAGTAGCATGATCATAGCTCAGTGCAGTCTTGAACTCCTGGACTCAAATGACCCTCTCACCTTGGTCTCCCAAAGTCCAGGTGTGAGCCACCATCCCAGGTCCATTAACTTTATCTTAAAACTCTTACACAGTCATAAAAACCAAACAATATTAAATGGAAAAATGAATACAAATTAAATACAAACAAAACCGAAAACGAATGAGATCCAAATTTTGCCAAGCTAAATAGCAGATAAACAGGGTTCTCTGGCCTATGAATGCACAGGTTCCTTTGAATCTGGCATGCATACTATTTTATGATATGGGGAAGATTCAATTCTGTTACCGCATTTCTTTATTTGACTCATTAAAAGAAAAAAACCTTTGTTGAAACACAGCAGGTCATTTGGTCTCCACCTGTTGCGTACCCATCACATGTATTACAGCTGGTTCTGTCTTGGTGCCAAAAAGTGATGATAAATGCAAACAAATGTGGGCACTGGACCAGCTGACAGGTTTCAGGGTTAAGATGGTTATTCAGATAGTCGAAATGGTGCTTACATTACTCTAAAAATCAGTACACAAGTGGCCACCAAAATTATGTGATTCTCTAAAACACAGACTCCAAGAATACATCCTGTTTGAAAAACACTGCAGTAATCGTCTGGGTGTGGTGGCTCAGGCCTCTACTCCTAGCACTTTGGGAAGCTGAGGTGGGTGGATCACTTGAGTTGAGGAGCTCAAGACTAGCTTGGCCAACATGGTGAAACCCTGTCTCTACTAAAAATACAAAAATTAGCCAGGCATGGTGGCGTGTGCCTGTAATCCCAGCTATTTGGGAGGGTGGGGCAGGAGGATCACTTGAACCAGTTGGTGGAGGTTGCAGTGAGCTGAGATTGTGCCACTGCACTCTAGCCTGGGCAACAGAGTGAGACTCTGTCTCAGAAAACCCCCCCAAAAAACAAAAAAAACCCAAAAACACTGCAGTAATCAAATGAAAGATAAATACAGCACAATCATCACTTTCAAAAAGGCCAGTAAGGGAAGAAAAGGCATAATAATTATAACTAACAAAGACAATGAAAAGTGCCAGCCTACAGGGACAGCGTAAGTGCTGCTGTGAAGGTTCAGATAAGGAAGAAATTACTTTCGGCCTTTGAAACAAACATATAAAGATGGCAATATTTAGACAGATGAAACGGACATCTTGGCAGAGAAGTCGATGTGAATAAATACACAGAGGTGGGAAAGTGGGAGGTATTGATAAAAAGAAAGAAATACTTGTGTGTGTGTGTGTGCACGTAGGGGGTACTTGGTGGGACTGTCGTGGGAACCGTAACCAGAAAATGGGAGCGTTTCAAGTGCCAGGATAAAAGGTTTGCAGTTTATTTGGAAGGTTTCTGAGCACGGTAGTCCATCCTTACAAGAGTGTGAGGCAATGGACTCATCTGGATACAGGATGCTTTTTTGCTTTCAAAGTTCACAGAGCCTCAGCTTCGAAACACCTTCATATACATACACAAATAAACACACCACACATCCACGCATATGTTTCAAGCATTTTAAAATAAAACCTGATGAACGCCTACGGGGTTCAAGCGATTCTCCTGCCTCAGCCTCCTAAGTGGTGCCCGCTACTACGCCCGGTTATTTTAGCTTTCTTTCTTTCTTTCTTTTTTTTAGTAGAGACGCGGGGAGGGGTTCCTCCATCTTAGACAGGCTGGTCTTGAATTCTTGACCCCAAGTTATCTGCCCACCTGGACCTCCCAAAGTGCTGGGATTACAGGCATGAGCCACTGTGCCCGACCTCAAGAAAATGTTTTAATTTCTTTAAAAACCTGAAGAAAAATAAACTTTTACGTAGAAAAACATTTATATATTAACATATTCATTTTATATAAACACAGCAGTAAAATTTATTATTTATTTATTTTTAAATAAAGACGGGGTTTCATCATATTGGTCAGGCTGGTCTTGAACTCCCGACCTCAGGTGATCCTCCCGCCTTGGCCTCCAGAGTGCTTGGATTACAGGCACCATGCCCGGCCAATTGATTTTTTAAAGCAATAAAAACTGCAGATATACTTCTGGTGTGAAACACAGTGTTCTTATGTCCACGCTAAAATAACCAGCAGGGGGCCCACGAAAATCGCAAGGCGACCCCGGCAGAAAGACAGCGGTGTTTGGCACGACCTCAACACCTGTCTTCCTGACAGAATCCCGACTCCTCGCGGACTTTCGGATTCGACAATGTGGGATTACGGGACTAGCGACAAACCCCGCGCAGCACCTCCTCGGCCAACCGCCGGCGACGACACCGGAAGACCAGGAGGAGGGCGGGTATAAGAGGCTTGACCGCCGCTACTGCGCAAGCGCACCCAACCGGAGCCTGGCCTTCCCAGCTGCGGAGGCGCCCGCTCAACCCTACTGCTTGAGGATTGGTGGACTGGCGCGTAAGGGCTGGAAATAGGAGGGGCCGCCGCCATATCCTCCAATGGAAGGGAGACAGGGGCGGACTTAATGACGGAAAAAGCATGGCGTGGAGACATCTGAAAGTGAGTCCTGCGAGTGATGCTTGGGGCTACGAGGGTGTGTCCGGACGGGACCAGGGCGGGCGAGGGGAGAACGGGGAGCCAGGCCGGTGAGGCTTGGATCGAAGGCGGCTCCGGGTGTGTGGCCCCCCCGGGACGTGTGCGTGTTTCCGGGGGCGCCTGCAAATGCTCGTACGTGTGCATTTGCACGTGGACTCGGTCGGGCGTGTGCAGACAGCGCCTGCAGGTCTGGTAGGGTGCTGATCTGAGTGTCTGCGCCTGGGCCATGTTTTTGAGCCTGGCACAGGGCTGCTTAGTGAACACATGACCTCCTAGCGTTGTGTGCAGGATCCAATTCGGAATGAATCTAGAGTAGGACATGCTCCCAACCCTTTTAGGTAAAGTTTTGTTTGGGGGAGGCTCTATGTGAAGCGTTCTTAGTTGTATCCCCGTATGTAGTAGGTATTCAAATGTTTGTTGATTGGCATGGGGGCGTCGTAGAGTCTCCAAGGGAGGCAATGAATACCTTGAGTCTCTCTTTTACTTATTTATTATGAGACGGAGTCTCGCTCTGTCGCTCAGGCTGGAGTGCGATGGCGTGATCCCGGCTCACTGCAACCTCCGCCTCCCGGGTTCAAGCGATTTTCCTGCCTCAGCCTCCCGAGTAGCTGGGATTACAGGCGCGCGCTACCCTGCCCTGTTCATTTTTGTATTTTTAGTAGAGACGGGGTTTCACCATGTTGGTCGCCCTGCCCGAGTCTCTTTTTAAAATAAATATATGAGGCCGGGCACAGTGGCTCACCCCTGAAACCCCAGCACTTTGGGCAGCCGAGGCAGGCCATGAGATCCAGAGATTGAGACCATCCTGGCCAACTTGATGAAACCCCGTGTCCACTAAAAATACAAAAAAATTAGCTGGGCATGGCGGCCGGCGCCTGTAGTCCCAGCTACTCGGGAGGGAGGCTGAGGCAGGAGAATCATTTGAACCTGGGAGGCAGACGTTGCAGTGAGCTGACATCGTGCCACTGCACTCCAGCCTGGCGACAGAGCAAGACGCCGTCTCAAAAATAAAAAATTAAAAATAAATATAGGGAGAGAGATGGGGTCTCACTGTGTTGCCCAGGCTGGTCTAGAACTGTTGGCCTCAAGGGATCTTCCCACTTCAGCCTCCCAAAGTGGTAGGATTACAGGCGTGGGCTACTGCACCCAGCCAGTGAATACTTGATCTACATCTCTTTAGTAGTTTGGAAAGATCCTTAAAAACAAAGCTGATCATTTCCTGGCTTAGGGAGCAAAACCTAAATCTTTACTTTGACCAAGACTCCTGCTCATTTCTCCTGCCTCTTCTTTTTTTTTTGAGACGGAGTTTCACTCATGTTACCCAGGCTGGAGTACAATGGCGCGATCTCGGCTCACCGCAACCTCTGCCTCCTGGGTTCAGGCAATTCTCCTGCCTCAGCCTCCTGAGTAGCTGGGATTACAGGCACGCACCACCATGCCCAGCTGATTTTTTGTATTTTTAGTAGAGACGGGGTTTCACATGTTGACCAGGATGGTCTCGATCTCTTGACCTCGTGATCCACCCGCCTTGGCCTCCCAAAGTGCTGGTATTACAGGCTTGAGCCACCGCGCCCGGCCTCTCCTGCCTCTTCTTAAGCCTTACTTTCCCTCACTCACTGTTCCAAACTTTCACCCTTTCTCATTCTCTTCTGCTACTGTTAGAGCCTTTATACATTTTCCTCTCCCTACTGCCTTCTAGTTAACTATTTTTTAAAATAATTGAACCAGAATAAGTTCAGAGAGACTCCCATCAACTCGTTTATCCCTTGAGCATCAGCTTTAAGTTATTTCCTTAATGAAGGCTTTCCTTACCTCTAAGATTGGGTTGAATTCTTTCCTTACCTTATACTTTTTATCCTTCATCACAGTTACCATGACTACATATTTGCATGCTCCTTGATTTCTGTCCATCTCTTCATAAGATCACATTCTCCACTAGGGCAGGGGCAAGATCTGTTTTGCCACTTTTGCTCATCAGTATTTGATGAGTGACTGGACTCATGAATTATCATTCAGCATCTGGCAGTGATAATTAAAGAAAAGACTGTGAACCACTTTTGACAGAAGGAGCATAGCATGGAGACACCTGAAACTGAGTCCTGACTCACTGCATCCTAGACCTCCTGGGCTCAAGGGATCCACCCACTTCAGCCTCCCAAGTAGCTGAGATCACAGGTGCACCACCATGCCTGGCTAATTTTTTATATTTTGTAGAGACGGGGTCACTCGATGTTGCCAAGGCTGGTCTCAAACTCCTGAGTTCAAGCAGTCCTCCCACTTCAGCCTCCCAAAGTGCTGGGATCACAAGCATGAGCCACCAAGTCCAGCTATGTACAGTTTTAAAAAGCCAGCATAATTAATACCCCAACTGGAATATAAAGGAGAAATTTTAAAAGTAGTTTATATTAATAATAAAATCACATGTGTTTCAGTATGTAAATATTCTATATGGTTCCCCTAGTGAGATCTGTTTAAGCCTCTATTTAGAAATGTGAATGCACAGGTGTGTGACATCATCAAACACCCCAGCAAAGCACTGTACCATTCCCGATGAGATTTTCTGAAATGGTGAACAATTCTTGGGAATGTTCTGTGCAAAACTGGACAGTTGCCCCTCAATTTGCAAGATACTTGTACTGTATGTGAAAACCATGTGGAGGCTGGGCATGGTGGCTTACGCCTGTAATCCCAGCACTTTGGGAGGCCAAGGCAGGAGTACTGCTTGAGCTCTAGAGTTCAAGACCAGCCTGGGCAACATAGCAAGATTTCAAAAAATTGGCTGGGCTTGGTGGCATGTACCTGTGGTCCCAGTTATTTGGGGAGACTGAGGTGGGAGGATTGCTTGAAACCAGGAGGTCAAGGAAGACAGTTTGTGTTGATGTGATAAAATGTAGTTTGGTTCAGATAATATGAACAGATAACTTTTCCCCCACACAAATGTCAGTAGGACGTTCAGAAGTCACACAGGAAGTGGCGCAGTTCATGTTAGATAGTCTCAAGCCCAGAAGGATGTCTGACTTTACGGATTCCTGCCCACCACGTCTATTAGCATTGCCCTGTCACTGTAACCAGTAACGGTATCCACCACAATCCCCCTAGGGGACGGTACTGTCCCTCTTGAAATCTCTGGCCTGGAGTCCCAGGAAGGCCTTTAGGGCCGGAAGAGGGCATGCACACAGAAGTGTAGATAGAGCCTCTGACTGTAGAGGCCAGTGTCAGTGGCAGGAAAAGGGCATCTGTTTCATGTGGCCTGCAGTTATGCCTTCTGTGTGCCTGGGTGTGAAGGGCTCAGGGAGGGTGTTGCAGCCTGGCTCGGGGGCCCCTTTAATAGGCTCTTTTTTTGGCAGAAGCGGGCCCAGGATGCTGTGGTCATCCTGGGGGGTGGAGGGTTTCTCTTCGCCTCCTACCTGATGGCCACGGGGGATGAGCGTTTCTATGCTGAACACCTGATGCCGGCTCTGCAGGGCCTGCTGGACCCAGAGTCAGCTCACAGACTGGCCGTTCGCTTCACTTCCCTGGGGCTCCTTCCACGGGCCACATTTCAAGACTCTGACATGCTGGTAGGTGTTCTGGGACATCCTGTGCAAAGGTGAAGGCTGAAGTCTCCTAAACTCAGCTGGGACTGATCTTTTTGAAAACCAGAACCCCAAGTGGGCAGTGGGGATTTGGAATTCAGTCTGAGCATTATTATTTTATGTCATGTTGCGTATATGGGATGGTGTTAGGTGGTGTTCCTGTGTGATCCTCCCAGCTGCTGCGTGAGCTGGGTCCTGTTACCGTCCCCCAACAGGGATCAGGAAACCGAGGAACAGAGTAGTAACAAAAAGTAACCCAAGTCACACAGCTAGCGGGAAGCAGAACGAGGATTCAAACCCATGGAATCTGATGCTGGCTTCCTGCCCCTTGGCCGCTGTCCTGCCTTGTTGAGGTTCAGATAGTTCAGTCCTCCCCTCGGCTACATGGGGAAGCTGCCAGAATCAATAAGCGCAGGTGCGAGGCAGGAGGGTCTAGTCCCAGCCTCAGCCTCACTCAGCTGCATATCCAGCATATGGGCACTCTCCATGCGCTGATGTGGGCTGGGTTCTGGGCTTAGTGCAGCATACCGAATTGAAGAATCCCTGTCCTTGTGGAAGCTGCATCCTCGTGGAAGCCTCTGCAGTTTCCTTTTGAGAGGCTTCTTACCAAACAGAAGGACATCAGAAAGACTTGTGTGTGAAAACGCAAACAAGGAGCACTCAGAAACTCTGGTGGGGAGGGTCACTGTTACAAACTAGAGGGGCCTTCACCGCATTTCCCGTTCCTACCTAAAACTCCTTTTCACTTCCTGATTGTATGGTGTTGAGATGTGTCATTTTCCCTGACTCACCATGCTCACATACTAACAGGCACTGTAGGCCCAGAAAGAAAGAGCACTCCTTTAAGCCGTCCTCACCCTAGACTGCTAGTCTGAGAGCCTTGGAACCAGTGAAAATGTGAGTGAATAATGAGTGGGATACAGAGATGGGGTGAATTTAGAAGGAATTGCAGTGTGCTTGAGGGCGAAAGCTGTGTCTGTGTAAACACAGATGCCTGAGCTATTGCCCTGAACACCACGGTGTGGGCCCACTCTTACAGCAGCTCATTTAGAATGTGACTCAGACTTTTTAACTGGTAGCCAGGACTCTTTATGATTTCACCCCAACTTTCCTGGTTTAGCTCTCCACGCTTTGCCTCTGTCAGGCATATTAGAATCCCCTGGGGGTACACTTGGAATAGTCAGATGCCCTGGCCCTGTGCCAGGCCAGTTTCACTGCCACATCTGAGAGCGGGGCCTGTTCTAGTCCAGCCCCCAGTCTCCTCCCAGTCCCGAGGTGCCAAGAACATTCTCACCTTCATTTGTTGTTATTCTTCCTTCTTGGAGCGTCTCTCTTAACCCCTTCCTTCCAGGATCCTTTGGTGCTCAACCTGGGAGGCCCTGGCTAGTCTCCTGAAAGGTCACGAAGCCCGTCAGTCAGCTCTGCCCAGCTTAACACCTCACCTTCCTTCCTCTGGTTCCCCATGGGAGGCTGGGGCACGTGGCCGGGGCTTCTTACCAGCCTGGATGAAGAGGGACACAGCTGGAGCTGATGTTTATTAAGCTGATTAAAGGGTTTTGCTGCTTGACATGTCGTGGTTTCAGGGAAGCACTACCTAGGGCCTGACCCCAGCGAGCTACTCTCTCCCACCAAGGCTAGTTGGCAACAAGGTATGAACCTTAACCACAACTGGAAAAGACAGTGCTTGTCTTTTGTTCATTCAACACATGGTAGAAACACTGTTTCTTCCCCCAGGCTTGCTAATAATAAATCCTCATGGTTTTCAAACTCTAGCAGGCATCACAGTCCCCTGGAGAGCACGCACTGTTAAAAATAGGTTCCCCCAGTGCTCCACTCCCCTGCTAAGGATTTTGACCTTGGGGGTGGGCCCTGAGATCTGAGGTTTCACAAGCTTCCCGGGTCATTCTGATGTAGCCGTGCCAGGAAGCATGCTTTGAGACATGCCGGGGTAGCCTTGTGTGCCTCTCACTTTGTCTTCCTCTTCCCAGGAAGTGAGAGTTCTGGGCCATAAATTCCGAAATCCAGTAGGAATTGCTGCAGGATTTGACAAGCATGGAGAAGCTGTGGACGGACTTTATAAGATGGGCTTTGGTTTTGTTGAGATAGGAAGTGTGACTCCAAAACCTCAGGAAGGAAACCCCAGACCCAGAGTCTTCCGCCTCCCTGAGGACCAAGCTGTCATTAACAGGTAGGTGAGTGGCCCAGAGTTCACGGAGGATACCCTCTTTCCAGCTGGGCTTTCAGAGATGTAAGATCTGCGTCTATTGTTTTCTGTCATACAATGTGGATGTTCTTCTGTCATTTGGAACGTTCAGGAACCCTGCTGAGTGTCTACTATGTGCCCCGGGCATCTATCTTAAGCAGGTTTTGTTATGTCCACTTAACAGTTGTGTATGTGGAGGCTCATGGAGCCAAATAACTCAGCTTCAGTCACGGAGACTGTAAGCAGGAGAGGCTGGGCATGGCCTGGGCTTATTGGACTTTAGAGTCTGTGCTCTGCCCATGTTGTTTCTCCAATGCTCTTACTCCACACTGTGCAAAAGAAATGTAATATGAGCCCATATGTGATTTAAAGTATTCTAGTGACCACATTAAAACAGTAAACAGAAATAAGCGAAATTAATACTTAATTACTTAAAATTATAATTTAGTTATATTTACTATGTTACAAGTATTTAAAAAACATATATTTAAAGCAACATAAAAGTTGTTAATGGGCTATTTTTACCTTCTTTTGCTTGTCCCAAGTCTTCAGGAGCCAGTGTGTACTTCCTGTCAGCACTTCTCCCTTGGGACCAGCCACATTCCCAGCTGCCAGTAGCCGCACGTGGCCGGCAGGCTTGTATTGGACAGCACAGCCCCAGCCTTGAGCAAACAGGAGAAAGTGATATTCAACATTCACAGCTGCTCTTAGTAGGAGAGATCCTTCTAGACTGTAGAAAGCCCCTCCCTTTGTCATCCCTGGGCAATTTTTACTACAGCAAACCCAAAAAGTGAAGAAGTGCCTACTTTTTGGAAGAGGATTTTGAAGAGCTTCCTTAGGGAGATTTCGAAGGGCATCTTTGGGGCTTGTGGTAGCCTCCTGGGAGACAGACCTGTAGGATGTTTACTTGGCCGTGCTTCCTGCTTTATTATGCTTGTTTCAGAAAAATTCTCCAGCATTAGAGATCAAGTTATTGATCTTTCTGCTGCATTGCAGCTGGAGATCAATATCTTCAGAATTGGCCAGGCAAAATGTATTTGCATATCATTCAGCTGCTACAGATAACTGCAGGTGCTGGGATGATGGTACTTGGTGAATCCTGTAGGTGAGCAGGGGTGTGAGATCGTGTTCTGAGCACTGTGTATGCGGCCTCCTGGCTGCGCAGCACATGCTGGGTGTGCAGTAAACAGTTGCTGAATGAATGGGTGAATTTATGAAGTCATCAAATATGTGTGCCACTGTATCTGTTATTATAGATGCCTTTGGCTTTAACAAAGTGGCTTAAACAATAGGCATTTTATATTATTTTCTTCTCATAACAGGTGTGATGGGCAGGTCCCGGGTTGGTTGAGCACCAGGGCAATGCTGAGACTCTGGTCCAACTTCTCTGGGCCTTCCCTTTTAGCTTGTCAGAGAGTGACCTCAGCTGCAAGTATTTTTGTTTTTTGTTTTTTTCTTTTTTTGAGATGGAGTCTCGTTCTTTTGCCAGGCTGGAGTGCATTGGCAGGATCTCAGCTCACTCGTCTGTCTCCCAGATTCGAGCAGTTCTCCTGCCTCAGCCTGCTGAGTAGCTGGGACTACAGGTGCGTGCCACCACACCTGGCTAATTTTTTTTAGTAGAGATGGGGTTTCACCATGGTCAGGATGGTCTCAGTCTCCTGACCTCATGATCTGCCTGTCTTGGCCTCCCAAAGTGCTGGGATTACAGGTGTGAGCCACCACGCCCAGCCAAGTATTATGTTCTTACATAGACGCCCAAGAGCAGAAGGGAAGAGTGGAGGGCTGCTCTCAGAGGCTCCCAGTAGGCCTCACTAGTGTCTCCGTGTCCACATCTGGGCACACATTTGTGCTTCACTTGCCAGCAAGGCTGGGAAAGGAGTCATTAGCATTTTTACCCTGTATCGGGGAAGGTGGGCTTTACTGACGAGATGGAAGAGGAAGGGGACTGGCTACTAGGTCAACATGCACGGTGAGGCTGGGGACACAGGGATGAAAGAGAGATGAGGCCCCTGCCTTCGGGGAGTGTCTAGTGACAGTGACAGAGGAATGAGAGAGGTATGAGATGTTGCTCACCCTCAAGAAGATTGTAACCTAGTATGAGACCTTGAGCATATATGTATGCACCTATCCTGAGCCAGGAGAGAGGTAGGAAGGCCAGGGCGCTGAGGGGTCCTTTGTAGCTGGGAGCTCTGCGCAGGAGGAGAGGGAGCGTTCGCTCTGAGCTAGGAAGAGATGCGATTTTCACAGGCAGAAAGCGTAGGGAGATGGAGGTGGCTGCAGAGGCCTCAGGAGGCTGTTGGGGAGCCCAGCAGCAGGTGGCAAGTGTGTGTGCGATTCTCAGTGGTTGGGTAAGGAGTGGCGATCCAGCAGATCTGGGGCAGCTGCTGCTGAGCCTGGGCTGTTTCCATTGCCAGTTGGCTGAGTGTTTGCAAATTTTAATCTTTCCTTGGGTATTGGATGGTGTTCTAGCAAGTTCTCTAGGACCCCCAGGGGTGTTAAGACCCTGGAAGTGTAGAACTGACTGTGATTTTTTTTCTCTTGAGTTTAAAAGTCTTAAGTATACAGGAAGTGGCCATGGAGCGGTCTCTCTAAATCCTCTGCCCTCGTACTTTGCCCCTCCCATCTGCTTGTTCTCTGCAGGTATGGATTTAACAGTCACGGGCTCTCAGTGGTGGAACACAGGTTACGGGCCAGACAGCAGAAGCAGGCCAAGCTCACAGAAGGTAAAGTGGGGTTGCGTCAGCGGGCCTTTCTTATTGATTAGGAGGAAACATGGGAGAAACGCTGGGAACATTTCTAGTGAAATAAACGTAATTGAGCAATAGCAAAAACCACTAAGGAACTCAGTGGTTACCTGAGCTCAATAGCAAAAACCACTAGGGAACCACCAAAATGCCTTCTAGAGAACCAGGCATTTCCTGGTCCCACATAGCCTCCAAGAGTTTAACTGGATTTCACAATTTAGCAAATACTTTGCTTCTGCCTCGTTATGTAACCTGTTACCCTAACTAGGGAGCCTGAAAGCAAACGAAGCAAAGCGGCTGGGCTGTGATCTCACCGGCAGTGACGGCGTGAGCAGGACTTAAGCGTCATCTTCCTCTGGTCCCCTCTGTCCTCCCTTTTTTTTGTCTATTGTGTAAATATTGTTCATTAATTATAGAAGACTTAGTAAATACAGAGAAATGTAAAGACAGAAAGTTCAAGAAACAGATACTCCTCCCTACTCAAGGATAACTAATATTAGCATTTGGGAAAATATTCTTCATGACTTGTTTTGGAAACAATGCTCATCTTTGGCTCAGTGTGGTGGCTCACACCTGTAATCTCAACACTTTGGGTGGCCAAGGTGGGAGGATCGCTTGAGCTCAGGAGTTTAAGACCGGCCTGGGCAACATGGTGAGATCCCATTTCTCTAAGAAAAAGAAACAAAAACAACATACATTCTGGAAGGTGCCTTCAGCCACACGGGTGTTCTCTGTGGCCTCTGCCTCCTCTGTCTCCGGATGTACTTAGTGATTGTAGCCCTGTGTTGCCCCGACCCTAATGCCCCTGGTACGCTCTCTGGGACTGTGTGGGGCTGCGGTTCAGTAGTGACTGTTTTCTTCTTAGAGTCCCTCTGAAACTCCTTCCAGGGTGTCTTAGTCCCACATAGTCCTGGTAGCAGGATGAAGAAACCGCACGGGGTTCATTTCAGGAAGTGAGGTGGAAAGGGCACTGAGCAGTGTCAGATTTGGGGAACAGGAAGTGATCTTTTGGGAACCCCTGGCTTGGGTGGAACCCCACTATACTGCAGAGCCACCCACGTGGGGAGCTTTGGAGGTCACCACAGGACCTGCATGGTTTGTGATGCTTACCTGCCTTCGTGCTTGCTTTTTTTTCTCGGTGTCTGCAGTGCTGTGTCCTGGCTTGATCCCCTGTTCTTCCCCACCCAGCCCTCCCGGTCAGCGGATGAAGCACAGCTGCAGCAATGCTCTGCATGGAGGTGTCTGCCAGCAGCTTAGGGGCCTTGATGACAGCTTCTTGTTAGCACCATGCCAAGGAACATGCTTTGATAAAAGCTTTGGTGCCCTTTGGGGACACAGTAATCCAGCATTTCTGTCTAACTCCCAAATCTTGTCAGTTTGGGCAGATCTTCTAATCCATTAGCTACATGGAAGTGATAGTCTCCTTCAAGCGAGTTTACTTTCATGGAAAAGAATTCAAGCTTACAAATGGTCTTGGCTTGATGGGAAGCTTGGAGACCTTATGATAACCATTTTCTCTAATCGAATTCTTTTTTTTTTTTTCCTTGAGACAGAGTCTGGCTCTGTTGCACAGGCTGGATGGAATGCAGTGGCGTGATTTCAGCTCACTGCAACCTCCGCCTCCCAGGTTCAAGCAATTCTCCTTTCTCAGCCTCTGGAATAGCTGGGATTATAGGGGCCTGCTACCACACCCAACTAATTTTCATATTTTTAGTAGAGACAGGGTTTTACCTTGTTGGCCAGTCTGGTCTTGAACTGACCTCAAGTGATCGCCTGCCTCGGCTTCCCAAAGTGCTGGGATTACAGGCATGAGCCACTGTGCCCGGCTTCTAATAGGGTTCTGATCCCCTCCTTCAGTCCCCACCCTGGAAGGTAGCTACACTAATCTCATTTACTTTCTAGCTGAGATGAGAGGGTGTGCTGGGGCGTGAGAAGGTGGTTAGCAGTACAGCAGATGTTTGATCCTCTCTGGCCTGGGAACACATTTTGTGAGCTACTTGTTCTAGGTCTTTCCCCAACCTTCAGATGGAAAAAAACAGCCTGTACCATTGATGTACCACTCCCTGTGCAGATATGAGAGTATCTTAGGAGAAATCAAGTGTAGACAACCGTTTTCTTTTACACATAGTATGTTTCTGAAAATGTGTTTTTCTAGAAGTCCAAAATGCAAGTCCATTGATAGTGAGTCCTGTGGATTTTTCAGTGAACTGACCTTGTAGCTTACATGCAAACTGAGACCCTCCTGAGAGTAAAAAGGGGCAGGTGTTAATAATGATGCCCAGGCTAGGGGAGTGATCAGGCTGTCCCGGGAGCACAGAAGATACGGGGTTCCCTCAGTTGTCACATGAGGGAGAATCCCTTTCCTCAGAGAAGTAAAATAAGTTATAAACAATTACACCTCCACATTTGAGACATGATAATTGAAAATATTTGGCCGGGTGCGGTGGCTCACACCTGTAATCCCAACACTCTGGGAGGCTGAGGCAGGCACATCACTTGAGGTCAGGGGTTTGAGACCAGCCTGGCCAAGATGGTGAAACTCTATCTCTACCAAAAATACAAAAATTAGGCTGGGCGCTGTGCCTCACGCCTATAATCCCAGCACTTTGGGAGGCGAAGCAGGTGGATCATGATGTCAGATCGAGACCATCCTAGCCAACATGGTGAAGCCCTGTCTCTACTAAAAATAAACAAATTAGCTGGGTGTGGTGGCGCGTACCTGTAATCCCAGCTACTTGGGAGGCTGAGGCAGGAGAACTGCTTGAACTTGGGAGGCGGAGGTTGCAGTGACCCAGGATCATGCCACAGCATTCCAACTTGGGCAATAGAGTGAGGAGACTCCATCTCAAAAAAAAAAAAAAAAAAAAAAAAAAATTCCAATATATATATATTTTTGAGACAGCATCTTGCTTTGCTGCTCAGGCTGGAGTGCAGTGGCGTGATCACAGTTCACTGCAGCCTCAATCCTACTTCAGCATCCCGAGTAGCTGGGACTACAGGAGTGCATCATGCACCCAGCTGATTTTTTAATTGTAGACAGGGTTTTGCCATGTTGCCCAGACTGGTCTTGAATTCCTGGGTTCAAGCAGTCCTCCTACCTTGGCCACCTAAAGTGCTGTGATTACAGGCGTGAGCCACCATGCCCGGCCTGGTTTTCAGTATTGTATACATACTCTTTCATTTTGCTTTTTCTTTGCAACTGCACATCCAGTCAGCTGAGCCAAGACCAACAAGCATCCCTTGAGGTGAGCGTCGCCGGCCTGACATCCTACTGAGTTCTGTCTGTTCTCGGTTTTATTCAATTTATGAGGCCCATCTTTTGTACCATAAGTATTTGCACTTATTTGTCCATTTTCCATGAAAAATTTAAAAATAAAAAGGGCAAAATGTAGCAAAACATCGTGATAGCTGCCCAGACTTTGCTAGACAAGCTAGCGAGTGGTTTTTGGTCAGTAGGCAGGCCCAGGCCAGTGGAGCACCTGTCAGCCGGTGCGGGGCAGGTCAGGTTTGGGGGCAATTCCCACACAGCTGTCCACTGGTGGTTTGGTCAAGGACAGCCTCAGAAGGTGGCTCAGGAAATGGTGTGCGGGGCACAGGCCTGAGCAGCGATGTTTGCAGGTGGACTGCCGCTGGGGGTCAACCTCGGGAAGAACAGGAACTCAGCGGACGCCGCGGCAGACTATGCAGAAGGGGTGCGCGTGCTGGGTCCACTGGCCGACTACCTGGTGGTGAATGTGTCCAGCCCCAACACTGCCGGGCTGCGGAGCCTTCAGGGAAAGGCCCAGCTGCGCCGCCTGCTGACCAAGGTGGGCAACTGCACCTCTTCTCCAGGCCCCGTCCCACCAGCCACCCTTCATTCTCTAGGGCGGTTTCAGCATCGCCCTCAGAAGCTATCCTTAGCACCTGGACCAGTAAGACCCCTGGCTATGCCTTCCTGGAGCCCCTTCTGATCCCGTCATGACAATGATTATACACAATGGTGACAAATTATGTGTCCCTGCTGCTGCAAACCACGGGGTCTTTGAGAGCAGAGACTGTGTCTCTCATTTGTCTCTCTGACCCTAGCACCCAGAGCTCTGAGTGAACTGAAGGACTTCATCACCTAGTACTTGCGGTAATATTTCCTGGTTATCTTTTAGGAATAAAAGTCTAAAAGAGGCTGGGCACAGTGGCTCATGCCTGTAATCCCAGCCCCATGGGAGGCCAAGGTGGGTGGATTACTTACAGCCCAGGAGTTTGAGACCAGTCTGGGCAACCTGGCAAAACCCCATCTTACAAAAAATACAGAAATTGGCTGGGCATGGTGGCGCACACTTGTAGTCCCAGGTACTCTGGAGGCTGAAGTGGAAGGATCGCCTGAGCCCAGGGAGGTGCAGGCTACAGTGAGCCGTGATCATGCTACTACACTCCAGCATGGGTGACAGAGTGAGACCTTGTCTCAAAAAACGTCTGAAAAACCCTTAAGCTATTAGCCAATGCCCATGGGGATCCCTTGGCCTAAAAAAATGGAATCGATCCATCTTGATGGTGCACCTCACATGTCTGAGGGCTAGGTTT
Source organism: Sapajus apella (assembly GCF_009761245.1). Taxonomy (NCBI): domain Eukaryota; kingdom Metazoa; phylum Chordata; class Mammalia; order Primates; family Cebidae; genus Sapajus; species Sapajus apella. Next base: position 15,883,575 of record NW_022436955.1, on the reverse strand, counting down.
CCTGAAAAGGAGATTTGTTCCTGCTTTAGTCTGATCGCTTTTGTGGAAACCCTGACCTGTGCTGTAGGTCACAGCTGCGCTGTGGGCTGTGGTCTGCATGGTCCCCAGCTCTGGCTATGTGTCACCCTAGGTGCTGCAGGAGAGGGATGCCTTGCAGGGAGTGCACAGGCCGGCAGTGCTGGTGAAGATCGCTCCTGACCTCACTGCCCAGGACAAGGAGGACATTGCCAGTGTGGTCAAAGAGGTTCGAGTGGGGGTCTGGGGCCAGGGTGCACCCCCCGATGGTCTGCAGAGGCCATTTGGCCAGATGCGCTAGCCCAGAACAGCAGCCTTTGTGATTTCCTCTCCTTGATGTTGAAGGCTGGGTTGGTGCTTGTCATGGTGTAACTCACCCTGTAGTCAAAAGCGAACATTGGAATAAATGCTCGAAGGAGCCTTTTTCTCATGCCTCTTCCTGTCTCTCCTCATTTCCATCCAGCAAGGTTAAGGCATGAGCTTGGTTGGGTCCTTGGCCACTCTCAAATATTCCTTATCTCACTCCTCTCTCTAGCCTGTCTGAACAGCAGGTCTCCGTGGCATAGGAGAGTAGTGGAAACTGATTGAGCCTGGCCGTCATGGGTTCAAATCCTGGTTCTACCACTTACTACCTGGGGGCCTCAGACAAGACACTATAATTGGGTTGTTGTAAGGACTGGACACTGTCCTAGCGGAATGTTACGGGTGGTCAGTGTGGTCACATTATGGCTCATTTTACAACTTGTTGAGGAAAAGATGAGCAGTGGGGTCTGGTGTAGCTCTTGCCTTGGTGGCTGTAAGTATAGCCCGGCTGCTGCTTTTGACCTCCAGAGAAGCGCCTCTGAGTCCTGCAGTGCCATGACTCACAGTTTTTTCTCTATCTCGCACTGCAGTTGGGCATCGATGGGCTGATTGTCACAAACACCACTGTGAGTCGCCCTGCTGGCCTCCGGGGTGCCTTGCGCTCTGAAACAGGAGGGCTGAGCGGGAAGCCCCTCCGGGATTTATCAACTCAGACCATTCGGGAGATGTACGCACTCACCCAAGGCAAGGCTTCCAGCGTCTGTCTTCACATCTGCATGTGGTGTGGGCTCTTCGGTTGTGATGGGAATCATAATTCCCTAATTTGCTGTGATTGTGGGGGACTGGGGGGCTGAAGCCACATTCTTCTTTATGGTGTTGCCGTGTGCTTTTCTATAGGCCGAGTTCCCATAATTGGGGTTGGTGGTGTGAGCAGCGGGCAGGACGCGCTGGAGAAGATCCGGGCAGGGGCCTCCCTGGTGCAGCTGTACACAGCCCTCACCTTCTGGGGGCCACCCGTGGTGGGCAGAGTCAAGCGGGAACTGGAGGCCCTTCTGAAGTGAGTGAAGCCAATCCATGTGTGGCTTGAAACAGAAGTTAGGCAGAGGTTAATTCAGAATCACTTTCTTGTTCATTCAAAAAGGAGTTGACGGGTACACTCTGAAGTGGGGAGAAATTATTCTGGGTTACTCTTTTGATGAAGGACAAACAGTGCCAAGCAGAACTGAGGATTAGCCTCCAAGGCAATGGTGTTTCTAAAGCAGAGTTGTCCATTTGCTCGAGGGAGAGGAGCCTGAGGAATCCCAGCAGCATTCCCATTAAAAATTAAGCAACACTGGCTCAATGTTGGGAGCTGTCAATGCTTAAAAGCAATTTCCTTCCTGCTCTGTTCCTACCTTGGTGGAACTATCCCTAGGTCCCTGGGTGAAGAGTGTAGAGAAAATGAACGAAGATGTGCCTGGGCGGGATGATGCGTTTATGGGTGAACGTGGGCTTCCTGTAAGAGCAGGGCCCATCCTTCACTGTTTGCTGAAATTGCTTTGTTTGCTCTTTCCAGAGAGCAGGGCTTTGGCAGAGTCACAGATGCCATTGGAGCAGATCATCGGAGGTGAGGATGGCATCTGTCGGGAAACCTGATCTGGAATCTTCCCAAGGACTCAGGCAAGCCTCTGTGGCTGGATCGTGAGAGGAGGAACTCTGTCTTGAGCCATGTCCCCAAGCGGTGGCATGGCGGCACCGTAAATGCCAGTCGGGGTCACCAGGCTCAACTGTGGGCTTTCTTCAGTCCGTTGGTCAGATCATCAACTGCATTTGTGATTCTTTGTGGATTCAAACCCTAGGATCCGTCAGTATTGCAAGGACATTGAATATTAGGGGAAAGAAGTCATGGAAAAAATAAAGCCATTTAGAACCTGGATTTAAACCCTAGCCCTTTCTGGTTTGCCACAGGCCCTGCCCAGATGCTGTAGGGCCTTCCAGGATCTTCCACCTGCATCTGCAGTGGGCTTCCCAGGAATCTGAGTGTGTTTCATTTGATCTTTATTTATTTAATATTTTAAACTTAAAAAAAAAAAAAAAATTCAAACATAAGGGTGGGGCATGGTGGCTCATGCCTGTAATCCCAGCACTTTGGAAGGCCAAGGCAGGCAGATCAACTGAGGTCAGGAGTTCGAGACCAGCCTGGCCAATATGGTGAAGCCCTGTCTGTATCAAAAATACAAAAATTAGCCAGGCGTGGTGGCAGTCACTTTTAATCCCAAGAATCCCTTGAACCCATGAGGCGGAGGTTGCAGTGAGCCAAGATCGCACCACTGCACTCCCGCTTGGGTGACAGAGTGAGACTCCGTCAAAAAAACAAAAACAAAAAATGTTTTCCCATTTCTCTCCCTCCCTCTCTCTATAACCTGGATAAAATATTCATATGTATTATGGATTTATTATTGCTGAGTCATTGCGCCTTACCCTGAAGTGCTTCAGTCTGTTTCTCCTAAGCATCCTGACATTAGGCTTTTGATGAGAAAATTGGCCTGAATTCTTCACCAGCAATTCAAACAGTACCACACTCTTGAAGTGTAAACCTTCGGTCCCTCCTCACGCCACTCTACAGACATGCCTTCTGCTTGGTGTTTATCTCCCGGACTTTTCCCCTGCATAAAAATGTTCATTTTCTACATACATACTCAGATATCTATGTGGCTGTGTGTATTTTTGGAATACCTATTTATGGATGGAATGCACACTGTTTTCTGTATAGTTATTTTACGTTTTCACCCAAATGGCATCATCACACAAATACGATTCTGCGTCGACTTTCTTCATCTTCACATGTGGGCCGGTTCATGCTGGGCCTCATTTCCCGGTTGGTGATCATGTTGCTGACTTCTGGCATTTTCCTATCACTGTTGGTGCCTCAGTGAACACCGTGTGAATGTGCCTTCGTTTGGGCAACAGTGCAGAGCAGATTCCAAGAGGTGTCACAGCGGGGCTGAGGGGTTGGTGTGTTTCACATTCTGATAGATAGAGCCAAGCTGCCCCCATCAGGTTTTCAAGCTGCCCCTTTCCCATCATGGAGACAGCAACAGAGGGGACATCCCTAGCTCCTCTGGCTTTGCCTGTTCAAAGCTAACCTGTGAGGCCTGAAGAAAGGAGCTGCCAGGAAGGCGTCTCCCGTCCAGTGAACACTGACTGTGGGCCGGATGCTGCCCCAAGGGCTTGATATGCCCGCTTTACAGATGAGGAGATGGGGGCAGAAAGGCGGGTGATGGTCCAGTCCCTGTGTATGGAGGCTGCTTGGCTGGGCTCAAGCCTGGCGGGGTGGTTGCAGAGCATGTTGTGCCGAATGGTCCAAGCCTTGGCTGCTGTCAAAGCTGGCTCATTGCCTTCTGCTTCTCCCTATTTGTTCCTTACTCCAGGAAGAGCAGTGCCCTGAAGGAGAGACAGGAATGGGCAGAAGGAGAAGGAAAAGGAGCCATGTGCTGGCCAGTCCCCTGTGGGTCGCTTTCCTCACCAGCTTGGGCTCCCACATGCCACATCAGGTACTTGTCCACATACTCTGGACACCTGCCTTGTTCTGTCTCAGCTTCGATGCTCTCTGAGCCACCTGCCCTCCCTTCCCCATGTTACAGGCATCTACCTGCTCTGTCCTACTTAATAGCTTTAGGACTGAACGATTCCGGAAAGGGAAGGGAAGGGGTGGAGGAGAAGGGGGAGGAGTAGGCCCTTGGAAGGTTCTCCATGGGAGACTGACATTCTGTCTCAGCACAGCTGGAACAGGCTGCTTGACCACCAGAGTAAGGAGCTGTCTTGCATTCAGGGACCATATAGTGTGAGGATATCTATTTTTCTTCCCTCCCCTCCCCTCCACTTCCTCCCCTTCTCTCCCATCCCTTCCCGTCCCCTCCCCTCCCCTCCTTTCTTCCTTTGACGGAGTCTCACTCTGTCACCCAGGCTGGAGTATAGTGGTGCAATCTCCGCTCACTGTGGCCTCCATGTCCTGGGTTCAAACAATTCTGCCTCAGCCTCCTGAGTAGCTGGGATTACTGGTGCCCGCCACCACGCCCGGCTAATTTTTGTATTTTAAGTAGAGACGGGGTTTCATCATGTTGGCCAGGTTGATCTCGAACTCCTGACTTCAGGCAATCTGCCCGCCTTGGCCTCCCAAAGAGATGGGATTACAGGTGTTAGCCAACACGCCTGGCCCGAGGATTCCTATTTTTCTTAATGCTGGAAGCCACATTACGACCCCAGAGCGGCTGTCAGTGCTGGGAGACCTGGGAGATTGGTGATGCCTGTGTCTTCCTTTGGGACCGAGGATGGTGGAAAGGTGCGCAGAATTCCAAATGCTATTTACATTACTCACTTTTGTGTTTTCTGTGGAGTGCATAATTGTCTTTGGTTGCCAATTTCATATCAGTTAAATAAAAGCCCTAGGTTAATCCTATTCTGTGACTTACTCTTTTCACATGTCATCATGGATATACTTCAATATTCATCCCTCAGATTGGCCCTGCTTTAACAGCCCTTTCCACAGCATAAATGCTTCAGCATTTGCTTATGGGTAAACACAAAGGATATTTTCAGTTTTTCACATCAGACAGTGCTTCAGTGCTCAGGGTTTATGTTATCTTTGTAGTCTTACATATCTTTGTGGTAGAATAGATTCCCAGAATTGGTATTGCTTGGGCAAAGTTTATACATACTGAACATGTTGACAGTTATTGCCAAATTGCCATGAAAGAGGGCTGTCCAACTTTGTAAGGGAGGCCCCTTTCCTCTTACGTTGTTCCACACAGGAATTTCAATTTCACTGGTCTGGAATAAGCTGTTCGTTCTTCTCAACTTTTCCACCAGGAATAGCTTGCATTATGGCTCTCCCTTGGTTTAAAAAAAAAAAAAAAAGAGAGAAAAAAAAGAAATGGAGGGTTTAGCAAGTTACTTTGGGCTGCAGCCAGTGACTGCCACGTGCATCTCTCTCTTTTTCTCTCCTCTGTCTCCTACAATGGGCTCAGCTCTGTATCAGAAACGGCTGAGGTTCCTACATGCAGCAGCTTCCTTCAAAGGGGCAGGTGCGTCAGGTCATATACACTCTGTGTTTTGAAAGAATTCATTTCCCCACTGACTTTCTGATAGGCTGCTTCTGTGTCAAGTTCTGCAGCCAATACTTTTTAATCTGGTTATCCATGAAGACCCCACTTGGAAAATATCCAGTCAGAATGGCAGTCTCCAGGACAAGTGGGGAACGGTGATGCGGCATGGAGACGATTTGCTCGCTTCCATCTTGGAGGCCGAGGGTGTAGCTTGGCTAGCTCAGTAGCTTCTTGGTGGTGCTTACTCAGATTTTCCTACTTAGGTAGGAAAATCAGGTTTGCAGGACACGGAGGGTTGACTCGGCTCTGCTCTCAGCAGCAGATGGGAGTCACAGACTCCATCTGGAAGAGGACCCTGCTCTTGCACTCCAGCTAGTTTGCTGCCCGCAACGTTGGCCAGCCTTTAATAAGAGAAAGCCAGCCGGGCATGGTGGCTTATGCCTGTAATCTCAGCACTTTGGGAGGCTGTGGCGGGCAGGTCACAAAGTCAAGGGATCAAGACCATCCTGGCCAACATAATGAAAGCCCATTTCTACTAAAAATACAAAAATTAGCTGGGTGTGGTGGTGCATGCCTATAGTCCCACCTATTTGGGAGACTAAGGCAGGAGAATTGCTTGAACCTGGGAGGCAAAGGTTGCAGTGAGCCGAGATTGCGCCACTGCACTCCAGCCTGGCAACAGACTGGGACTCAGTCTCAAAACAAACAAACAAACAAACAAAAAACCAAATAAATAATAAAAATAAGAGAAGGCAGAAATTTGCATGTTTTGTGAATCATCTCCAGTTTTTAAGACATGAGCTGATATCGTGCCAGTCCATTAAAACTGGTTTGTGTGCCATATGTGAATTAGCGCTTCTAATTTAGGTCCATACTGTTAACAAAAGACCATGAGATTTATGGAGGCAAAAGGGAGAACTTTATTTTCTGAAGGCAATCTGCAGATCGGGGAGATACAGCCTTTGGTGTAAAATGAAAGTGTGCTCTGAGAACGTGTCTGAGAGTAGGACATTATAAAGGCAAAAACCCACAGAAAAGGAGTAAGGAACAGTCTTACAGTGTCTTACTTTGTCACCCACTCTAGAGTGCAATGGCATAATCACAGCTCACTGCAGCCTTGACCTCTTGAGCTCAGAGTCCTCCCTCCTCAGCCTCTCAAGTGTGCACATACTTGGTTATTTAAAAAAATTTTTGTAGACATGGATTCTCACTATGTTGTCCAGACCGGTCTCAAACTCCTGAGCTCAAGTGATCCTCCTGCTTCAGCCTCCAAAAGTGCTGTGATTACAGGAGTGAGCCATCGCGCCTGGCCAGGAACAGTCTTGACTGGATGCCTTTTAAGCCCCAAATCACCAGTCTCTTAGTTGGCTGGTTCCAGGTTGTCGGTCAGTTGGTACCTGGTGGTCAGGTGGGGAATTTCCAGGTACAGTTGTTTTCAGGCACTGTTCTTTGACTTGGTCACAGAAAAACAGACTTTGCAACACTTTCCAAGGACACAGTGTTACCACTACCCTCACCCTGCCATGACCTCTTGGTTCTGCTTTTAACTCTTGGGCCTCAGGGAGTCCATCTTGTCTGTCAACTGGGGGTATAATTCGTCATTTCCCTTTGGTAGAAACTTGCTGTCGGCAGCACTGATGACCAGTGTATGCTCTATCACATATTGCTGCCCGCATGGTGTGGCTACCTGCCCTGGGTCCATCTAGTCCCATGGTGGTGGGACTCATGTGGCTAAGAAGCTTATGATAACTGCACAACTTTGGCCATGCAGAGTCTAAAGTGGGTGGGCAGACCCCTGTTAGACCTTTATTTATTTATTTTTTTTTGAGACTGAGTGTCGCTCTTCTTGCACAGGCTGGGGCACAATGGCGTGATCTCGGTTCACTGCAACCTCTGCCTCCCAGGTTCAAGCTATTCTCCTGCCTCAGCCTCCAGAGTAGCTGGGACTACAGATGTCTGCCACCATGCCAGGCTAATTATTGTATTTTTAGTAGAGATAGGGTTTCAACATGTTGGCCAGGCTGGTCTCCAACTCCTGACCTTAGGTGATCCACTCGCCTTAGCCTCGCAAAGTGTTGGGAGTATAGGCGTGAGCCACCACGCCTAGCCACCTGTTAAATCTTTATCAGTGCCTCTTACTGATGTTCAGTTATATTGGTTAAGGCTATGGATAAGACCCAGAAGTGGGATATGATCAAAATCTGGGTTGGAAAACTGGTAAGACATGTTAAAGCAGACAAGAACAATTTTCAAGAGGAGCTAGGTGTTTAGGCCTATTATGAGAAAGACATAGGATAGTACCTCCAGATGACAAAAAAAACATAGTCATGGTTAAAGATGCAATTGACAAGGAAATTTGGTTATTTCCGTGGCATACAACAATTTAACATAACTATAATGATGACTGATAACATATACTAAGATGTACCAAAATTAAGGAATATCATACTATTTTGGAACATGTTCATAATTTTTACAAATAGAACTCAAAGAAAGTCAAACATCATTTTTTTTTCTATTTGACAATGCTTCCTATATGGTTTTTTTTTTTTTTTTTATTGAGACGGAGTTTCGCTGTTGTTGCCCAGACTGGAGTGCAATGGCACAATCTCAGCTCACCGCAACCTCCGCCTCCTGGGTTCAAGCAATTCTCCTGCCTCAGCCTCCTGAGTAGCTGGGACTACAGGCACGTGCCACCACACCCGGCTAATTTTTAAAATTTTTTTATTTTTAGTAGAAACATGGTTTCACCTTGTTAGCCAGGATGGTCTTGATCTCCTGACCTTGTGATTCACCTGCCTCAGCCTCCCAAAGTGCTGAGATTACAGGCGTGAGCCACCATGTCCGGCCTACAACCAGCTAAGTTTTTGTATTTTAGTAGAGACAGGGTTTCACCATGTTGACCAGGCTGGTCTTGAGCACCTGACCTTGTGATCTACCCGCCTCAGCCTCCCAAAGCCCTGGGTTTAAAGGCGTGAACCACTGTGCCTGGCCTACAGGAGTTCCTCTTATGTCTAACTTAGTTCAGGTCAAGAAAGACTTGATTTTATAATTTGAAATTTAATTTTGAGAAGTCTGTCAAATAGTGAAGGTTTAAAACACTTGATCAAAATAGGATCACAGGTCACTATGAAATAAAATGAAAATGACAAAAGATTTCAGAGTCACAAAGCATAAGAAATTTTCCTGAGGAAACATGGAATGGACTCTGTTTCCTAGGCCAATTCCCTAAAAGGTAGAGAAAATTCTTTTATCATTTTCTTTTCATTAAAGAGCAAATTAGTGCTCTGAGAAAAACACTGGTCCAAAACAGGGGCCCAGACTCTGGCCTTGCATCAGTGTTCTTTTGATATTAGTGTTCAATTTTTGGAAAAATATATAAATTTAATTTTAGCCAACTTGATCATACATGAAGTTTCTTTCACAGCTTAATCTTCTACAAACCATCTACAACTTGTTTAAACCTTCAGTTTTGTTCTATTCTTTTCCTTTTTTTTTTTTTTTTTGGCATTTGACCTTAGGTCAAAAATTCACTTTTCTGCTGGGTGTGGTGACTCACGCTTGTAATCCCAGCACTTGGGAAGTCTGAGGCGGGCAGATGACCTGAGGTCGGGAGTTCAAGACCAATCTGACCAACATGGAGAAACCCTGTCTCTACTAAAAAATCTGGGTGTGGTGGTGCATGCCTGTAATCCCAGCTACTTGGGAGGCTGAGGCAGGAGAACTGACTGAACCCAGGAGGTGGAAGTTGTGATGAGCCAAGATCGTGTCATTGCACTCCAGCCTGGGCAACAAGAGCGAAACTCCATCTCAAAAAAAAAAAAAAATTTACTTTTCTTTCTCTCGTCATTAGTTCTTTTACACTTTTTAACTTTTTAAAAAATAAAAAACACATTTAACTTTCTTTATACACTCTCTATATAGAATTGTTTCTCTTATATCTAGTTTTATTTTATTTTATTTTATTTTTTGAGGTAGAGGCTCGCTCTGTCATCCAGGCTGGAGTGCAGTGGCGCCATCTTGGCTCACTGCAACCTCTGCCTCCCAGGGTCAAGCAATTCTCCTGCCTCAGACCCCTGAGTAGCTAGGACTACAGGCATGTGCCACCATGCCTGGCTCATTTATAGTAGAGACGGCATTTAACCATGTTGGCCAGGCTAGAATTGAACTCTTGATGTCTTGATCCACCCGCCTTGGCCTCCCAAAGTCCTGGGATTACAGGCACCTCTAGTAGTTTTAATTATATATACTAACTATAATTTTAATTCTTAGTAGCCCTAATTCCTAGTGGAAAACTTGGGAAGTAAGTGCTTTTGAATTATTTTATATCAATATTTGTAGATGAAAACCATTTTGTAATTTTTTTAGAAAGATATGTTTCCTTAATTTATTAACAGATCTATTGTTTTCTAAACACATGATTTAGACATTCTATGATTACCTATTATTTAACATAGTATGATTTTAAGATTTTAAATTAATAATTTGAAATGATGACACAGGTACTCTTCCTAATGTTTTTTTCAGTTGTCTTGGGTCTCAAGTGCCCACGTGGTACCCAAGGATAGCTATGAAGGGCAGACCCTATTGGGGTCTCAAATTTACATACCAGATATAGAGCTCAGGACAGGACAGAGTTGTGAAGATAATGCCTGGAGAATCCAACCCATCCCAGCATAGAAATGTTAGGAATAAAAAGTTCCTCTTCAAAAGGTTTAATTGTGTAATGTTCTTATCCTTTGTTCAAAAGCCTAACCTCCTTGTACTCTCTTATTTCCAGCCTGCAAACCACCCTCCTGCTCTAGTTATGCCCTGACACGCCCAGACATGTCCAGACATGTCTTGTACTGTACCAGATACACCACTCCCACCCCCTCCTTCTCTTACAAATTGCGTGCTAACCATATTTAGAAAAGTTTAAGTCTTAGCCAACTGAGACTGGCTTAGTTTGTGTGGTCCAACCCTAGCCAAGAGGGGAAGGACACAGAGACAGGAGCTGCGTTAGGGATAAAAACCCCTTCTCTTTGTTTGTTGTGCTCTTGTGATCGTGACTGATGTAGGCAGCACCCTTCTGCAGAAGTAAATTACCTTGCTAAGAAAACTTTTTGCCTAAGTGCGAGTTCTTTGTGGCACCAAGCATTTGTTTCCAACAGCAAGGAGGCAAAGCTGGGCCAGGGAGGATGGGGCCATATTGGGCTTGGTTTTGACTTACAGCTGGTGGTCAAGAAACTGAGGACATGTCCCCAGATCCCACCATGGCCAACCTGTCCAGACTCTAGAATTCAGATGCTCAAAACTGAAAAGAGGCTGACACTAAGATGTGTGCAAGGCTTTGGGGAGCCCAACAGCCAGCCTTCACAGCTGTAAGTAAGCAACAGTTTTCTGACCTTAAAACATCTACAGAAACCACCTAAACCTGTCTAACCAATACATTCAGGCAAGAAGTCTGAGTCAAATTTCATACTGATAATTCTGAAGACATTTAATTTTATTTTGCCAACAATTTAAACTAGTTTTATTTACCAAAGCTTACTAGAGTCACAGAAGCTAAAAGGCATTTGAGTTAGTTTCTGTTTTTCTGATACAATATTTTGATTTAAGTGCTTACTTTTTTATTAAGCCGACTAATTAGAGCTCTTTCATATATTTTGGTAGTGAACTATCACATACACATGACACATATAAACATTCAGCCAGAAGAAAATTTTAAAGCTTTACAAGATTATTCATTTGCCAGTTTTCAAATAGTTTTTCTCCTCCCTGCAGACTGACTATCAAGATGTAAGCAATTGTTAGCTAGGCAACCTGAAATCTGTACTTTGAAAGACATGACTAATTTGGTAAAAATTTACGTTTCAAAGACACAGAACTTAGATCTAAACACCATTATCTGCCAAAATAAAAAAGGGGTAGGTAAAGGCCCAGTCAAGACAAGCTTTCCAGGAAAAGTATCTTAAACAAATGTAAGGTTTGTTATGTAAACTAAGACATCTTTCTTGTTGAAAAGTTTCTAGTGGTTTAACTGTGGGGATGCAGAGGGTCCTTACAAATGGATATTTCTTTCATAGATGTAAATTTCTTTTACAAATAATTTCAAAATAGCCAGCTAAATACCAGAAAGTATTTTGGAAACCAATCCAGTTAGATTGGTCTTTTTAAATTAGGTTGTTTCTTGATCTGGTTATTGACTTTAGGGCAGAGCCCTTTAACAGAATAAAGGCAGCCTTTTCCATGCTTGGACTTAGCAAGTCTATTTTTACCTGAGGGCCTATCTTTTATAAACACCTTAGCTAGCTCGTTTTTCTTTTGAACCAAAGGTACCTCTTCAAGTAGCTCACCAAAAACAATAACCCTTAACCAAGGTTATGACTTGGCTAGTCAAAGATGAACCAGGCATCTCCAAGAGGTGCAAAACAGTCCTCACAAGATCTAGAACTACTGCAAAGTCAGCTCAAAGATAAAAAATCTTTTTAGCCACAAATGGAACACAACCTACACTTCTAACTAGCCATATTTTCTAGGATCTCAGCTGAGAAGCTATGCACCTATGCATAAAGGCCCAAAGGCCCCATATGCCCCATAGAAGGAAAAAGATGGGAAATCAAATCATGTTTTTCCCTTAATTTTGTCAAGAGAATTTCTAAAGCTAGCCATGTCACTATCAGTGTCCATGGAAGGAAAAAGGATCAGTAACAAATGGGTACCCAAAAAAGGTCAAGAGTCAAACAAATAATTTAAAACAAATGGGACTGTTTCCCTGACTTGGAATTGAACCTGGGCTACAGCCACAAAAGCACAGAATCTCAGCCACTAGACCATAGGGTGGAGTGCTTTTTGTAAAATCTATAGGGGATCAAAAGCAGGCAGTTTGAGTATAAAAATTATTTTAATTGTTAAATGAAGTGAGCTCCAAGATTCTCTCTGAAGAATCAGTATGTCCATATGTTCAGCTCTCTTATTCTTTGTTCTCCATTTTAAAGTTTAAATTCCCAGCTCTCTTCACCCCCTTGCCTCTAGTTTCAGTAAACAACTTTCTGCCAGTTCTAATCAGTAGTTCACATCTATTCCCCTGGTCACCTGCTCTGACCTGAGTCACCTTTAGTTACCTGTTCTGTAACCGTCTTTCCCACCAAACTGCTTACCCCACCACTCTGGTTCATACCCCTACTCCCTTTAAATAGCCAGTTGGAATTAGCTTAGATGGTGCAGTCCAACCCTAGCCAACAGGGGAATGACGCAGCAGTAGGGGCTTCCTGTATCAGGGATAAGAACCCCTTCCCCTCCCTTGTTCATGTGTGTGTATGCTCGTCATTGCTCCATCCATGAGACACACGCTTCTATAGAAGTAAATTGCCTTGCTGAGAAAATTTATATTTGAGTGCTATTGCTTTTACAGCACTGAAAATTTACATATAGCATTAACTTTGTTTCAGGTCATGTTTTTACTCTTTAATTTTGTCAAGACAATTTCTAAGGCTAGCCATTAAACTATTAAGTGTCTTTGTACTTTAACTTAATCTTTTCATAAATAGAATGAAGGCATTTGTTTTGAATGAGAGATCTCTTAAGACTTTTTTTAAATTTAGGAGGCTAATTTAAAGGATCTGTCAGTTGGCCATTGACATTTAGAATTTTCAGTGGTGTACTCATTTCAATAATGGCACAATCCAATTGCCTCTTTATGGAAAGTTCAGGATGTAATTTTCCAGATATAGAGTAAGTTTTTTTTTTTCGAGTTAAGAAACAGGTGTTTCCTGGAAAGGGTGTAGAAGAAGCAATGCCAAATATCTCTCCATGCAAAAAAGTTCACTCCTAGGAATAGGCTAAGTTGACAAAAGACTCTAGTTGCCACAGATGTTAAGGATGATAGTGTTTGTGCATATGCTGCCTCCAGAAACCTACAAGTTTGTGGGGGGTCACTAGTCATAGACCTGTGAATCTATGACACCAGGAAGACTCTCCTGGAATTGGACATTCCCAGGAGTAACCTGGCAACAAGGGCTGAGAGAACAAAAGCCCCATAGCAACTTTTTTTTTTTTTTTTTTTTTTTTTTTTGAGACAGAGTCTCACTCTGTCAACCAGGCTGGAGTGCAGTGGCACAATCTCAGCTCACTACAACCTCTGCCTCCCGGGTTCCAGTAGTTCTTCTGCCTCAGCCTCTCAGGTAGCTGGGACTTACAGGCACATGCCACTATGCCCAGCTAATTTTTTGTACTTTTAGTAGAGATAGGGTTTCACTATGTTGGCCAGGCTGGTCTCAAATTCCTGACCTCATGATCCACTTGCCTTGGCCTCCCAAAGTGCTGGGATTACAGGTGTGAGCCACCACTCCCAGCCCCCACAGCAACTTCTTAAGACTAACTCCTCCAAGAGCTTGACATGTTCAGAACAAAAAGCATGTTGAATCCGGGCACTGTGGTTCATACCTGTAATCCCAGCACTTTGAGAGGCCAAGGCAGGAGGACTGCTTGAGCCCTGTGAGACAGGATAATAGGGTCTGGAGGCTGGGAACATAAGGCCAATTCATGCTGACTTCCTAGAACTAAATCAAATGGAAATACTTCAGCTATGACAGGAAATATCCCCTCCATTTACATAGGGCATACACTGAGTAAATGACTTTGTAACTCTACTTCATCCTCTTCATTTACATAGGGCATACACCAAGTAACAAATGGAAACCTCTAGAGGGTATTGAAACCCCAGAAAATTCTGTAATGGAGCCCCTGTGTTCAGGCCCACTCCTATCCTAGGGAGCGTACTTTTATTTCCAACAAATCTCTGCTTTTGTTGCTTCCTTCTTTCCTTGCTTTCTTTGTGCATTTTGTCCAGTTCTTTGTTGAAGACTCCAAGAACCTGGACACCTGCCACTGGTAACATTGGGAGTTCGAGACCAACCTGGGCAACACACTGAGACCCTGTCACCTTTTTTAAAGTGTGTACTTTTATTGGGACAGAAAAGAGACCCTGTCTCTCTAAAAAATTTCAAAATTGGCCAGGAGTGGTGGCAACTACCTGTAGACCCAATTACTCAAGAGGCTGAGGTGGGAGGATTGCTTGAGTCCTGGAGGTTGAGGCTAGTGAGCCATGATTGTGCCTCTGCCCTCCAGCCTGGGCAGCAGAGCAAGACCCTGTCTCAAAGTAATGTTGATCAGAACTACAAACTGAGCAGTCTGCAGAGCTGGCTTGAACAAGAAGTCTTCTAGGGGCTTACGCTCATGTTCTATCTCTTTTTGTGACAGAATGACACAGAAAGATGATGACAAAGAAAAGACTATTTCAGTGAAAAAAGGGATCAAACAATAAGAGTAGTCATATCAAAAACTACCAAAAAGCACACCAGCACTCTACACCCAAAACCAGTCACACAAATCCTTTTCTCCCTGTATTACTCAGTTCTCATGCTGCTAATACAGACATACCCAAGACTGGGTAATTTATAAAGGAAAGAGGTTTAATGGACTCACAGTTCCACATGGATGGGGAGGCCTCACAATCATGGTGGAAGATGAAGGAAGCGCAAAGGGACGTCTTATATGGCAGCAGGCAAGTAAGCATGTGCAGAGGAACTCCCCTTTATAAAACCATCAGATCTTGTGAGACTTGCTGTCAGGAGAACAGCACAGGAAAAACCTGCCCCCATGACTCAGTTACCTCCCACCGGGTCCCTCCCGTAACACATGGGGATTATTACAATTCAAGGTGAGATTTTGGTGGGGACACAGCCAAACCATATCACTCCCATTAATTAAGATTACGTAGAGGAGATAAACAGTTATTTTTTCCTGTCTGCGCAACCAGGTTTCACAGCAAGACAAGCTGGGAGCCTGACTGCTGAGGAATTCTTACCCTTTCTCCTGCTTATCAGGCCCTGGGTTCCCTTCACTGTGCCTTCTAGAAGAGCAGAGTGGCTTTGGTGAGCCTGCTAACAGTACCAAAACTGCAGGATCCAAGGGAAAGCTTCCCCTTTGCCTTTCTGAAAGTTCACTGAAAAATCACCTCACAAAGGAGATGAGCAGAAGAAATGGCATACAGTTATCCATGTGCCCCAGAGTGATTACCGCCTTCCTGAGAAACAAAAGGTCTCAGGGAAAAACCCACCACCTCATTGAGGAGTGAGAATATCTAGCAGAACAGAACTCAGGACCGGAACTGTGTGGGAAGTCTGAGGCTCAGGAGAAAGGCACCCGGTTGTCTGCAACCTTGGAGGAAGTGGAGGGGCTCAAAGGGCTTTTGGTGTTACCCTCAGGGTCCTTGCAATGTTCCAGGCACAAAGAATGTGGTGGCAAGATGGAAAAGATGGAGGTGGAATGCAAGTGGGGGAGCAGGGAGATACAGGGCTCCCTGTTTTAGGGTCTGAGAGCCTTTCAAGTTTTCAGAGAAATTTGTTAATTGTTCTGGTTGGTCTCCTTTAAAAATTTAGAGAGACTGCCAGTTGTGTTTGGAACTTTCAGAAATGCTGATACTAAATCTTTGAGACTCCAGATTCCTCTTTGTTCTAATTGTGTGCATCGTTTAATTTAGCATAAGTTGACAAGAGCAATCCTTGGTAGTGATTCATTAAGTCCATGAACCAGGAGCACCAGCAGAGGACTTGGGTGTTTCAGGAAAATGGCCCATTCCAGCCAGGGGTGGGGCAGGAGGGCACCTGGGGATGTGCTGTTGACCCCAGACTCACTAGGTGTAGGGTGCAAGTGCAGACATGGAGTCAGTCTTGTAAGGTACATTACCTAACCTCCCTGAGGCCCTATTTTCTCAACTGTAAACACAGTGGTTTGATGATATGCTAACAGCAACTTCTAAGATGAATATTGGCCAGGTGTGGTGGCTCACACCTGTAATCCCAGGATTTTGAGAGGCTGAGGTGGGCAGAGCACTTGAGGCCAGGATTTCGAGACTAGCCTGGGCAACATGGAGAAACCCATCTCTACTAATAACACAAAAATTAGCTGGGCATGGTGGTGCATACCTACATGTAGTCCCAGCTACTTGGGAGGCAGAGGCAGGAGAATCATTTGAACTGGGGAAGCGGAGGTTGCAGTGAGCCAAGATGGCGCCACTGCACTCCAGCCTGGGTGACAGAGCGAGACTCTGTCTCAAAAATAAATAAAATAAAATAAAATAAAATAAAATAAAATAAAAAGATGCAGGCTGGGTGCAGTGATGCACGCCTGTAATCTCAGCACTTTGGGAGGCCAAGATGGGAGGATTGCTTGAGCTCAGGAGTTCAAGACCAGGCTGTGCAACACGGTGAAACACCATCTCTACAAAATACACAAAAATTAGCTGCACATGGTGGCACGTGCTTGTAATTCCAGCTACTTAGGAGGCTGAGACAGGAGAATCACTGAATCCAGGAGGCAGAGATTGCAGTCAGTGAGCTGAGATCAGGCCACTGCACTCCAGCCTGGGTGACAGAATGAGACTTTGTCTCAAAAAAAAAAAAAAAGGATGCGTATTATGTGCTGGGCACATTATGTACTTATCAGTTATGGGTGATCATGTAAATTTCGTGTGCCTCAGTTTCCTAATGTATAAAATGGGAATAAGGACAGCACTGATCTCAGAGGTTACTATGAGGATTAAATGTGAAGTGCTTAGAATAGTGCTTAGCATATTTTAAATTTCAAATAAATGTTAGCTATTATTTTTGCTGTTTCTGATTATCACAAACAGGTCCTGAAAACAGGTATTAGTATACCCACGGTTACAGATAAACCAAGGGCTTTGAGAGATTAAATAACTTCCCTAAACCATGAGGCTAGGATTCCATAGAACTGGAGCCCCTCCCAGGGTATGAGCATCTCCTCCTGATGCAAGCTGTTGGCAGGAAGTGCAGGTGAACCTCTCCATAGGGCTGCTTGAGTGTCCTCACAACATGGAATCAGAGTGATCTAAGAGGGAGCAAGGTGGAAGCTACAGTGCTTTTATAACCTAGACTTGGAAGTCACACATCATTACTTATGCCACATTCATTCTATTCTTATTTCATTTTTAGAGATAGGGTCTTTCCCTGTCACCCAGGCTGGAGTGCAGTGGCACGATCACAGCTCACTACAACCTCCCAGGCTCAAGCAATCCTCCCACCTCAGCCTCCTGAGTAGCTGGGACTACAGGCATGTGCCACTAGGCCTCACTAATTTTTGTATTTTTTGTAGAGATTGGGTCTCATTGTGTTGCCCAGGCTGGTCTTGAACTCCTGAGCTCAAGAGATCCTCCAGCCTTGGCCTCCCAAAGTGCTAGGATTACAAGCATAAGCTATTGTGCCCAGCCTCATTCTACTCATTGGAATAGAGTTGCTAGTTTAAGCAAAACTAAAACAAAAGGATGCCCAGTTAAATTCGAATTTCAGCTAAACAATGAATACACTTTTAATGTAAGTCTATTGCTTGCAGTATTTGGGACACACTTATTCTACAATTTATTTGTTGTTTATTTGAACTCAAATTTAATTGGGCATCATATATTTTATCTGGCAGTCCTATGTTAGAAGCAAGTCATTTAGTCCAGCCCACTTTTTTTCTCTTTTTTTTTTTTCCAAGCAAGCTGGTGAAGAAAAATGTGGTGGCGTCCACTGTTGAAGGGAGGAATGTCCAATAATTTGTGGAGATAGTTTTCAACCACCACAAGCAGGATTTTGAAAAAGTTCATCTGGTTCTGGGGTCTGTGGATACTTGCATGTGAGTCTAACAGGATGAAGCTGTAGTTGAGGGCCAAGCAAGGTGTTCTTCCAAACGGTCTTGCACATTTAACAGAAATCACACACATTATCTTATCTGAGCCTCAGACAGCTCTGTGGAGTAGTTGAGAGTGGCAATTACAATCCCCACTTGACAGGTGAGGAAACAGATTAAGCACCTGCTCCAAGGTGGTATGGGCAGAAATGGTGGAGGCAGCAACGAATCCTCCTAATCTCAAGTCTGGCATTTGTTTTGCTCCACCCAGTCACATTCTGACATAGTACTGATGTCTCCACTATATGTCTTAGATTCATTTCCTATCTTCTGCCATGTTGTTATCTCAAATAGGTGATGGGATTTGTGGCTCCTTGCAGCAGTCCTGGGTGACATCAGAAGACTATTAGAGAAGCTGAGGCTTGAGGGCAGCCTTCTATCTCCACATCCACAAGCTCTGAGACCCATCCTGGCTGAGACCGTGGGCTTCAACCCACTCCTCACAGACCCTTTGTGTTGACTGGTTCCACAGTGCTGACAGGAACCTCATTCATTTGCACCAGGAGGCCATCAGCCTCACATGAGAAAGCTGAGGAACAGTCAGCCCAAGCAGAGAATTACTCTCCTGTAATTTGTATTATAATACATTTTAGGCTGGCCATGGTGGCTCATGCCTGTAATCCCAGCATTTTGGGAGGCCAAGGTGGGCAGATCACTTGAGGCCAGGAGTTCTAGACCAGTCTAGGTAACATGGCAAAACCCTATGTCTACTATTATTAATATTAGCCAGGTGTGGGGGTGCACACCTGTAGTCCCAGCTACTTAGGAGGCTGAGGCAGGAGAATCGCTTGAATCTGGGAAGCAGAGTCTACAGTGAGCCAAGATCACACCACTGTACTCCAGTCTGGGCGACAGAGGAAGACTCTGTCTCTGAGGGAAAAAAAAAGAAAAAAAAAAGAAGAAAAAGAAGAAAAGAAAGAAAAGAAAATTTAGATATACAGAAAATCTGAAATAATCGTATAATAGATATCCATACTCCTTCCATGTACGCTCAGTAATCCTTACTACATTTTCCCTGTCGGCTCTGTCAATCTTTTAACCTATTTTTATTGTGTGTTTTGGTTCACTCCTAACTACTTTGTAACCTGCATTATCTAAGTACGTGCTCCTATGTAACCATTAGTCTATAATCACACATAAGAGAATTAACCACGATTTGCTAGTATCATTTAACACTGAGTCATATTCAAATTTCTCCTATTGTACCCAAAATATCTTCCTTATCCAATCAAGGCTCATCCATATGCCCTTTAGTTTCTTTTAATCTAGAACAGTAACCTCTCATGAGATCAGGCCAGTTATCTTGTAGATGGCTGTTTTAGTTTGTTCTCATGCTGCTAATAAAGACATACCTGAGACTGGGTAATTTATAAATCAAAGAGGTTTAACTGACTCAAGTTCAGCATGGCTGGGGAGGTCTCAGGAAACTTACTGTCATGGTGGAAGAGAAAGCAAACACGTTCTTCTTCACATGGTGGCAGAAGGAGAAATGCAGAATGAAGGTTTGGGGAAAACTCCTTATAAAACCATCAGACCTCATGAGAACTCACTATCATGAGCGCAGCATGAGAGCAACTTCCCCCTGATTCAATTACCTTCCACAGGGTCCCTTCCATGACATGTGGGGATTATGAGAACTACAATTCAAGATGAGATTTGAGTGGGGACACAACCAAACCATATCAATGGTTCCATGTTCTGGATGCCCAGTATAAACACATTTCCTGATTTCCAGTATAGTTGGATGTGGTCCTGTGACCAAATTCTTTTTTTTTTTTGAGACGGAGTTTCGCTCTTGTTACCCAGGCTGGAGTGCAATGGCGTGATCTCGGCTCACCGCAACCTCCGCCTCCTGGGTTCAGGCAATTCTCCTGCCTCAGCCTCCTGAGTCGCTGGGATTACAGGCACGCGCCACCATGCCCAGCTAATTTTTTGTATTTTTAGTAGAGACGGGGTTTCACCATGTTGACCAGGATGGTCTTGATCTCTTGACCTCGTGATCCACCCACATCGGCCTCCCACAGTGCTGGGATTATAGGCTTGAGCCACCGCGCCCGGCCCCCTGTGACCAAATTCTATTCGATGACATATATGTCAAAGTATTGTGTGACGTTTCTGGGAAGTCTGCTGCTGCCTGGAATATGGGTATGATGGCTGGAGCTCTGGTATTCATTTTAGACCTGAGGATCAGGGTCACCCTGCAGGATGATGGAAGCAAAAGCTGGAAAGAGCTTAATGTAGCCACCAATACCAGCTCTGTCTGCCTACTTCCCCACCTCTTTACTTAAGAAAACAGAACCTTGTTTGTGTATGTGTGTGCATTTTTTAAAATTAATTAAAAATTTTTTTTAGATCTACCTCATCCTCCAGGGTAGCTGGGACTACAGGTGTGTGCCACCACACTTGGCTAATTTTTGTAGTTTTTGTAGAGATGGGGTTCCACTATGTTACCCAGGGTGGGACCTTGTGTGCTTAAATCCCTGTTAAGTCACTTAGTCAAATTTAATCCTAGCTAATAGACAAGCCAGACTGAGGCCTATTATAGTTTTATATTTGCTTAGAAGAGATGTTATGTGCTTCCTACTTGGCTAAAACATGTTTTAGGATTTCTCTTTCCTGCAGGTGCAGACCTCTGGTCCCAGCACACAACGGGAAAGCTCTCAGACGATGTTATCTACCCTCTAGTCTGGCCACCTGTGATGTTGAATGAGTCTTGGCAGCCAGGGAAAATTTCTCTAACAACCTTGTGGTTAGACACGTAAGAAATAAAGTCACTGTGGCTTGCCACATGTAAGAGGACAGCAGTGGACAGGGCATAGTGGTGTGTGTGCAGGAGCAGTGTAGGAACGATCTGGAATTTGTGAAATACCTGGGCAGCAATACAAGGACAAGGCTCCAAAGGGCAGTGTTTCAGGAGAGGAAACAGATGAACATTGCACTCCTTGCATTCCTGCCAGCCACAAAGGTTTCCTGCATGCCGAAATCTCCATCCAGAAAGTGTCCCATAGGAAACAAAAAAGTTACAGCGTGTGGAGGTCACCTGGCTGCTGTACCACCTGTCACCCCATTAATCACTCAAGTTGGTTGGTTCAGGAACAAAGCTGTGGGCTACAACAAGCCCAGTGCTTCCGTAGTGGAGAGGGGATTCACTCTGGGCTTGGCAAGTTTACGGGAATCCCTGATTTCTTGCACTGACTGCTCAAAAGCAGAGCTCCATTTAAATTCCATTCCTTCTGGAGAGATCTGTCCTGAGACCAGGGTGAATGGTTCACTCCTCCCTGCATCTGGCTGGCACCCAGGGCACTCTGCTGCCCAAATGCTTTGAAGATAGCAGGTAGTTTCCTTGATCTATTTCCTAATGTGCTTCCTAGCCATGGCCCACGTGGTTTCTGCCTGCTCCAGTGCCACCAAGGCCAACACAGGGGTCATGCTTGGAGAAAGCCTCCAACTCTTTGCAGCTTCTCCAGACTTGGGTGCCAGTGCTTTCGGGTTCTCCTTATCCTCTTTGCTGGGTATCACTGCCTCAGTCACGATTGAAATCTGATACACAGGGTTCTTAATGGGCTTCCACAGCCACGCACAATTGACACTCTTAGCCTGGCTAATGTGGTTAAGCTAGCAAGTTTATTATCCCTTCCAAGTCTGAAATGCCTTAACCCAGTGAAAGATCTGTGCCCAAATGACCCTTAAAAGTGGCTCTAATGGTGAGCCCTTAATGCTGATTATGTGAGGGGATCTTTTTTATGTTGCTTTTTGAGACAGGGTCTTGCTCTGTTGCCCAGGCTGGAGTGTAGTGGCACAATCAGAGCTCACTGCAGCCTTGACCTCCCCGGCTCAAGTGATCCTCTCCACTCAGTCCCCTGAGCAGCTGGAGCTACAGGTGCATACCACCATGCCTGGCTAATTTCTTATTTATTTTTTTATTTTTGAGATGGAGTTTCACTCTTGTTGCCCAGGCTGGCATGCAATGGCGTGATGTTGCCTCACCGCAAACTCCACTTTCCAGGTTCAAGCGATTCTCCTGCCTCAGCCTCCCAAGTAGCTGCGATTACAGACATGTACCACCATGCCTGGCTAATTTTTTGTGTGTTTAGTAGAGACGGGGTTTCTCCATGTTGGTTAGACTGGTCTCGACCGCCCAACCTCAGGTGATCTGCCCACCTCAGCCTCCCAAAGTGCTGGGATTGCAGGTGTGAGTCACCGTGCCTGGCTCTTTTTTTATTTTTTATTTGTAGAGATGGGTCTCCCCATATTGCCCAGGCTCGTCTTGAACTCCTGGCCTCAAGTAATCCTCCAGTTTGGACTCCCAAGTGCTGGGATTATAAGCATGAGCCACTGTGCCCAACCCGTGTGAGGGAGTCTTGAAAACTCTGTGTAGTTCATCACGTGGGAGAAGTAGCACCCAGGGTGGTTAAGGACTTGGCCTGGGTTTGAATCCTGCCTGCTCTCTTTACTAGCTGTTTTACCTTGAGCAAGTTCTATATTCTCTCTATGCCCCAACTGTAAAAATGGGGTTGTTAGATAATAGAAAGACCTACTGCTTATGAGCTGTTTTAGAATTAAATGAGTGAATACACAGAAAGCACACAGTACAGTGCCTGGGACATAGGACTCTCCCAGTGTTACCTGTTGTTCCTAGGAGTTGACTGAATTTTCTCCTAAAGTTCCTGCAGGGCTGGTTCTGTAGACAGCTTTTATGCTTCTGAGAGCTGGATCTTCTGCAGACAGAAGCTAACGAGACAGGTAGCACTTACTTATGTTACAGTTTTGATTTCTGCCCCCACTCTGAACTCTTTGAAGGCAGAGGCTATGTTTATCATCCATTGATTGAATCAACTGGACTAGGCCTCTGCTGTATGCCAGGCATTGCTGGATATAGAGATAAAGGTGAATGAAAAACACCGACATCGTCCTACCTGGTTCCCCAAATCTGTCCCACAAATGTAGGTTGAAGAAACTGAGGAAGGTTGATCTGAATTCTTTTGAATAGAGAGTCAGTTTTTACACTCATACTAATGTCCTCATGCCTTTGATACCTGCCCAGTTTCACGCTGGGAAAGGCAGTATTTCTTTGGAAGTTTTGACAGGTTGTGTGGGTTGCCCACCTTGGTTGGCTGTCTTTCTGACAGGAAACCAGTCTGAGGATAGTATTTGATTTAGGCACCTGGATCTTGGACGTTCCTCATTTACAAACTATCAGTGTTGATGCTACTTTTGAAAAACTTTAAAAAAGCTTAAAATATCAATGTGTACGGTACAAAATATCCATATTTTTATGTGCCAGTGGCTCAGTTTTGGAGAAGAGATTTGCTGACAGTAAGGAAATACAACTAGGAAGCCATGCCTATGTTCCAGGCACAGTAGGACCTTGTAGCCCCTGGTCCTGGTGACTGTGAAAAAGGGAGACAGTCTAGAAATAGGTGTAATCATGTCAATGTCTTTGTTTAACTTTCTTATCAAGATAAACTGTGATTTTGAACAACATGTGCTGTTCTGAATTCAACACTCCACTTTCCATTCTGTTCAAAGGTCATGTATACTCCCGGGAAACCTCAGGGTTCTCACTTCATGGCTATGCAGGTATTTGTTCCCACACTACTTAAATACATTAAATATCATTTACAGTAATGTAAAAATCAAGTGCTTAAGAATAAATCTAATGAAAGAGGTGCCAGGGGTCTGTATCAATATGAACAAGGATTAAAATTAAAGGCAGCCTAAATAAATGAAGAGAGATGCTATGCTGATTGCTTGAAAGACTCAACTCAGTTAAGATGTCAACTCTCCTCAGAGTGATCTGGAGATTCAATGTAATCCCAATAAAAATCCCAGCAGGACATTTTATGAGAATTGGAAAGCTGATTTTAAAATTTACATGAAATGGAAAAGACCCAGAATAGTCAAGACAAACTGTGAAAGAAAATGAATAAAGTTGGAACACTTATAATACAAGATAGCAAGATTTACTGCAAAGTTCCCATTACTGGCCAGGTGTGGAGGCTCATGCCTGTAATGCCAGCAGGTTAGGAAGCTGAGGTGGATGGATCACTTGAGCCCAAGAGTTTAAGTCCAGCCTGGGCAACATGGCAAAACCACAAATCGACAACATATTGGCTGTGTGTGTTGGCACATATCTGTAGTCTCAGTTACCTGTCAGGCTGAGGTGGGAGGACTGTTGGAGCCCAGGAGGTTGCAGCTGCAGATCTTGCCCTTGCACTCCAGACTGGGGCACAGTGAGACCCTGTCTCAAAAAAAATTCCCATTTGTGAACCCCCCAAATTTGAGACAGGTCTCAGCTAATGTAGAAAGCTTATTTTGCCAAGGTTGAGGATGCATGCCCAACAAAACCTCAGGGGGTCCTGACATGTGCCCAACCTCATGAGGTCTGACCAAGGCAGTCAGAGCACAGTTTGGTTTTATACATTTTAGGGAGATATGAGAAATCAACATATGTCAGATGAACACTGGTTTTGTCTGGAAAGGCGGTAGAACTTGAAGCAGGGAGGGGCTTCCAATCATAGGTAGATAAGAGACAAATGGCTGCATTCTTTTGAGGTTCTGATTAGGCTCTAGAGGAGGCAATCGGATATGAATTTATCTCAGTGAGCAGAGGGGTGACTTTGAATAGAATGGGGGGCAGGTTTGTCCTAGGCAATTCCCTGCTTCACTTTTGCTTTAGTTGAGTAATTCTGGGGGTTTAAGACAGTTTCCTTTCACATATTATTAAGACAATAGGACAATGACTCCAGATTAGACAAATACACTAATGGAAGAGAACAGAGGATACAGGAGGAGGCCAACACCTATACAGTTACCTGATTTATAATAAAGATAGCACTGCAATTCAGGGGCAAAGGATGGTCATTTTAGCAAATAATACTGGATTGATTGCATGTCTATATGAAAAAAAATGAACTTTTTTCTCATATCATATACCAACATTAATTCCAAATGGATCACAGACCTAGATTTGAAAGGTAAAACAATACATTTTTAGAAAAAAAATTGGAGAATATTGTCACAACCCTGTAGGCAGAGATTTCGTAATCAGAAGATAGAAACCACTAACTATGAAATTTAAAAAACTGTTAAATTAGGACTTATTTAAGATTAAGAACTTCTGTACTTTTGTTCATCAACAGATTAAGAGAATTAAAAGACAAGCCACAAAATGGAGACATGTTTACAATACATTTACCCCAAGAAAGACTAGTATGCAGAATACTTCAGAAAAAGACAACAAATCTACAAGGAGAAGACATTCTGTAAAGAGGATATCTAAATGGTCCAACACAAATCTAAAAAGTGCTCTACATCATTTGATATTGGGGAAATGCAAAATTAAAGCCATTATTATTATTAGTTTTTGAGACAGAGTCTTGCTCTTTTGCCCGGGCTGGAGTGCAGTTATGTGATCTTGGCTCACTGCAACCTCCATCCGCTGAATTCAAGCAATTCTCCTGCCTCAGCATCCAGAGTAGCTAGGACTACAGGCCCGTGCCAC
This sequence comes from Sapajus apella, assembly GCF_009761245.1. Classification (NCBI taxonomy): domain Eukaryota; kingdom Metazoa; phylum Chordata; class Mammalia; order Primates; family Cebidae; genus Sapajus; species Sapajus apella. The sequence continues at coordinate 15,857,934 of NW_022436955.1, read as the reverse complement.
CACACCTGGCTAATTTTTGTATTTTTAGTAGAAACAGGGTTTCACTATGTTGGCCAGGCTGGTCTCCAATTTCTGACCTCAGGTGATCCACCCGCCTTGGCCTCCCAAAGTGCCAGGATGACAGGCATGAGCCGCCGCACCTGGCCTCCATTATTATATTTTACTACATATATGCAGAATGACAAAACTTGAAAGTATTGGCAAGGATGCAGAGCAACCGGAACTTTGACATACTGCTGATAGGAGTGTTTACTGGAAAACTGGCCATCTATTACAGCTAGACATACGCTATCCTATGATACAACCAGGTACGTATCCAAAAGAATTGAGTGCAGGTAACCACCAAAAGATATATGGAAGAATGTTCACAGCAGCTTGATTTACAATAGCCCCCAAATGTAATCAATTTAAATCTCCATCAGGAGACTGGATAAATCAATTGTGTTTTAGTCACACAATGGAATACTTCTCAGCAATAAAAAAGAAACTAATGTGACAACATGGATGATTCTCACAGACATTATGTTGTAAAAAACAAGCCAGAAACAAAGGATGCCTATTATTTGATTCTATTTATATGAAGTTCAGGACCAGGCAAAACTATTCGATCATGACAGAAGTCAGGGCAGTGGTTACTTTGGTAGGGGTGGGGTGTGGACTGAAAGGAACCCAAAAAAGTTTTCTGGGGTGCTAGAAATATTTCATACTATAAAGATTCATAGAGATCAACACTTAAGATTAGGCATTTTTAGTAAATGATGCTGGATCATTTGTACATCCATATGGAGTAAAATGAGAGTGGTCTCCCTGCCTCACTTCCCTGTGTATGGAGGCTATTCATAACACCAAAATTAAAGTACATGTGATGCCTCCTCCTTAAATTAATATAATATGGCATTTAAAATGTTTTAAAGAGTTTGCTGCAACATAGAAAATGCCTACAAAATTGGGTGAAAAGAGTAGACCAAACAATTCTATACAAAGAGTGATCAAAACTGTGTAAAAGTATGTACAGAGAGATGGAAGGAAGTAACACTAAAGTGTTAATAGTGGTTACTAGTTGTCTTGAGGTGGTGAAATTATCGGAGGACTTGTTTCTTATTTTTATTTCTTGGTAGCTTACAAAATTTCAAGACTTTTGTAATGGCAGAGTGAGCTTTTTGTTTTTGTGAGACAGGGTCTCACTCTGTCACCCAGGCTGAAGTGCAGTGGCATGGTCTTAGCTCCCTACAGCCTCAACTCCCAGCTGCAAGCGATCCTCCCACCTCAGCCTCCAGAGTAGCTAGGACTACAGGCATGTGCCACCATGTTTGGATAACTTCTTGTATTTTTCTGTAGAGACTGAATTTCATCGTGTTGCCCATTTTATTCCATATGGTCTCCAACTCCTGGGCTCAAGCAATTGGCCTGCCTTGGCCTCCCAAAGCACTGGGATTACAGGCGTGAGCCACTATGCCTGACTGGCAGAGTGAATTTTAAAAATCATTTTTTGCTTCTAAAATCAAAACTCTCCCCTTCAAGTTCCTCTGTCAACTGCTGTCCTGCCTGTTAATGTTTTAGGCTTTCCTGCTTTCTATTCTCCCAACAAAATATATTCCTATTTCCCTTGGCGGAGTCTCCTGACTTGCTGTCTCACACCTTGACTTTTCCATTGAAAGAGAGAAGCCTTTTGGGCTGGATCCTGTTTCTACTCAAGTTAATGAAAGACGCCCAGGGCAGGAAGGCTGTGTGTGAATGCTCCCCTTTTGACCAAGACAAGGGGTCAGAGTAATAGAGTTAAGGGTATGTTCAGAGGAAGAATGAATTTTCATGCACCTGGTGAATAAACAATTGTTCTACAGCGGTGGTGAGGAATGTTTCACTTTTAGACACCCTAGGAGGGCACCAGCTGCAGTCTGAGGAGGAAGTCTCTCCCTCCCTTTCACAGGACCAGTGCTATCCCCGCTTCCCTGAGGATCCACAGAGCTGCAGAAATAGAAGCCATCTTTTTCCTCTGGAAAAGTAGCAGCAACTGGACAGAGAATAAACAAGAAGCCTGGGGCTGTGACATTTCCAAGACTCTAGACAGAGGGCTATGAGAGGCTAAGGCTTGACAGTTTCTGTGGGGAGGGGTGACGGACTGGATGAGGTGGCGGGGGAGGAGGGCATGAGGATGTCAAAAGGAGGGAAGGGTTCCAGGTGTAGTGGAATCCTTCACAGTCTACAGCACATGTTCTCTTTGGAAAATGTAGGGTGTAGCTCCCTCCTTCTGGCCACTGAAGGAAACTGGGTGGCAAAGCGCAGATAAAGACAAGCTGTGACAGAGCATGGCAGGAACCCAGGGACCTGAGGAGCAGAATTCTAACACCTTCACCTCAGATTCAGCCAGAGCAGCTCCGTTTCCATCATTCCATATGCCAGTTCTACGGTTTAACATTTGCTACCTAACGAGTCTTTCTCAAGCTTAGTGGCTTAGAACATCCATCTTTTATTGAGCTTATGATTCTGTGGGTCAGCAATGCAGGCTGGCCTTAGCTGGAGGTGGTTTTGGTCAGGACCGGTTTCAGCTGATGTTGGCAGGGGCTTGCTCATGCCTCTGTGGAGGGCTTCTGGGAATTCGGGGCTGCCTGTCAGCTGGGATTTCTGGGTTCTACTCTATGGGGATCTTTCATTCTCCAGCAATGGAGGAATAACTTGGGCTCATTCATAGGGCAGCCCCCAGATTCCAGGTGCTGGAAAAACAGGCAAACCCCAATTCACAAGCACATTTCAAGGCTATCCTTTTTATATTTGCTACTATTTCAACATAGCCACAGAGCCAAACCCAGATTCCAGGGGTAGAGAAATCGGCTACTGCTTATGAGTGAAGAGCTGCAGTCTACCGTCTTGTACCTGCAGGGGTGAGGGGAAGTTATGGACATTTGAAATGTAGATTCTCACATCCCCAAGCAGACCTATTGGATCAAATTCATGGAAAAGGGGCCACTATGTCCTCTGGGTGATTCCCTCCTCCTTCATATTTTTAAATATTTGATACTTATAAAACATTATATGTGACATATATATGTGGACATATATATATATTTAAATAAAACACAATAATATAATGTACATTAATGAACTTACTACCCAGCCCAAAACCTGGGTCATTAACAACTTATTTTTATTTCCCTAAGTGTCCTTCTCTTATGCCTTCCTCCTACCTCCCCACGGGATGTAACATTTCACATTTTGGGATTTCCATTCCATTAAAAGACTTAAAAATACAGTTTTGTCTCTTTGGTATCTATGCCTGAGCAACATACTGCTGAGTCTTGCTTGTTTCTTTCCTCTTTTTTTTTTTTTTTGCCCCAATAAAAAGAAGTTTCTTTACTTACTTCTTGAATTTTTTATTGTGCTAAAATATTGATAACATAAAATTTCTGATGGTAATCATTCTGAAGTATACAATTCGGCAGCATTTATTACATCAGCAGTGTTGTGCAACCATCACCATTGCGAGTTTCCAAAATTTTATCATCGCCCCAAACAGGAACTCTGTACCTATTAAGCAAGCACTTCCCATTTCTTGCTTCTCGCAGCCCCTGGTAAAGTCCAATCTACTTTTTGTTTCTATGTATTTGCCTATTCTAGATACTTTATTATAAGTGGAATCATATAATATTTTGTCCCTTTTGTGTCTGGCTTCTTTCACTTAGTATGTTTTCAAGGTTTATTCATGTTGTAGCATGTACCAATTTTATTCCTTTTTATAGTGAATAGTATTCCATTGTATGCATTTGTCCATTCATCTGTGGATGGAAGCTTGGATTGCTTCCACCTGTTGGTCATTGTGAAAATGCTGCTATGAACATTGGTGTACATGTCTCTGAGTCTCTGATTTTAATTCTTTTGGGTGTATACCTTGAAGTGGAATTGCTGGGTCACATGGCAATTCAATGCTCAGCTTTTTGAGGAGCCATAAAACTGTTTTCTATAGCAGCTGCACCATTTTACATTCTTACTAGCAAAGTAATGTACCAGGGTTCTAACTTTTCCACATTCTTGCCAACATTTGTTACACACACACACACACACACACACACACACACACACACACTCTACTTATGGCCATCCTAGTAGGTGTGCTGTTTCACTGTGGTTTTGATTTGCATTTCCCTATTGACATTTTCCAATTACTGTTCAGTGTCTTTTTTTTTTTTTTTTTTTGAGACAGAGTCTGGCTCTGCTACCCAGGCTGGAGTGCAGTGATGCGATCTCAGCTCACGGCAACCTCCGCCTCCCAGGTTCAAGCAATTGTCCTGTCTCAGCCTCCTGAGTAGTAGCTGATACCACAGGTGCATGCCACCATGCCCAGCTAATTTTTGTATTTTTATTAGGCTGGTCTTGAACTCCTGGACCCAAAGTGCTGGAATTACAGGTGTGAGCCACTGTCAGGCCTTGAGTATCTTTTTATGTGCTTTTTGGCATTTTATGCATATTTTCTGGAGAAAATGTCTATTCAGATCCTCTGCTCATGCTTCAATTGGGTTGTCTGTCCTTTTGTTGTTGTAGGAGTCCTTGATATGTTCTCATATTAACCCTTTATCAGATACATAATTTGCAAAGATTTTCTCCCGTTCTGCAATTGTCTTTACTTTTTTAATACTGCCTTTGATGCACAAACATTCAGTCTGATAATGCTCAATATATCTAATTTTGATTTGATTCCTGGTGATTCTGGGGTCATATCTAAAAATCCATGGCCAAGTTTTACTTCATTTTGATCTCTAGAAGACTACTATCATACTGAAGGTAATCTTCTGAAACTTGCCGTTTTCTTTCAAAAATTATGTTTGTAAGACTATCCATGTTCTTGCAGAGTTTATTCATTTTCAGGCTGTGTAATATTCCATCATATCAACATACCACGCATGGTTGACCCATCCTCCTGTTTATGGGCATTTGTCTCATCTCTAGCTACTTTCCTATTATATCAGTGTCACCATGATTATCCGAAAGTAATTCTTTTGTACACTCTAAGAACCACTAACCCCTTTTAAAAAATTTATTATTTTTTTGAGACAGAGTCTCACTCTGTCGCCCAGCCTGGCATGCAGTGACACGATCTTGGCTCGCTGCAACCTCTGCCTCCTAGGTTCAAGTGATTCTCCTCTCACAGCCTCCTGAGTAGCTGGGATTAGAGGTGCATGCCACCACACCCAGCTAATTTTTTGTATTTTTAGTAGAGATGGGGTTTCACATGTTAGCCAGCATGGTCTCAATCTCCCGACCTCGTGATCCACCCACCTCGGCCTTCCAAAGTGCTAGGATTACAGGTGTGAGCCACTGCGCCTGGCCTAACCCTTTTTAATTAATAAATCAATCTTGTATTGAGTTGCTACTAAATTTCAATTGACTAGTACCTGGGATGCACACAGGTGAAGACATTTGGCTGAGACATATGGCTTTTTCTCATCTGCCTATTTAGGCTAATCACCAGACTATAAAAACATGAGAACCACTGCCATTGAGCATGGTCTGTATCAGTCTACACTATAGCTTTTATTGGCTGTGTGATTTCTTGCAAAGAGCAATCAGAGAAGACACAATAAACACATTTACTGATTTCAGGCTGGAGAGCTTTTAAGCAACATGGAGATGTCCACACACAAGGTGAAGAAAATTACTGTGACAAGGAAGTGCTTTCTTTAGAGCCCCATCTAAGCTAGCCTGCAGAATCGTCTACAATGGGTTTGAAACAACTCCAAGTGAGGCCTTCTGCAGTGTGAAAATCCTCCCAGATAGAGACAGATTGACGGTTCCTGCCATGCCCTGTCCTGCCCAGTCGCTGATTTCGGGAAATACTTTGGCAGGTTCGTGGGTCATGAAGTTGCCAGGTTTCTCTGGAGTTTGTAAGAGAACACCACAGGAAAATCAAGGGTGAAGCAGGAGCTCAACTCTTCACATGGGTATTGTTTGTGGTTACTGGAATAGAGAGTGACCTTACCAAGGCCAATGTCATGTAGACACAGGAATTACGAAATAGAGAGGGGGAGAGGTGAGCTAGTGGCGGCATAAAAAGACCAGCAGATGCCCCACAGCACTGCTCTTCCAGAGGCAAGATCAACCAAGATGAGGTGGGTCACAGCTTTCTCTCCTGCCTTTCCTCTGGTTCTTCATTTCATTCTTTGCATACATTGGTGGAGATGCAGAAATAGAATAAAAAGCAGGGCAAATGGGCCAAATTATAGTGAACTAAAGGGCTTCGTGGGTTCAATCTTCTCCTTTTCTGTTTCCATAGACAGTGCTGTCTTTCCCAGGAGATGTGATTTACTCTCAGGAGTGTCTTTTTCCTTGAGGTTGCATTTTTGTCTTTGTAAGAGATGTCATCAGCTCCCGTAGTAGGCTTTCTGGCATTTTGAATATATTTACTAGCAGATATTTTCCTCTTTAAAAATGTATAAGAAGACTAATAGCAACATATTTGAATGACACAATTAACTGACTAGTACCTGGGATACACATGAGTACCTGGGATACATCTCATTAAGGCACTCAGATCTTATAAAAACAAAAAGACAATGTTGAAATAAAAACATTAGAAACTTTTTGTTTTGAGACAAAGTCTCACTTTGTGGCCAGGCTGCAGTGCAGTGGTGTGATCTCAGTCACTGCAACCTCTGCCTCCTGGGTTCAAGTGATTCTCCTGTCTCAGCCTCCCAAGTAGCCAGGACTACAGGTGTGTGCCACCATGCCCAGATAATTTTTGTGTTTTTAGTAGAAACGGGGTTTCACCATGTTGACCAGGATAGTTTTGGTCTCTGGACCTTGTAATCTGCCCGATTCGGCCTCCCAAAGTGCTGGGATTACAGGCGTGAGCCACCGCGCCTGGCCTAGAAACTATTTTAATAGTAGCAAGTAGTGCCTGAATGGCCAGTGTCTGTTAGTGGACGGTGAACTGGCAGGTGGCGCCTGTGCGTCAATGCTCATGGCCACAGTCGTGCGTCAATGCTCATGGCCACAGTCCTGCTTTCAGATACCAGTTCTCTTCCAGGTGACCTGCTGACATTTTGGGGCTCGAGATACATTTCCTAAAGGTGAATTGTCATAAAATACTAGAAATAACCACATAAGTATTTTAAATTATATATTTAAGCAGCCTTTTATTACGGAAAATTTCAGGAAGTATAGGGAATGGCACAATAAGCCCTGTGTTCCCGTCTTTGAGTTATCTACATTTTATTAGCAGTATCTTTCAGGTGCTGAGGGAGATTTCTCTTTCCTGGAGGGCTCCTGTATTACTGCCAATGTACTTCCCTGAATGTGGCCAGAAACTGGGCCACCCCACCCCAACCTACGCTTCTTCCTATTTCTCTACGCAGAACTTCCAGCAGGACTTCTAAGCTTGCTGGAAGCTTAGTAGCTCAGAAGCTGCTACATTGTGTATGTGCAGGGGAGGGCAACTTCTTGGTCCTAGCACTTCCATATATCGATTTTCTTTTCTGGCTGCTTAGTGGGAGGAATGTGTGTGCATGCATGTGTGCGTGTGTATGTGTGTGGATGCACACAGGTGCTGTGAAGCAGGGAGACCAGCTTTCCACTCCTTCTTGTCTTCTCTCTGCAGTGCCCTGGGAGCTGTCATTGCCCTCCTGCTGTGGGGACAGCTTTTCGCAGTGGACTCAGGCAACGATGTCACGGATATTGCAGGTCAGTCTTTGAGCTGGGTAGGAGCGTCATCCCTGGTGCGGCATCCCACTCTGACCCCTCTTGGGTCTGCACTCTTGCTTTCCGAGAACACCCAGTTCCCCCTTCTTATCTCAACCTCTGGGCTTTCAGGACCTTGAAGAACATTGGGGATCCTGCCAGAAATAAGGGAGCTTTCCCTTCCACTGGCTTCTATTTGGGGTAGAAGGAGACTGATGTGCAGAGCAGCGTCCTCTCATCTGCCTTTTCACGGGTCTCTGGGAATAATTTCCAAAGAGTAAACTCTCTAGCTTGTCTTTCTTTGCAGATGACGGCTGTCCAAAGCCCCCTGAGATTGCAAATGGCTATGTGGAGCACTTGGTTCACTACCACTGTAAGAAATACTATAGACTGCGCACAGAGGGAGATGGTAAGACCTGGACAACTGCCTCAGTACCCTATACACAACCCCTGCTCCGACATTTCCATGAGGGGTGGTGCTGGGGTGAGTGGCCAGAGAGTTGATGTACTCTCCTTGGAGCCAGGAGATTTAGATTCTAAGAAGCATTTTGTCGCCAGCAGCTGTGGCCCTTTGGGCAGACTAACCTTTGTCAGCCTCAAGTTTTCTCTTTTGTTAAGGGGAGGCAATACCATGCAGCCTACCTATCTCAGAGTCAGATTCACATCTCCAGCAGGAGATGTGGGAAAAGAAGGAACACTGATGGTGACAAGTCACCCTCACCTAGTGAGTCTTGCATTCCTGGCAATGCTCTAAGTGCTTTACACTTATTTGCTCACTTAGTCCTCATAATATCCCTCTGAATGGAGATTATTATCCCAACTTTGCCAATAAGGAAACTGAGGCACAGACAGGTTGAGTGTCTTGCCCAAATTCAGGCAGTCTGTAAGAGACAGAGTCAGGATATGAACCCTGAGCCCTGCCTGTACTGCCCGGCTGTGTCCACAATGACCACAGTCTGTTCTTCTGGGCATAACTGGCGTCGAGGCACTTGGCTTCCAGCACAGCACTCCCTCCCTTCCTCCTCCTCATATTCTCCCTCCTTTTCCCCTTTCTAACTCCTCCCCTCCCCAACTCTTCTTTTTAATTCTTCTGCTTAAATGCCTTCTCACTCTGCACTGGGTCCAGGCTTGACTTCTCTTTTGGCTCATTTCTTGCCTTTTGTTTCAGGAGTGTACACCTTAAACAGTGAGAAGCAGTGGACAAATAAGGCTGTTGGAGATAAACTTCCTGAATGTGAAGCAGGTGGGTGCTGAGCACTTAAGAGCCCAGGCGGGCATGTCCTAGAGGCACAGGCTTCTGATGCGGCTTCCCTTGAGTACACAAGAGCCCAGAGGAGGGATGTGGGAGAACCGTAACTGGCCAGGGAGAGAGACTCAGGCAGTTAGGTGATGACTCCCTAAGGATCACCAAGGGTCTAAGGGTCTTGTTCATCAGGGCCTGAAGGGCATTGGCTGAATCCACTATCTACATTGCCCACAGATCAGGTGAGCCTGTGCATACAGAGAGCCTGCTAGAGAGCCCTGGGTCTAAGGAGAAGCAAGCTCCAGAGAGAACAAGTCAAGGGATGACATTAAATCTTAATCCCTGGAAGCCTAGCAGGAGGCTGGACGTGGGCTGGGACTCCTGCTTCTGGTTATTAGGAAGAGCTGTTGCTCTCTCCTTTCCCTCTCAGAACTGGAGGCATCGGCCCAGCCTCTCCTGCTCTTAGTGGTGCAGAACTGCTCCATCTACAAAATCTGAACTTCAGGCAGCGCTGCTCCGGATTCCTCTTTCTTCAGAGAGAACGAATTATTGTAGCTCCTAGCCCTTTCAATGAACTTCAGGGAATGGGAGAAATTCCTTTGTTGGGATAATTGTTTAAATATAATACAGTTCATCAACCAGGGCTCAAAAATCTCTGTATTTCTCATTTCCTTTCTTAGAAAGGCTGGAAATAGAGCTTTGTGTAATGCAAACAATTAAAAAAAAACAATAGAATTATTTTAAAACTACAACTATTGGAAATGAGATGAGCAGGTGGTAAGGGCAAAACATTTAAACTTTCTAGTTTATGCAGCAGTGACAGCCACCAATGGTTTCACCCCTCTTTCTCATATGGGGAAGCTCTTGCACATTCCACTCAAGAGTGTCTTGCTCTTCTTGACAGTATGTGGGAAGCCCAAGAATCCAGCAAACCCGGTGCAGCGGATCCTGGGTGGACACCTGGATGCCAAAGGCAGCTTTCCCTGGCAGGCTAAGATGGTCTCCCGCCATAATCTCACCACAGGGGCCACGCTGATCAGTGAGCAATGGCTGCTGACCACAGCTAAAAATCTCTTCCTGAACCATTCAGAAAATGCAACAGCAAAAGACATTGCCCCCACTTTAACACTCTATGTGGGGAAAAATCAGCTTGTAGAGATTGAGAAGGTGGTTCTACACCCTAACTACTCCCAGGTAGACATTGGGCTCATCAAACTCAAACAGAAGGTGCCTGTTAATGAGAGGGTGATGCCCATCTGCCTACCTTCAAAGGATTATGCAGAAGTAGGGCGTGTGGGTTACGTGTCTGGCTGGGGGCGAAATGCCAACTTTAAATTTACTGATCATCTGAAGTATGTCATGCTGCCTGTGGCTAACCAAGACCAATGCATAAAGCACTATGAAGGCAGCACAGTCCCCGAAAAGAAGACACCAAAGAGCCCCGTCGGGGTGCAGCCCATACTGAACGAACACACCTTCTGTGCTGGCATGTCCAAGTACCAGGAAGACACCTGCTATGGTGATGCAGGCAGTGCCTTTGTTGTTCACGACCTGGAGGAGGACACATGGTACGCGGCTGGGATCCTAAGCTTTGATAAGAGCTGTGGCGTGGCTGAGTACAGTGTGTATGTAAAGGCGACTTCCATCCAGGACTGGGTTCAGAAAACCACAGCTGAAAACTAACGCAAGCCTGGCTGGATGCCTTTGCCTGAAAGCATGATTTCAGCCTGGAGGAGGGCAAAGTGGATGGGAGTGGACGGGATAAGACGTGGTTTGAAGCTGATGGGTGCCAGCTCTGCGCTGCTGAGTCAGTCAATAAAGAGCTTTCTTTTGACTCATTTCTGTGTTGTGTTCAGTCTTGAGAATTTTTTATTCTTTGATGGTCCAGGGTAGCAAAAAGGTATAGAGTCTACAGGGAGTATGGCAGAAAATACCCCAAACCCACTGCGAATCCCTGAGGTGATACAAAGTGTTCCATCTTAGGGAATCATGCTCACTAATTCAGTGCCTGTTGGATGCCAAGTCCCAGAAAGACAATTGTTGTCCTTGTTTTACAGACAAGGAAACAAAGACTCAGAGAAGGTAAGTGATTTGCTCAAGGTTACATAGCTATGAAACAGTGAAGCTGAACTTTGAACCCATGTCTGTTTGCTACAAACTCAGAGCTCTTTTCACTGCATCCTGTTGCCTCTTCAAAGGTAATAAGGAGAAAGGGCGTGGGCCTGGTGAGGAAGAGGCTAGCTCAAAATAGGATGGGAAATAGGATGGGAAAGAGCTTTGACACAGACAGTACTTCAGAGTTTGTGATCTAATCTACCAGCACTCCAGAAAACAAAAGATGATGAATGGAAAGGCAGGATTTCTGGACTTGCTGGTCCAAATCACAGCTTGGCCCACAAATTTGCTAAGTAATTTAGGCTTCCAGGCCATGAGTTCCTGGTCTCTTCCATGAAGGACTTGAGCCAGGCGATGGCTATTGTCCCTATCAGCAATAACCTTTGGGGACTCGGTAAAGAGTGGGGACGTAGAGTCCCTGCCTCAGTAAAAGCTGCTTTTCCTACTTGGAACAAACCCACCCTTCACCAGGAATCAAATGCAAGCTGTCTGAGCCTCCTCTCCCGATAGCAGGTCATGCTATGAAGGGTCTCCCAGAAAAAAGGTTCTGAACTCTGATAAACAGAAACTGTTCTAAGAGAACTTTCTCTTGCTACAAGCTTTCAACAACCTGACCAATCACCAATGCACCTTCTTTTCATGCCAAAATATGGGCCCTTCTTTTCAGGGTATAAAAAGACACTGATGTCACTCTCTTTCAGCAGGGTCTGGCCATCTCTGTAAAGCTCTCCTCACAGGCACCCTGCAGATTCATCAGTAAACTTCAACAGGTTAGCACTAGTAGGCCAACATGACACACACCTATATTCTAGAACCTGTGAGAGATAGTAGCCAGAAACTGGAAAATAACAGTCAAACTCTTAGAAAACAATGCCTCTCAGAATACGGTAACTGACACCTTTTCCTCTGGTAGTTTTCTTCAGCACCAAGTTCCCTGTAACAAGAAGCACTCCCTTGCTAAAGAACTGTCTGATTGTATTAAGTGGCTTCTGGTAGAACAACAGTAAGAGAAAAGCTCGGGTGTTCTTCTCTGCCTCCCTCCCCAGCACCACGTGTCCTCAGCCTATGGGCTTCAGCCACACCAAGCTCCTTGTTGCTCTCTGAGGCCAGGCCATCTCCAGCCCCCGGGCTTTATTTCCTCGGGGGCCCTCTGCTGAAATTCCCTTCCCCTTCCTGTATGAGCACCTCCTACTCTCCTTCCAGATAGATGCAGGCACTGTCTCCTCTCAGGACCTTTTCTGCCCTCCAGGAGCCATCTGTACTTAACGTAGCTTTCAGCATAGGATGGGGCATACAACAGGCACTTATTACTTGTGGAATGGAAAGCAACTAAGATAGGATCAAAAATACAAATCAGGACTTGAGAGAAAGATGACTGAAAGCCCTCGGGAGAAGACCCCCGAATTTTGCCCATGCCGGTTCTGAGTTTTGGCTGGCAGGCTGAGCACTTACTGTACCTCAAATACTGTGTGATCTGGGCTGAAGAACAGAAAACCCGACTAATAGTGGCTTAGGCAAAAAGAAATTTTATTCTTTCACAGAAGTCTGGAGGGAGGCAGGTCCAGAGTTCACGCAGTAGCTCAATAATATAAGGGATCGGGGCTCTTTTTGTTCTTAGCATATCGATGTTTACCTGACGCTGGGCACCTTGTGGGCCTAGGATGGCTGTTGCAGCTCCATGCATCAGGATTAAACCAGTGGCAGGAAGTGTAGGATGGGAGAGGACAGAGGTGGTGGGCTCCTTCTCTCTTTTTGTTGTGTCTTATTCCTGGAGGGACTCCCTCCTTTCATCAGCAGGGTCACAAGCAGTGCCCAGCAGCCTTCCCCCTCTGCCTCAGGAGCTAGAAACAAGCTCATGGCACTCCTCCCTGCAGAAAGGCGTGGAATGGAGCCCCTGGTAAACGTGGCTGGACTTGCAGTGACAGTGCTTCCCTGAACGGGACTGGGCTTCTGTTGGTGAGGAGGTCAGCAGCTGCTAAGCAGATCACAAGCTGCCTCACCTGCGGCCCTCCAGCTCTGCGCCCACCCACTCCTTCTAATGAGTCAGTTTCAATAAGTACCATGAGGTTTTGAGAGGAGTGGTAACTTGCCCATGGTTGTGCCAGGTGCCCCTGGAAGAGCAAGAATTCTCCACAAAGTTATTTAAACAGGCAAATACCACACAGGTGACATTTCATTCTAACACTTCTGACATCTCTTTTAGTTTAGAGCCCTAGTAATAAAATTTTCTGCCTCAGGAAGAGGCAGCAGTTTTTGGGTAAAATCTGCTCCTGCTAAGGGTGGCTAATTCATTGTTTTACCTCAGGAGAGTGGAGGAGGGTGAAGGTTCCAATTCTGTTTTCATATTCAATTTTATAACAAAAACATAATTAAAGGAGCCAACCAGGACAATATTTAAAAGCCAGAGCCAAAAAGGCTCCAAAATAAAACAAACTTGTCTGCTCCGTTAATTATCTGAAGAGAAACTACGGTAATAGGAACTGGAGATGGGAAAGCATGAGAGGTGTACGAGCGGAGGAACGGGTGAAGGGGTGTGTGTCTGTGTGAGTGTGTGTGAGCGCACACACGCGCGTGTGTGTAGTGTGTACGCATGCACCTATCTAGGGTAGAAAATAAGTATTTTTGCTTCTACGGAAATTGACTTTCCAGTTCACTGTGTATCAAATGAAGATGGTTCAATCAAATTGTACTAGCCAATGTCTGGAAGGATTCTGTATTAAAGGGATAAAGAAAAACATTATAAAGAGAAGTGAAAAAATCACCGTGGGAGAAAATGAACACCACTGACTTGGCTGCTCTGAGGCTCGCAGGGTGTAGACGGGCATCCCAGGTCATCAGAGAACCAGCGGGGTCTTTGCTCAGGGGCCGAGTTTTCTATAGGCAAGTCAAACCTCTTCTCCTCTGGGACACTGGGCATTTTTCCAAAGGACTCCAGAAAAACAGCATGGCTGGATTCAGGTATCATGTCAAGATGGGCCTTTTTCTTCATCTCCGACAGCAGTTACTGTGCTAAATGTCTTGATAGAGAAGGTCATATTTGGGAATATTCTTGGGATCAATAGGACTTTGGACAATAAGCTTCCCCCTCATTGCTCCTCGATAGATTACTTCAACCAAATCTATGAAGTCTTGTTTGGTTTTGAAACTTCCCACAAACTTAGTGTGATCTGGAGAGCTAGACAGCACAGAAGAGAAACAACTGCTCTAAGAACTCTGAAAAATCACTTGTTGAAGACTTTCAGGATAAACAAAATGAACCATAGCTTTATTTTCTTCTTGTCAATGAGACTTCAGACAGAAAGCCCAACATTAATTTTTTAATCTTTTTTTTCCATTTGGTAAATGACTAAACCCAGTGCAGTGGGCCACTTGAATGAAAGCTCTGTCATGCGAAAAGATTCAGCTTCAAATCTATTTTAATCCCAAAATCTGCTTTTATTACTTCTCAAATCATAAGCAGAATTCACCAAGTGCTGGAGTGCGCACTGTTTCTTGGTTCGCTGTTGTTGTTTTTGCCTGGGCACTGTGCAAAGCCCATTCACTAGTCACGGTCTTTAAGATCTAGTCACTTACACTTTTGAGTTGTAGGTATTAAAAACATTGTTTTTTTAGAAAAGTATCTCAAACACCAGGTATGTTACTGTAAAAATTTTGAAGAAAGAAATAAAATCACCAATGAGGCCAGAGGACATTTTTCAGTGTATATCCATCCTATCTTTTGTGTGTGTGTGTGTGCGCGCGCGCGCGCACGCTTATATACATTTCTTTTTTCCTCAACACTGGGAATTACGTCATACAAATTATTTGGTAATGTGCTTTTTTCCAGCTAACATATATTTCTTTCAGTCATTAAATATGCATCTACAACATCATATTAAAATCCTGGAAGTGTAATTACAGGTTTAAAAAATTTAAACATTTTTAAGTGTTTGATACATAATGTTGAACTGGCCCTGTTAAAAGGTTGTGCCAAATTAATACTTACAGCAAATGTGTTCTGGTAGAATAAACAGCTTTAAAACACTGTTTGTTTTTTTTATTTTTGAGACGGAGTCTTGCTCCATCACCCAGGCTGGAGTGTAGTGATGTGATCTCTGCTTACTTCAACCTTTGCCTTCCAGGCTCAAGTGATTCTCCTGCCTCAGCTTCTTGAGTAGCTAGGATTACAGGCTCCCACCATCATACCCGGCTAATTTTTGTATTTTTAGTAGAGATGAAGTTTCACCATGTTGGCCAGGTTGGTTTTGAGTTCCTGACCTCAAATGATCCACCTGCCTCAGCCTCCGAAAGTGCTAGGATTACAGACGTGATCCACTGTGCCCAGCATAAGACACTTTAAAACAGATAATATTCCACACACTTTCACATAAAGACAAATAGGGTACACAGATCTAGACAAGTGAATTCCTCAACTACAGTAAGAAATGGTCAGAATCATGGATGTATCCAACCACAAATATGAAGTATTAGACGGTAACTGGATAGAGTGGAAGGCATTAAAGAAGACTTCATGTTACTTATTCTTGACAGGCTTTGCTGAAGAATGATTTAAAATTCTCTGAGTGGTGAAAAGCAGGAAACTTTGTACGAGAGAAGCACATTTTAGTCTGCTGGAAGGAATGCGTCTTTTGTAAATGCCACTTACCAGTCAAAAGCTTAAGAACAACTACATACTTTTTTCAAATGAAATTCCTAGGAAAATGTTAAGAGTTCTTTCTTTAGCTAATATAGCTATTTTATATTTAATAGACTGAAGGATGGTTAGTGCTTTGCAAACTACTATTTCTTCACACTTAGGTTGGAAATTAAAATTTGACAAGCCGTGTGTATGCATTATTTTTTAAATTAAAACATAAAATTTGACAATCATACTTGAAACAGTTTGTAGCAAGGTTTTGCATAAAAAATTAGAGCATGCATCCACTGAAGCAATAGTACTGATATAAGGCTCACAGAGCCAACATCACATGCAAATAGGCAACTACTGAAACTGCTTACCAAAGGAAACTTTCAAAGCTGCAATACCTTCATATCAATGACACTTACCCATAATCCACTTTCATATGCTGCCCATTGAAGAAAAAGACAGTAGATGGAATATAACTGATGTCAAAATACTGTGTATAAACTGGAGTTTGGTCCACATCTACCAGGTATATAGTAGCCATTTTACTTAAGTCAGAAGAGGTCTTAGAAAGCTGCAAATAATGAGAGAGACAAAGGTTACAATATGAGAGGCAGCTAATGTTTCTTCTGTGAAACTCGTGACTACAACCGAGTATTCTATTAGAAAAAACTCCCGGGCCAACAAAGCAGCTCACGTTGCTCCCCTATTAGACACGTAACCTCATCCTCCAGAGTCTCAGTCATTGCAGACTGGGTTAGGAGGGGACCTTGGGGAAAACTGTGTGAATCTATTTCTTCCTTTGTTTTATTTGAATGTTTTATAAAAGTAACCCATGCTCATTCAACTTAGAAATATGTAATATGGATACTGAAGCTCCCTATATTCTCCTTCCTCCCAATCCTCCCAGAAATGATAATCATGATCATTAGTAGCAGACAATTGGATGACATTACTATGTGGTAACTGTTCTAAGTGCTTAACATTTGTTAACTCATTTAATCCTTACCACATTCTTATGAAGTATGTGCTACTAGAGTCCTCATTTTATAAATAAGGAAACGGCTGCACAGGGAGGGAAAATAACTTGGCTCAGGTCACACAGCTCCTGAGCAGTAGGGCTGGGATTTGAACTTCAGTAGCCTGGCTTCAGAGTCTACACTACTGACCTCTGTGGTATTTCCTCCTCCCTACAGCTGACGATGGAATCCTCTGGTCCTTTTCTCCCCAGGGTAACACATCAGACCCTCATTGTAACCACAGAAAAGAGGATTCATATGCTCAGCTATTACATGGGAGGGGAGCAGTGGAAACGGCAGGAAGAGGTCTTAGTTCTGGGTTAGTCTCTACGCAATGAACAGACAAGAACACTCCCATGCTGTCCCATCTTCCTCCTCCTTTCTACTCAGAATGTGAAGACGTGCTGTGAACCAGAGATTATCATCAGGTACATACTGGAGGCAGCACACTAGAAAAGAGTATTTGCAGCTACAGAAAACTGAGTTCAAATCCTGGCTCTGAAATTTAATGGATCAGTGCCTGTGAAAAGCTACTTGACAGTTCTGGCATTTTTTTCTCCCACTGGGAAATGGGGCTACTAGTATCCTACTGCTGCGAGCACTGAAAAGCTAATGTTCACAGATGCTTGTTAATAGTTTTCTGCTCTTCCATCGCCTTGCTGGTGAAACAGCACTGACAGCTTCTAGTGGGTAAGGACATCCAAGGCAGATACAGCACACACAGGTGTGGGGGTTCGGCTCAGGGCAGGCACACAATCAGCTGTTGGTGAACTAACAAATGAACAGCTGACTACTCCCTTTCATACCCTATGCAGATGCTGAAGTGAGAATATGCAGATTATTAATAGAAACCACTTACGCTAGACATTCACTTACAATATCATCTAGCTGCAGACAGACAGGATCTTCATCTCTCCCGAACCTGAGAACCAACACCTTCTCAGCAGTACTTTTTATCGCCTGGTCTACTTCCTTTTTGCTAGTCAGCTTGGGCAGTAGAAAGCTCATCTTGAAATAACCCAAATGTGACTCCTCACTCTCACTCCTGAAATAAAGGCGCAATGTTTAAAGACAGTTTAGAGTAAGTATACGAGCCCTTGTTAAAAAAAAAAAAAAAATTAATTCACAGAGTAGGTAATGTATTCACACGGCATAAAAAGAAACATCATAGAAAGGTAATACTGTGGAGTTTCCCCCTCCTTGTCCCTGCTCCCTGGGCCCAGTTTTCATTGATCCCTCCCCCAGCCCAGATAACTGCTCTCATTAGTTTCTCATGTATCTTTCAGAGTTTTGTTATGCATTCGCAAAAAAAATGCAATTATGTGTTTCTCTATATATTTTTTTCTCTCTCTCCCCCGAAGATAGAGCCTATTGTATCAGTTAGTGTTCCGGCAGGAAAGTGATGACACTCACAGATTTGGTAATTTGAAGGCAGTTTAACTAAGGCAAGTGTAGAAAAGCCACAAGGTAAAGTGCAGTACTTTGGGGCTAGTAACAGCGGGATGCTGTACCCACCCCTAGGCCATGGGAGGAAGGGGCCATGGGAGGAAGGGGCCATGGAATGAAGCAGTTATAAGCATTGTGTGGTAAAGAGAGGTGAGTGGAGAGGACGGTGTATAGGAGGGCGGCCTGCGGTTAAGGGTTACAGCCACTCTCCTCCCTCCCTCCTACCCCTGCTCGTGCTACCACAGGCTGACTCCAACTGGAACCAGAAGGCAGGGGCCTGCTAAGGCAGGCAAGCTTCCCAGTCCAAGAGCATTCTAGAGGAGGATGAAGAATGGCTGTGGAAGGACAAATGGCAGTGTTCCTGGCTCACAAACTTAGTCTACTCTTCTGCACTTTTCATTATTTCGAATCTAACCGATGAAGATTACTCCATAACTCTATATAGAGAGCAGCCATATTCTTTGCCATGGCAGCATATTATTTCTTTCATGTGTTACACTTTTTAAACAGTCCTTTATTGTGGACATTATATTATTACAAGTCCTGGCTTAAAGATTCTTGATACACAACTTACTAGGTGCACCTCATTACATGACAAATAGATCGATTAAGAGTGTATGTGAAAACCACAATTCCATAAACAAATCATAAAATACTGAGGTGGAAGGGGCCTAATCCAGCCCTGTCATTTTACAAACTGGCTTGCTTACAGTTGCACTTCCTGCTACAACATCAAGGACCAGAGTACAGGCCACCAAAATTCTAGTCCAGGGGTCCTTCTACTACAATGAGCTATTTTCAAAAGATTGGAAGAAATTTCATTTTTGAGAAACTCTTTGACCACGAAGCTTAATTTTGTGGACATCAATAAGAGACTCCGTTGAGATACTCGGTATTTTGAATTCAGTTCCAAATACGGAAAGGGAGGATTTTTCTATATTTTTTTGTCACAAGTCACATTTTAAGATATGAATTAAGCCAGGCATGGTGACTCATGTCTGTAATTCCGGCACTTTGGGAGGCCAAGGTGGGTGTGTGATATTGTGCTGGCCTAGAGCCAGAACCAGAGCAAAACTATTTTATAAAATGCAAAACTGTTTTTAGATAAGTTGAAATGGCTGCCCCATTCTCCTCACAATAACTACTGTCCTTGGCCTCTAGTTTGTTCTTCAAAACTATGTAAAGTTGCTTACCTTTTCTTAACAGTAACTGCCAGAATTGCTAGCCTTTGCTTACCGGCAATTGCCAGACTAAGCAGCCCAAGCTAGTTCCATCCTGGCTCCTGTGACTTATAATAAGTAACTAAGGTCTGTGATTTCCACCTTAACCAGATAATGTGTAAACAAATGTTTATCTTGACTTCTGTAAACCACTTAAGTGACAAACGGAATGACAAAAGTCCCCTGGCCCTTGGAATGTCCGGAGACCCCCACCCTCATCTCTGCCCAGGAGGTAATTTACAGAATCCACTAGCCCTCGGAATGTCTGAAGCCTTTTCATCCCCATCCCCGCCCCTCACCCCCACTCCCACGGTGGTTTTTCGGGTATAAAAAATGGTGGCACCCTCCTGTTGCCACCACAGGTTGGAGAGACGTGAGTCCTCTGTGGTCGCCGGCATAATAAATGACCCAGCAATCTGGCATACTTTTGTCTTGTGGTAACTTTCTACGCTCCGGTCAAATACAACAGGTGGATCACCTGAGGCCAGGAGTTCAAGACCAATCTGGCCAATGTGGTGAAACCCCATCTCTACTAAAAATACCAAAAATTAGCCAGCGTGGTGGCAGGCGCCTGTAATCCAAGCTAGTCAGGAGGCTGAGGCAGGAGAACTCCTTGAACCCTGGAGTCGGAAGTTGGGATCACTCCATTGTACTCCAGCCTGGGCAATAAGAGCAAAACTCCGTCTCCACACACACACACAAATAATTAATAAAAATTCACACAGGAAATAATGTTGTTCCAGCTATATATCATACTCTAAATATGGACACTAATGGCCCAAAGGGACATCATCAAATGTGAGCAGTAGAACAAATTACCAATGAAAGGGAAGGTCAAAGAGAAGATGGATCTATCCCACTAGAATTCAAACAAACAGCAACTCCTCTGCGTTACTGATCAAAAGGAGAAGGTAAGGGGAGAACAAAGTTGTCAGTGGCGAGGCCATGGGTGGAACTGGACAAATGTTGGAAGGAGGAGAGGAAAACTAAGATCACATCTAAGAAAATGTCCATAGCAAACGATATCCACAGAGAATTCCCAAAAGAAGAGGTACAAATGGACAGTAAATAAATTTGAATAGTTAAGCTTTACTAATAAGCAAAGAAAAGCAAATTAAAAGATACGTTTAAAAATTCACTGAATTGGCAAAAATTAAACAAGATAGTGGTACACAATAACGGCAAGAGTATGACTGTAGAGGCAGGTACAGGGAGTCCTTGCTGGAATGTAGACACAAAAACCTTTATGGATAGAAAGCTGACATACTCTTTGACCAATAATTCCACTTCTTTCCTCTCTCCCTCTCTTTTTTTGAGAAGGGGTCTCCCTATGTTGCCCAGGCTGGTCTCAACCTCCTGGGCTCAAGCAATCCTCCCGCCTTAGCCTCCCGAGTAGCTGTAACCTCAGGCAGCGCCACTACTGCAGAAACACCAAAAAAAGAGGAAGAAACATAAACTTTGAACCCACTTTTGTACAGAACCTAACTGCAATGTATTCCAGAAAAACAACTGGAAATAAACATCCCCAAACACCATCAGTGGTCATCTCTGCGTGTGAACGTATGGGTGATTCTTACATACAGCGCGGCGCGCGTCTTTATTTTCCAAAATATCCCATATATACATTTAAAGTCACCTGTATTGCGCTGCTCCTGGCCCACAGCGCTACGAACCGTGGCACTTACCTTACTCGTCCACGCCGCCTCCCTCCCTTCCCCTTCGCGGCTGTCAACAACTCCTTCTCGAAAGAGCCAGGACGCGGGTTACTCCTTTCAACTGCCCCAAGCGGAACCGGACCCTAAGGCCAAACCACCCTCGGGCTGTTGCCTAGCAACCTCCGTGGCCTCGCTGGCGGGAAGGAAGCCTAATAGGAAAACGCGCAAGCGCAGAAAGAAAACTCGTTCTTCGGTCGGCCCCGCTCAATAGTCCAAAAACCAGAAGAGCCTCTACTTTGCGCGGCTCTGACCAGAAGTCTTACGTCATTTCTGCCAGTATCGAAAATGGTCGACTTTTCCCTCCTTTTCCTGCCGCCAGACCAGAGGCGGGATGTCGTCTCTTAGACTAAGAGTGATTGGTCACAAGGAGACTCGGAAGTGTCTCTGATCAGAGCCCCAGAGGAAGCCAGGAGAGTTCGGTCGCGTTCCGTTCCACACTTGGATCCAGGAATCGGCATGTGATAGGCTGCTCTCTATGGTACCTTTGGGCGGATAGAGGGGGCCGCGCAAGGTATTAAGGGACAATAATGGCCGCATTCAAGGTGTGGATTTTGGCTCCTTGAGGCTGTCTAAGCGAGGTGTGGCAGCGCCGGCGCCCCAGATTCTGGGACTGAAGGGTCCCAAGAGTCACGCTTGGTGAGTTGAGAGTCCCTTCTTCGTTATTGATATTCCCTTCGCCAATCATGGCGGCTCCGGGCGGCAGATATTGGTTCCCTGCTCACGTCGGGGCCCCGGTTTGGGGAGTTCCTCTGTCGTCCCTGTTACCCACCTTGCCTTACTCACCTCAGGGATGCTGCCTCCATCCTCCCCGCCTTGTCCTTTCTCCTTGTTCTGGTCAGATCCTGCTGCCTGGAGCGGCCTCGCTGAGATCCAGAGATGCTGCCTGGAGCGGCCCTGCTCCCTCTCTCAGGCCTCCGCCTTAGCCCACCCCAGACTGTCACTTTGTGTCTTCCTATGCTCTCTCACAGTGCTGTTTATACCTGGCAATCTGGGGGGCGATCTGTTCTACTAGAATATCAGCTCCAGGTGGGCGGGGATTTTTGTGTTGTTCTGTTCTCTGTTGCTACTGCCGAGAACTACGTTTGGCTTAGGGAGGCCCTTAGTGAATAATTGTCGAATAAATGAATCCAGGTTCCTTCTTCCCTGGCTTCCTCGTATCCCTTGTAGTTTCTTTGCCATTCATCCTTCTCCTTTGCTTTGATAACTTGTTGGAATGAGAGGAATTATCCAAGCACCCAGAACTAGAATATGTTGATGTGTGGGAGATGTGTAGTGAGAGGTAAAGAGGAATTTGTTTCAAGCAGAGTGCCAGAAGGCTTGTAGCCACTTAAATACTTCTCAGTAACACTTTTTCCTAATCTAGTGTTTCTCATAAATATTTTTGGTGAACATGGTTCGTTATTAAACTGATTTTGGCTGCTGTGAGTAAATTGTTTTCTGTAAAACGCAGCTAAGCCAAGAAAAGCCACTAATGTATGGAGAACATGGATGGTAGCCTTATGCCCATCTCTATGCTGCTGTACGTGATGTTTAAAGAGAGGGAGAGGTAGAACTCATGTAAAAAATTGGTGAGGGACCAATACTATATAGGAGGATAGCAAATAATGTAATGTAGCAGTTACATTTATGTAACTCTTATGGTTACATAAAGAACTACTCTTTATGGTTTCACATACAGTTTTTGTTTGATTCTCACAATAGCTTCATGGATTAGGTAAAGTAAAAATTATTTCTATTTAATAGATATGAAATTATGGCCAACCAAAGATTAAGTTATTTGCTTATCATACAGGTGGAAAGTGTCAAGAGCTTGGTTTCTAATTGAGGTTTCTGACTCAAACTTAGTGGTATTTCCCCTACACCCCTGTGACAAATGACATCAGGCTCTAGAAAGTATCCCTTAGTGAGGCCTTTTATTGCCTCTTGGATCCTTGTGGGGGGTGGGGAGGAATATATGGTGTGTGTGTATCTGTTTGGGTGTCTGTTGGGGGTGGAAATAGGATCTTTGGAGATTGTCAGTGACTTGACGGAAAGGTCTTGGAGAGAGGCAGCAAAAGTAGTCCTGGTCTTAGGGGGAGATGAGGACGGTTAATCACCTAAATTTAACTGTAACTGTATTTATTCTGGGATATAGTAGAGCTGAGCCTTCTCCAGTAGCAAATGGTTTGCCTTCTTTCCAGAGAAATCCCATATCCTGTGATGGGGGACACCAGTGAGGATGCCTCTATCCATCGATTGGAAGGCACTGATCTGGACTCTCAGGTTGGCGGTCTAATTTGCAAGACCAAAAGTGCGGCCAGCGAGCAGCATGTCTTCAAGGCCCCTGCTCCTCGCCCTTCATTACTGGGACTGGACTTGCTGGCTTCCCTGAAACGGAGGGAGCGAGAGGAGAAGGACGATGGGGAGGACAAGAAGAAGTCCAAAATCTCTTCCTACAAGGACTGGGAAGAGAGCAAGGATGACCAGAAGGATGCTGAGGAAGAGGGTGGTGCCCAGGCTGGCCGAAATATCCGGAAAGACAGGTAAAGGCCTTACAATGGTTTAGTCCACAGAGGGAAGCGAATGGAGGCCGGAAAATAACATCTCATTATCTCTCAGTTTTCCTGTTGGACATTTAGAGCTTTATGATTTTATGATGATTATGTAATATTGAGGGTAGGTAGGAATTTGTGGGGCAAAACAAATGTGGCTAAAGAGTAGACGGTAGAGGTTAGAGATGCCTTGGATTATTGTCATATGTGAGCCTGCTGTACCAGGGAGAGAAAGTGGAAAAGGACAGATCACTTGTTTTTCGGGCAGAGTTTTTCTCCTATGGAGGGGCTCTATCTCTTGCCCTCCTTGTTTCAGACATTATCGATCTGCTCGGGTAGAGACTCCATCCCATCCTGGTGGTGTGAGCGAAGAGTTTTGGGAACGCAGTCGGCAGAGAGAGCGGGAGCGGCGGGAACATGGTGTCTATGCCTCGTCCAAAGAGGAAAAGGATTGGAAGAAGGAGAAATCGCGGGATCGAGACTATGACCGCAAGAGGGACAGAGGTAAACTGTTAAGCAGAGTTCCTATTGTCCAGTAGCATTTGAATAAACATGGCACCCTTTTTCCTGTTGCAGGAGTTTTTACAACACCCCTAAGTTAGGGAGCCCTATTTGCATGATGTACGCCTGAGTGGTTTTGACCCTGTTGGGATTGGGAATACTAGTTTCAGAAAAGAGCTGTTGCCTGTAACATAGCTGCTCTCCTTGAGTGTGTGGCCTTTGTTTTATTATGAAAATTGATGATAAAGGAGATAAAAAGGAATATATATAAGAGACTGGAGTTTATAACAGTATGGGTTATAGAGAAAGGACAGTGCTATGGAACAAAGCTAGACATAAAATCCAGTGCTGTCCATGCTCAGTATTAAGTTTTATAGCTGATAGAATTGTAACTATTAAAAAAGTGATTCACTGTAAACTTTTACTATTATTTTTGAATTCTTGCTGAAAAATAACTGTTACTGTGCGTTTGAAACTTTCTAGCCAGTAACTTTTTTCCCCTTGGGAGAATGGGCATAGGTGAGTTTCAGGAGCCTGCAGCTCACATTTGAGCAGTGCACCTTGTACCTGTGAGTTAGTGGGCAGCCTGTCCTTTCTTTAGGGTGAAGATGGGTGTACCTTAGGGTGGGACACACGTTTCTAAGCTTTGTGTGACTCTTCATAGATGAGCGGGATAGAAGTAGGCACAGTAGCAGATCGGAGCGAGATGGAGGGTCAGAGCGTAGCAGCAGAAGAAATGAACCTGAGAGCCCACGACATCGACCTAAAGGTAGACTGTTTTGTTGGTTTGTGAGGGTTCAGGTGTATAAAAGGCAGAATGAGTGACTCTCGTCTTTAGTGAGATGGCCGAGGCACTGAGTCAGAATTCCGATTCTACCATGAACATCTTGGCATGGTTGGTTCTGAGTCAGGTGGGCACAGCTCTGCACTTCTCCATTGGGGAATATGCTTACTGTGAGGCTGGTTTGCTGAATGGCCAGTTTTCCAAATGGCCTGGAAGAATAGGGAGCTAGAGGTAGAAGAAGGGTTTATTAAAAAGAACTATTTATATCCAAGAGGGGTGTATTTGTAGAGATAAAGTAAATATCCCTTAAAATGTTGTCATAAACACAGAATGAAAACTGGACCATTGGCCAGGTGCAGTGGCTCATACCTGTAATCCCAGCACTTTGGGAGGTTGAAGTGGGCAGATCACTTGAGGTCAGGAGTTCAAGACCAGCCTGGCCAACATGGTGCAACCCTGTCTCTACTAAAATACAAAAATTAGCCTGGTGTGGTGGTGGGCACCTATAATTTCAGCTACTTGGGAGGCTGAGGCAGGAGAGTCACTTGAACCCTAGAGGTGGAGGTTGCAGTAAGCCAAGATCATACTACTGTACTCTAGCCTGGGTGATAGAATAAGACCTCTCAAAAAAAAAAAAAAAAAAGAAAAACCCTGGACCATTAAAAATTGAGGTATCTTTAAAAACTGTCAAAACCAATCTTATCCATTATAGATCCGTGCAAGGTTTAGAAATAGTAAAAGGAGTAAATTTGGGTAATTGACTTTTGGCAACTGGTTCTAGAGCCATGTTGTGGTTAAGTGAGATGTTGCCTGTGGATATGTCTTTTGTGGCCCCAGATGCAGCCACCCCTTCAAGGTCTACCTGGGAGGAAGAGGACAGTGGCTATGGCTCCTCAAGGCGCTCGCAGTGGGAATCGCCCTCGCCAACACCTTCCTATCGGGATTCTGAGCGGAGCCATCGGCCGTCCACTCGGGATCGAGACAGGTGATGTTCTGGGCAGAGCAGCCTAGTTTCGATAGGTGGGCAGTAAGGCGCCTTGGCAGAGAGAGCAGATGGCGGCCAGAGGGACATGGCTTAGCTCAGTGACGGTTTTCTGATACTGGTGCTGCTGTTCCCAGGTCTGTGAGGGGCAAGTACTCGGATGACACACCTCTGCCAACTCCTTCCTACAAATACAACGAGTGGGCTGATGACAGAAGACACTTGGGGTCCACCCCGCGTCTGTCCAGGGGCCGAGGTGAGGCCTGGGGGCAGGAGGCAGAAGAGCAGTCTTGCTCACCCTAGCAAGTATGAGCAGGGGCTGCGCTTCTTGAGCCGTGCAGCCCTGCAGATCTGTCCAGGGCCACTGGGGATAGGCCAGGGCGTGGACTGACCTGCTCCCTGTGCTCCCCCAGGAAGACGTGAGGAGGGCGAAGAAGGCATTTCGTTTGACACGGAGGAGGAGCGGCAGCAGTGGGAGGATGACCAGAGGGTAAAGATTTATACCTCTGAGGGGCTGATTGAGGCTGGTGTCCGTCCTCAGATGGGAGACCCTCCAGTGGGACTGGGCTTTGATGAGGGTACAACTGATCCCTGTTCAGCCCCAAAGCCCTGGAGTCTCTGCAGAGGCATAGGTGGCACAGTGAACCCTGTCACTCACTGCAGTAGGCTGACTTTACTCTTCTGTTATGTGTTGGTGCCACCATGTGGTAAATCTAAGAAGTGCTGTCGTGATGGGCTGCCCTCCAGTCCTGTGTGTAGTCTCCCACTGTGGTTCTCCTCCAGATGGCACGTGGGTGCAGGGTGGCCTTTCTTACACCCTTCACAAGGGTAGCTCCATTGCAGTAGTGACTTCTTACCAAGCATCTCCTCCTCTGTTGGCCATGTCTCGTGCATAAACTTGATCTGTTCCTTATTCCCTTGCTTCGCCTCCTGCCCTGCAGCAAGCCGATCGGGATTGGTACATGATGGACGAGGGGTATGATGAGTTCCACAACCCGTTGGCCTATTCCTCCGAGGACTACGTGAGGAGACGGGAGCAGCACCTGCATAAACAGAAGCAGAAGCGCATTTCGGCTCAGCGGAGACAGATCAACGAGGTGAGGCTGCCTGCAGAAGTTGGAGCGGATTCAGAGCTGGAGGTGGAGCATGTGGGGAAGCAGCAGGTTACACCCAAGTGAGGTCAGCACAGCTTGTCCCCCATTGCTGAGAAGACCAGGTCCTCTGGCGGTGGAGGAGGAGTGGGTGATGAGCCTTTTAGGAGCTTAAGGATAGCCCCCGCTCGTACTTCTCTCTTCTGCGGTACTTCCCTGCGGCGAAGTACCGTTGATGGGAACAGGTGCGGTGGGAGCTGCCTCTGTGGGCTGTGTTCTTTGTGTTTCTGATGTGGGTTAGGGATGCTCACCATTCGTGTGTCCATCTAGAGGTTCTGATTTAGTTAAAAGGTACTGCTTCTTGGAACAAAGTCCTGCAGGTGATTTTGTCTGTGGAGCTGTGGGTAGAGGCTAGTGATATCTTTACAGCTACTAGTGGCCTTCTGTTGGGACTTGATATGTGAACTTGATATGGGACTTGATACCTGGTAACCTTTCAGGACGACTTTTGGGGTGGAAATTTGAATGTGGCTTCCAATGTGTCCTCACAGGATAACGAGCGCTGGGAGACGAACCGCATGCTCACCAGCGGGGTGGTCCATCGGCTGGAGGTGGACGAGGACTTTGAAGAGGACAATGCGGCCAAGGTGCACCTAATGGTGCACAATCTGGTGCCTCCCTTTCTGGATGGGCGCATTGTCTTCACCAAGCAGGTAAGCCTACTCTGTGGCCAGGAACAAGACCGTTCAGAGAGACCTGAAGTGGGCCAGCTGCAGTGGTTCATGCCTTTGGGAGGCTGAGGTGGGTGGATCATTGGAGTACAGGATTCAAGACCAGCCTGGGCAATACAGTGAAACTCCATCTCAAAAGTACAGAAATTAGCTGGGCGTGGTGGTGGGCACCTGTGGTCCCAGCTATTTGGGAGGCTGAGGCAGGAGAATTGCTTGAACCTGGGAGGCGGAAGCTGCGGTGAGCAGGCATCCCACCACTGTGCTCCAGCCTGGGTGACAGAGACTCTGTCTCAAAAAAAAAAAAAAAAAAAAAAAAGAGCCCTGATGTGGAGACAGAAAGACAAAAGAGAAAGAAGAAAATAGCCAATAGCCTGTACCATGAGAGCGCGTGAGGGTAGCACTCACTTTCACGGGTAGGACTCTTATGAAATTGGCCCTCTTCCTCCACCTGCTGCAGCCGGAGCCAGTGATTCCAGTGAAGGATGCCACTTCTGACCTGGCCATCATTGCTCGGAAAGGCAGCCAAACAGTGCGGAAGCACAGGGAGCAGAAGGAGCGCAAGAAGGTTGGTTTCTTGTCACCGGGGTTGCAGTCTATGCATTTTTTTTTTTCTTCTTTTCAAAAGTCTTATTAGGCTACAGATAGGAGGTAGGACTCCCCTCCATCAAGTCCTTAGTCTTGATAGCCACGAAGCCTGGTGTTGGGAGAGCTGGAGACTTGGGGCTTAGAATGCATGGCTCGGAGCCACCAGCGCCCTGGGGGAGTTTACGACCTGTGGGGTGAAGCCTGCTGTCCACTGGGATTGATTTTCCGTTGCCCACAGTCACGTGGCAGGAGGGAGCAGACTGACCTTTTTCCTTTTCAGGCCCAGCACAAACACTGGGAACTGGCTGGGACCAAACTGGGAGATATAATGGGCGTCAAGAAGGAGGAAGAGCCAGATAAACCTGTGACGGAGGACGGGAAGGTAGACTACAGGTGGGCAGCCTCTGCCAGCAGTGGAGCGGCCTTGCTCCAAAGATGGGGGGCCCTTCCGGGCAGTCGCGGCAGAACCCATCGACTTTGTGGCTTCTGAGTGGGAGATGCTTAAGATGCCTCTCGGCATCTTCTGCTCTCTTCCAGTCCCTTCCTCCTGGTCTCTTCACTGTCTTCTACTTTTTCCAGATGTGATTCCTGCTGTCCCCACTGTTTCCTCTGGTGCTGGTGTTGTGAGAGGAAAGAGGCCCAGGGAGGTTAAGTACTTGTCTGAGGTCACCCAGCTCGCCAATGAGAGAGTTAGGATCAGACCCAGGCAGTCTCACGTCACAGCCCACGCCCTCAGCCACTCTGCTGAAGTGTCTCCCAGGTGTTCAGCGTGGGCGGCTGGGTTTTACTCTCTTAGTTTTCAGTTCACTATAGGAACTTTAAAAAAATTTTTTTTTAATTTTAATTTTTTGAGACAGAGTCCTGCTTTGTCTCCCAGGCTGGAGTGCAGTGGTGTGATCTTGGCTCACTGCAACCTCTGCCTCCCAGGTTGAAGTGATTCTCCTGCCTCAGTCTCCCATATAGCTGAGAGATTACAGGCACCCTCTACCACACCCGGCTAAATTTTGTATTTTTATTACAGATGGGGTTTCACCAGGTTGGCCAGGCTGGTCTCAAACTTCTGACCTCAGGTGATCCGCCCTCCTTGGCCTCCCAAAATGCTGGGATTACAGGCATGAGCCACTGCGTCTGGCAAGAAGAACTATTTTTAAAAGGGGTTCTGAAATAGAAAGGGTTATCTTATTGGGCAGTGACTTCTCTGCTCATAGAGGCATCTAAGCAGATGCTGAGCTAGGATTCCTATGTTGGGCCAGTGGCTGGACTCACCTGTCCCTCAAGATCCTCATCCATCGAATGCCATCACATCCTACTGAACAGTCATTCGAGTTAATAATTCTCTCTACTCCTATGTGAAATGTCCAAATGACAAGTTGGTACTATTGATCAGTCCTTACTTGTCTCTAGTTAACTTAATTCCTTAGGTATTAGTTATTGGGTGACCAGGAGCAACTGGGTGAAATTAGAAATAGGAAGCATAACAGAGCATAGGGTGGCAAGTCTGCCAGGAAAACTCTCCTGGGGAAGGGGTTGGGGAGGGGAGTGTGGACAGTGTGGAGCACTGAGCTGGTGTCTTTTTGCCCTGCAGCCTTGGGAAAGTGACAGTGCTCTGAGTCTTGGGTGTGTATATGTATCAGACATTGAGAGCTTTCCGTAGAGGTTGCAGGTTTAGTGGGGCTGTTCTCACAATTCTTTGAAAACAAAGCCCTACAGACTATGCTGTCCTGCTGTCCTGCGAAGAAGAGGGAGGAAGTTTGACCCATGTCACGTGCTCTGCACCCTTACTTCCTTGCAAGGCCTGTGTGGCTATTTTAGCACTTTAGGTGTTGTGCTGAAATTGCCTGAGGGTATTTTCTACAAGTTAGTGGCCTGGGAATTGATTTCTGCTCCTTTTCTGCTTGCTTTGTTTAGGTTAGAGGGTTTGCCAGCCTGGTTATCTGTAACTCCTCCAATCCATGTTCAGCTCTGTTGGACCCTGGAGTGTTGAATGTTTTGTGGATGATGGATTCTTAACGTGGCAATTTCAGTCCTTAGGTCGATGAGAACCATCTCAGATTCCCTGGCTGCTTTGGTGTCTCAGATTCTTGTGGAAGTCCTCATTCCTGAGTGTAGGAGGAAGGGCAGTAACCCAATCTGCAAGGGCAGCATAGGGCACCATGCAGGGTGTTTAGGCTGCTGTGTGTTCCTAGGACAGAGCAGAAGTTTGCAGATCACATGAAGAAAAAGAGCGAAGCCAGCAGTGAATTTGCAAAGAAGAAGTCCATCCTGGAGCAAAGGCAGTACTTGCCCATCTTCGCAGTGCAGCAGGAACTGCTCACTATTATTAGGTAACTTCACCCAGGGTCCAAGAATCCAGTGTCAAATCAGGGAGTCAGGAGCAGACCCAGGTCTCCCATGTTTACCCAGGAGCTCTTTTCCCTTTTGTGCATTGCACCCAGTGGAGAAGGGAAATAATTTTTTTCTCTGACCTCATGCCTGGGGTACACCGCACAAAGTAACAGAGGGCACCATTTTGTTTTAGCTCACCTGTTTAAACCCCACCGTATTCCAGGTGTTTCAGGTGGTATCTCAGTAAGAGGCTGTTTTCCCAGTGAATTCTCCCTTCTAAGCTGGCATGCTCCATGGAGATAGGAGGTAGTGGAGGCTTCTTGGAGGCTGGGTGTTGGCCTCCTACTTGAGCTGATAAGCCCTTTGCCTGCTTGTCCTCGTAGAGACAACAGCATCGTGATTGTGGTTGGGGAGACGGGAAGTGGTAAGACCACTCAGCTGACGCAGTATCTGCATGAAGATGGTTACACGGACTATGGGATGATTGGGTGCACCCAGCCACGGCGTGTAGCTGCCATGTCAGTGGCCAAGAGAGTCAGTGAAGAGATGGGGGGAAACCTTGGCGAGGAGGTGAGTGGGCGTAGGGGCCGAGCCATGTCGTTATTCCCCAGTAGCTTCCACCCATTTTTGCTAAAGGGTGTGATCTGCTAAGGCCTGGACCCCAACATGGGGTGTGCTGGTGGTGAGCTGGTGGCCAGGACATCCGAGCCATCTCTGACCTCCAGGTGGGCTACGCCATCCGCTTCGAAGACTGCACTTCAGAAAACACCTTGATCAAATACATGACTGATGGGATCCTGCTCCGAGAGTCCCTCCGGGAAGCTGACCTGGATCACTACAGCGCCATCATCATGGATGAGGCCCACGAGCGCTCCCTCAACACCGATGTGCTCTTTGGGCTGCTCCGGGAGGTGAGGGTTATGTGGTTTGGTGCCTCTGCACATGGGGTGTTAACCAGAGCAGCACCAGTAGCTAGTGGGGTGCTCCAGGTGGGCTGAGGGGGTCTCTGGCAGGCTAGAGTTTCCCTGAGGCCTCCAGTTGCAGAGTTCAGATGTAGGTTGTAGTTTAGGCTGTTCTTGTTTCACTGAGAGTGACTTGGGGTTTTCTGCGCAGTGGCTTCGTTGCTTCAGGATTGGTTAAGAATTGAATAGGCCCTCAGCTTTGGCTTCTGTTTCCTTGGGAGTTGTGCTGATGGGATTGCAGGGCAGGAGCCAAGGGTCCCCACCACGGGGCCTCTGAGCGGCCTCTTCTCTCAGGTAGTGGCTCGGCGCTCAGACCTGAAGCTCATCGTCACATCAGCCACGATGGATGCGGAGAAGTTTGCTGCCTTTTTTGGGAATGTCCCCATCTTCCACATCCCTGGCCGTACCTTCCCTGTTGACATCCTCTTCAGCAAGGTATTGAGGCCTCCATGTTATGAACTGACCCTTCCATGCCATGCCTTTCTCTGATGAGAAGCCAGCTGGACGGTGGAGGGTGGGTAGGGGACTGGGTTGGAGAAGATTTCATGGGGACCATGGTGCAAATGGAGCAGCCTGCAGCTGTGGGGCTCAGGGGGACAGAGGACTGTGCTCTGGGCAAAATTTTGTTTCATTGGTTTTTTGGGGCTGAACTATAGGTCCTAGGGAGGCACTGTGGCTTCTTTTAGAGGCCTTGCAGTCAGGCCTATCTAGAGGTGTGGTGGCGCTCAAAGTCTATGGCTCTAGCCCAGAGCAGGGCCTGGGCCACAGGCTTCCAGTACCTCCACCTGACCATGTCCCTGCTGCTGTTGCAGACCCCGCAGGAGGATTACGTGGAGGCTGCGGTGAAACAATCGTTGCAGGTGCACCTGTCAGGGGCCCCTGGGGACATCCTTATCTTCATGCCTGGCCAAGAGGACATTGAGGTGTGTGCCTTGATCACTGTGGTGAGTGGGTGACAGGTTAGGGTTCCGGTGTCTCACAGCTCCCTGGGCTCTCAGGTGACCTCAGACCAGATTGTGGAGCATCTGGAGGAACTGGAGAATGCGCCTGCCCTGGCTGTGTTGCCTATCTACTCCCAGCTGCCTTCTGACCTCCAGGCCAAAATCTTTCAGAAGGTGCGACAGCAGAAATGTCCAGGAATGGCTCCTGGAGTTCTCTAAAGGAAGCGAGAAGGGATGTGACTGTCCTGGCAGGGGGTGAGCTGGCAGGTGGGCTTTTTCCCCTCGTGGAGCATTTCCTGTCTCGAGGGACTCAGCTTTCCCTCCCTGTGTGTCTTGCCCGGCTCTAGGCTCCGGATGGCGTTCGGAAGTGCATTGTTGCCACCAACATTGCCGAGACGTCCCTGACAGTTGACGGCATCATGTTTGTTATCGATTCTGGTTATTGCAAATTAAAGGTAAGAGAAGACATGGCAGGCAGGGCCTGGGTCTTCACCGGAAGCTAACTGAGCTACGGGGTGGGAAGTCAGGGCCTTGCTGCAGGCCCCAGGATGTGGGAGCATAGTGGAGCTCACAGAGCTGGCGTCTGTGGGGAAGACGTCTTCAGGTGTTCATGAGAACATTCCTCGAGGCTCTTGGCTCCACAGGACGGCTCCCGGTGCTTCTGGCTCTTCCTCTGCCATGTGCAGCAGCCAGGGCTTGTCTTTGTCTCAGGGCTGCCTCTGTTTTCCCCTCCCTCTGTCCTTCATCAGCACTTCGCTGTCCCCTCCTAGGTCTTCAACCCCAGGATCGGCATGGACGCTCTGCAGATCTATCCCATTAGCCAGGCCAATGCCAACCAGCGGTCAGGGCGGGCCGGCAGGACGGGCCCAGGTCAGTGTTTCAGGTAGGAGCCCTGTGCTAGCCTGCTTTCCGGGGTAGCGCTGGGGTTGCTGAGTGTGGGACCCAGGCTGGGGGGGGCAAGATGCTGGTCCCTAAGGCTGGAGGCCGCTGGTAGGGCTGCTACTTATTAGTCCTTTCATCCTGTGCTACTGAGTGGAAGGAAGGAGTGGTTTTCCCAGGAGCTCTGAGGTCTGAGGTTGACCTACATGGACGTAGGTCCACATGCAGGTAATACAGCCTATCTCCCTTCAGAGGGTAGGTCTGGACAAAGGATGCCACTGATTCTTTTTCACTTCTGTTGTTCTCTTTCCATGTTTTCTTTTTTTTTTTTTCAATTAGAAACAGTTTTGCTCTGTTACCCGGGCTGGAGTGCAATGATGCAATCACAGCTCACTGCAGCCTTGACCTCCTGCATTCAAGTGAGCCTCCCACCTCAGCCTCCCAAGTGGCTGAGATTGCAGGCAGACCCCACCACACCTGGCTAATTTTTTCAAATTTTGTAGAGATGGGGTCTTGCTATGTTGCCCAGGCTGGTAGTGTGAACTTCTGGCCTCAAGTAATCCTCCTGTCTTGGCCTCCCAAAGTGTTGGCATTATAGGCGTGAGCCACTGTGCCTGTCTTCCTCCCCCTTTTTTTGTTCCTATTTTTAAAAATAATGTATTTACTCTAGAGAGTTAGTGAATGTACAAATATATCAAGAAAATAAAACCCAGCCATGATTCTAATCCCAGGCCCATTGGTTCCAGAAATGAAACAGACAGGTAAGAGGCTCCAGAAGAAGAGCTGAACTGGCACATTGGACTTTTGAATAGGTGGAAGTCAGTGACTCACTGAAGTAGGGGGTTGGGAGAAGAAATGAGAAATTTCCTCCCTGCCTGTGGGATTTCATCTGTACTGGCTGCTGTGGGGTTTCCTTATTGTGAGAAGATGGTGTCTTCTCCCTGCCAGGCTCTACACCCAGAGCGCCTATAAGAACGAGCTCCTGACCACTACGGTGCCCGAGATCCAGAGGACCAACCTGGCCAATGTGGTGCTGCTGCTCAAGTCCCTCGGGGTGCAGGACCTGCTGCAGTTCCACTTCATGGACCCGCCCCCGGAGGACAACATGCTCAACTCCATGTATCAGCTCTGGATCCTCGGGGCCCTGGACAACACAGGTGAGGTGGCCCTGGGAGTCTTACGGGTGCTGGTGCTTGACTTGCCTCCTTCCTCCACTGTCCCGTCAAATATCTGGGCTTGCTTATCTCTCCTAGGTGGTCTGACCTCTACCGGGCGGCTGATGGTGGAGTTCCCGCTGGACCCTGCCCTGTCCAAGATGCTCATCGTGTCCTGTGACATGGGCTGTAGCTCTGAGATCCTGCTCATCGTCTCCATGCTCTCGGTCCCGGCCATCTTCTACAGGCCCAAGGTGGGGCAGCGGCCAGCTCTCCTCTCCCACCAGAGGGCTTGAGGAAGTGTTGGAGAGGGGAATGGCTTCTCTCTGTATCACTGAAATGGAACAGAAGGCAGAATCAAAGTTTCTGAAGAATGATTTTGCTGTTCTTGGTTAAGCAGGTTTGGGGTAGGGGAAAGGAAGGGTTGGGCCAGTGGTTCTCAGGGAATGCTTTGGAATTTGCAAGAGCATTTTTTATCTTCTAGTATGATTGCTCTTGAGCCCTCATGTTTTAGAATAGACTTTTTAAAAATTATTTTTATTTTTCTTAAATTGTCAGGGTAACCTGTTGACATGTTTGAAGTTCTCTGTGTGGGTAGGTGGTAGTGTTAGAACCTCTGGGATGTGCTCAGTGGACCTGGACTCCCCTGTGCTTAGAGCGAGTGTTCTTTTTCCTTTCCTAGGGCAGAGAAGAGGAGAGCGATCAAATCCGGGAGAAGTTTGCTGTCCCTGAGAGCGATCATTTGACCTACCTGAATGTCTACCTGCAGTGGAAGAACAATAATTACTCCACCATTTGGTGTAACGATCATTTCATCCATGCTAAGGCCATGCGGAAGGTAGGGGTGGTGGCCCAGATGAGCAAGATATTCGGATGAGGGGAGGGTGGGGAGGGAAACAGGGATCCCTCCTGGTGCCTCCATGTCCTGCCCCAGGTCCGGGAGGTGCGAGCTCAACTCAAGGACATCATGGTGCAGCAGCGGATGAGCCTGGCCTCATGTGGCACTGACTGGGACATCGTCAGGAAGTGCATCTGTGCTGCCTACTTCCACCAAGCAGCCAAGCTCAAGGTGAGCCCGGGAGCCCCTGGGCCCCTACTGGCCTGATACCTATCTGTATGAGGGCAGAGTTCTTCCTTTCTCCTGGTGTGGTTCTGCAGATCTGGGCTTCCCCCAAAGGGTGTGTCAATACAGCATTAAGGAATGGGGTGGCTGCCCAAAGGGGTGGTGTTTTCCTGACATGACTGCCTGTTCTGTCTCCTTCCTAGGGAATTGGGGAGTACGTGAACATCCGCACAGGGATGCCCTGCCACTTGCACCCCACCAGCTCCCTTTTTGGAATGGGCTACACCCCAGATTACATAGTGTATCATGAGTTGGTCATGACCACCAAGGTGAGTCTTTTCCAAGGTGCTTGCATAACGCAGGGCCGCCTCTCTGGGCCAGGCCTTGAAACCCCTCACTGCCTTCTGGCATGAGCTTTTAGCCTGGGAGCCTTGAGGCCACGTGTGTTGCCATATGAAGCTGGTTTTCATTTGGGTACTCGGGGAAGTTCTGCACAGGGTTGAGTCGTAGACTGCAGTGACCTCAGCCATGCGTGCAGGATCGTTCCCCACTTGCTGCTTGGGATGAGCAACCCCTGTTGGTGTCATTCGAAGGATTTTCGGAGGGGTTAGGCCTTTTCTGTTAGATACTAGGGGATATTTTCTTAAGCGTGGAGGAATTTGGATGGGAGTATCTGGGGTTTTTACTTTCCTTTTTCAGCCTTGCAGGGCCAGGGATTGGGCCCTTCCCACGTGGCTTCTAATTGTGGAACCACTCTGGGAGGGACATTGGCCCTCCTGTGACCCTCGCCTCCTTGTCCTTCTGCCCGCAGGAGTATATGCAATGTGTGACTGCCGTGGACGGGGAGTGGCTGGCGGAGCTGGGCCCCATGTTCTATAGCGTGAAACAGGCAGGCAAGTCACGGCAGGTGAGGCTTCTGTGCTCTACCCAGAGGTGCTGTTTGCCTGTGGGGTTGATGTTCCCTCAGCTTGTATTGAAGGCTCATCATCATCCAGCCCACTTACTTCTCTCTCCAAACATAAAGGCTGTGATCCAGCAGGCTGGTCTGTCTGATTCCCCACCACCCATTCCAGTTGTTTGGTAGGCTGAGCCTTTAGAAATAAAACTAAAAAACTCATTATTGAAAAGTCCAAATATTCATAACAGTGGGAAAAAAACAGTACAACAGGCCACCACGAATTCATTGCCATGCCTCTGTAATTGTCAACATTTGGTCAGTTTCACTATTCCTACCCCCCCCTCCACACACATCCATTTTTTTTTTTCTGGAATATTTTAAAGCTTATCTCATATATCATATTATTCATCCATAAATACTTGAGTATGTGTCTCTGAGTAAAAGGACTTTAAAAATTTCTAAATATAACCTCTGTGCCATTATCACTCTTAAAAAAATGAATACTTAATGTCACCTAAGTCTCTAGTCTACATTCGGATTTCCCCATTTATCTCAAAGATAATGCTTTATGATGAATAAGGATCCAGGTATTGCAACTGCTTATGTCTGTTAACTGTTTCATTCTAGAACAGGCTCCGCCTCATGCTTTTTTTCATGACATTGATTTATAGGAGCAGCCAGGTCATTTGTCCTGTTGAATAGTCCGTATGATGTATTTGCCTCATTGCTTGGTGTTTAACCTATGCCTGTGTTTCATGTACTTGTTGTAAGCTGGTGATGAGTCTGACTGCTTGATTAGATCCCAGCTCAGCTGTGTGTGGCAGAAATACCTGCATATGGCGCTGTGAACCTCCTCTTAGATGCTGTCAGGAGGCATGTGAGGTCTGGTGGCCCTACCTTTGCTGATGGGAGGATGGATGAGAGGCCCCAGTGGTGGCATTCTGCCCCTTCCCTGATAGGTTTCCACTGCTTCTCCATCTCTTCGAGGTTTTAGTGTCTGTTGATGGCCATCACCTAGATCCATTATTTAAGGTTGCAAAATGGTGCTGGGCTTTTGCTTTCCCCTTTCATAGCATAATTCTCTCTACTCTGGGCCTGCCTGCACCTTCTGCCTGTTCATTCCAGCCAGCAGGTAACATCATCTGTGTTTTTCTGTACTTCCTGGCATAGCTGTGAACTTGATTTTTTAAATAAGAAAGAAATGTAAGTACTCCCTGGACTGAGGCGTGACTGGGTTAGGACTGACTTGTCCAGTGTCTCAAGTCAATGAAAAAAGCAGGCCTCAGCTGCAGAAGAGAAGGCGGCCTTGGTATCAGGGCAGGTAGCCATGTGGAGTGCTGGCCTGGTGGACGCAGCACCTGGTTTGTGGCAGGGACATGAGTGCCGACAAGGCCGCCTTCCTCAGTGGTCCCCAGTAGGCTGAGCCAAGCCTGTCTTTCTTCTCTAGGAGAACCGTCGCCGGGCCAAGGAGGAAGCCACTGCCATGGAGGAGGAGATGGCGCTGGCCGAGGAGCAGCTGCGAGCCCGGCGGCAGGAGCAGGAGAAGCGCAGTCCCCTAGGCAGTGTCAGGTGAGCTCCTGCCGTAGGACTGGGGGCGCACCCATCCCAGGAGGCTGCCAGAGACCAGGCCCTGATGCAGGGCCAGGATTTATGAGAAGGTGCATGCGTGAAGGTGAACTGGTGACAGAAGTTGCTTGTGTGTTGGGTGGTCACATAGATGCGTGGGAGGAGTTCCAGACAGCTTTAAAGGGGTGAATGTACACCTGTAACCTCTGCTTATCGGCTCAGATTCAGGGCCTGAGGTTGACTGGAGTAGCAGGGTGGGTCTCACATCTTTCCTCACAGTGCAGTGGAGAGAAGAGCTCCTTGGGCTTCTGAGTCTGTGCTGGTCCCTGGAGTTAGGCCACACTTGAAGGTTGCAGGCACAGTCCTCTGTGAGACTGCCCTCACTTCAGATACCAGCTGCAGGCGTGGACATCATCCTTACTTCCAGCCAACCCGCTACAAATTTGGCGATCCCTATGGACTCCTGCAGCTTCAATATTTGCTTGAATGACTTCCAGAACTCCAGAGAGTGCTGTACTTACCATTATAGCTTTATTATAGCAAAAAGGTACAAAGTAGAACCAGCCAAAGGGAGAGATGCATAGAGCCAGGTCTGCGAGGGTCTCAAAGGCAAAGCCTTGTTTGTCCTCAGGACCATGTGCCCCCGTGGCACATTGATGCATGACAGTATGACAGGGTATTGCCAGCCAGGAAGCTCACTTGAACTTCCATGTCCAGAGTTCTTATCATCAGGGTTCTGTTACTTAGGCATGAATGACTGAATCATTGTCACGTGGTAGAGCTCAATCTCCATCCCCCGTCCTCTTCAGAGGTGAGGCTGACAGCACGTGGCTCAGAGCCCCAACGCTAACCCCGTGGCTGAGAGGCCAGCCTGCCTTGAGTCATCTTGTTGGATAAACTCAGGAGCTCACCAAGAGTCACCTCATTAGTGTGATCTCTCAAACGAGGGCTGAGGGGCCCCCATGAATAGCAGACACTTCAGTCACTTGGGAAATTCCAAGGGTTTAGAGTTGCCTCCCAGGCACTGGGACAAAGGCAGGTGAAATTCTTTGTGACACAGCTGGAGTGGTGCTAAAGCTGCCTTTGTAGTTCACATACAGACTCTGGAAGGAGTTGTTAAAATCCAATCTGAAGCATATTGGAATGAGTGAGCTTCCTTGATTACATCATCAGTCGAACATGGGGATGGCAGGGGAGTGGGAATGTGCCAAGGAGGAGATCCCTTGGCCCCAGAGCTCCCCACCACAGGTTAGGACAGTAAGGCCTGGGACTCTGCATCCTCCTGCCCTCCCTCCCGGCGGAGAGGGCACGGTGTTTCCTGATTCCTCCTGTTGTGTCTCCAGGTCTACGAAGATCTACACTCCAGGCCGGAAAGAGCAAGGAGAGCCCATGACCCCTCGCCGCACGCCAGCCCGCTTTGGTCTGTGAGCTGAGGCTGTCCCTGGAGAGGATGGCTGCAAGTATTGGGCCCTGAGCCCTCTAGCAGAAGCCCTGAGGCTGCGGACAAAGCCATTCATCTGAGGACTTTTATCTGTGCACTTCATGGCCCTGAGGCAGTTCCTGTTGGACCAGGCTCTGTGGCAGAGGAGGTGGGGTTCTTCCGTGCAGGAGCGTGGCATGGTGGGAGCCAGGCTGCAGAGCATATGAGATGCTGCCTGGGCAGCGGGAGGTGGCTGGACCCATCGCATCCAAATAAACCAGCCCAGGACACTTGGCATATGTGTGACTTGGCTGTGGCTATGTCTTTTTTAATCCTTGTGTAAAGCAGCAAAAAATACGTAAAGGGAATTGTAATTTGGTTATAATTCAGGATTTGGAAATAAATTTATTATTTGTAAAACAGGATTGCATTTCTGACTTCTTTTTTCGCCCCCTTAAATCACGTAATAAAGAAGAGGGCCGCAGAAGCTTGCCCTGACTTCCTTGCACGAATCATCCTGGAACTCTGCCCTTATTTCTGTACAGGGCAGGCTGAGCTCTGAGGGTGCCCAGCTGCTCCTGAGGTTGCGGGGCAATGGCAGAGCTGCCTCAATGGCCAGGTTGTGGGAGGGAGGTAAGCAGGAGTCCGCCCCAGCCTTCCCTGGGAGGGTTTGGCTGCTTGAAAGAGGTCCATGTGATTGCTCAGGATGGCAGAGGGTAAGAGCTGTCCATTGACTGAAAAACTGTAAAATGTTGCTTATTGATTTTCATGTAAAAGGTGACTCTTATACCAGCATCCACAGTGTTTTCTCTTTTTAAGCAGTCTCTTAAGTCTGCTGAGGTGGCTTTTTGGGTGTTTGGTCCTTTGCACCAACCATGATCTGTCTGTATCTTGCGATTCCTCTGGGCCGGGCTTCTGCCAGGTGTGCTGGTTAGCAGATTCTGTGTTAGGGTTGAGTCACAGGCAGGATTGGGGCTCAGAAGCACCTTGGTGCTAGGCCAGTGCCAGTGTCAGCCCTGTAGTGTGTGCCTGATGGGCTGTTAGTTCTGATCCCTTTCTCCCTCTGTTCCTGGGATTTGCATTTCCATGTTATAACTCAATAAATGTTAAAATGTAAGTCAATCTTGTGGGTAGGCTTGGAGGCCTAGCTTTGCCAGCCAGCACCAGCTACCACCTCTGCCTGCATTCTCCTTACTTCTAGCCCCCTTGGGTCCAACCCAAACTTCTAATTTAATGCAGGCTGAAATGGGCTGTTCAGGGCTCCATAGTGGAGACAGGGCTGCCAGCACTTTGCCTAGGAAGCATTCTAATCTTAGTGCTAGGTTGGAAAACTAGGAGAAGATGGCTGATATGTGACCTATTTACACTCAGGCAACAGAGTAGGAAACAGATTGAGGTTCTGGTTAACAGTTATTATTATTACTTTTTTTTCTTAAGATGGAGTTCTGCTCTGTCACCCAGGCTGGAGTGCAGTGGTGAGATCTGGCTCACTGCAACCTCCGCCTTCCAGGTTCAAGTGATTCTCTTGCCTCAGCCTCCCAAGTAGCTGGGACTACAGGCACGTGCCACCATGCCCAGCTAATTTTTTGTATTTTTAGTAGAGACAGGGTTTCACCATGTTGGCCAGAATGATCTCGATCTCCTGACCTTGTGATCTGCCCACCTCGACGTCCAAAAGTGCTGGGATTATAGGCATGAGCCACCGCGTCTGGCCTACAGTTATTATTAATAAGCTGTGACCTTGGTCACAAACTCACTAAGTCCCTTAGATAAAATATAAGGTCAGAGAGGCTGTTAAAACAATGGGTCCAACCCAACCTTCTAATTTAAAACCAAGGAACACATGGTGAAGGATACTTGGTGCATGTGGGTGCTGCAAGAGGAATGGAGAGCCCCACCCGCAGCAGCTCTCCTGAATCTGTCACAGTACTGTGGCTTCTGCTCAAGGTTTTGTCTCTTCCTGTGTTTCTAGTGTGTTTTTTTAAATGACAGACCCTTTCCATTTGGATCTTCCTTAAAGTTCCTTCCAGCTTTAATATTCTGATTCTGTCTTTTCTTCAGATGGCAACTGATGGTTTTTCTAGAGGTACAAAAGCATACCTATAACAACACCATGGTCTCTAGCCCCGTGGCCCCGTAGTGGACTCCTGAGTCTGGCTGACACTTGTTATTTCCTGTACTTTTTATTTAGTGCGGTCATCCTAATGGCTGGTATCTCAATGCAGTTTTGATTTGCATTTCCCTAATTATTAGTGGTGTTGAGTATCTTTTCATGTGCTTATTATTGGCCATTTGTTTATCTTCTTTGGAGAAATGTCTCAAGTCCTCTTCATATATATACATATATATATATATATATATATATGGCGCATTGGTAACTTTTTTTTAATTTTAAGTTTCAACTTTTAGATACAGAGGGTACATTTGCAGGTTATATGGCTATACTGTGTGATCTGGAGGTTTAGGGTATGGAGCCCATCACCCAGCTGGGGAGCACAATACCCAACAGGTATTTTTTCAGCCCATTTCCTTTTCTCTACTCCCCTTGTCCAATAGTCCACAGTATTTACTGTTCCTATATTTATGCTCCTGTGTACTCAGTGTTTAGCTCCCACTTGTGAGAAGGGGTGGTATTTGATTTTCTGTTCCTGCACGAATTGGCTTAGGATTATGGCCTCCAGCTGCATCCATGTTGTTGCGAGGGACATGATTTCATTGTTTTCTATGGCTGCGTAGTATCCCATGGTGTGCATGTACCACATTTCCTTTATCCAGTCCACCATTGCTAGGCACCTAGGTTGATTCCATGTCTTTGCTATTGTGAACAGTGTAGCAGTGAACATGCGAGTGCGTGCATCTTTTTGGTAGAATGATTTATTTTTCTTTGGGTATACACCGAGTCATGGGACTGCTGGGTTGAATGGTAGCTGTGTTTTAAGTTAATTGAGAAAACTTCATTTTTTCACAGTGGCTGAACTAACTTACATTCTCACAAATAGTAATTGTTGCCTTTTCTCGCCAGCCTTGCCAGCATCTGTTATTTTTTGACTTTTTAGTAATAGCCATTCTGACTGGTGCGAGATAGTATTTTATTGCGGTTTTGATTTGCATTTCTCTGATGGTTAGCGATGATGAGCATTTTTTCATATGCTTGTTGGCTGCTTGTATGTTTTTTGCTTAAGTTCCTTATAGATTCTGGATATTAGGCCTTTGCCGGCTGCATAGTTTGTGACTATTTCCTCCCATTCTGTAGGTTGTATGTTTACTCCGCTGACAGTTACTTTTGCTGTATAGAATCTCTTTAGTTTATTAAGTCCCTCTTAACAATTTTTGTTTTTGTTCCAATTGTTTTTGATGACTTAACCAAAAATTCTTTGCCAGAGCTGGTGTCAAGAATGATTTCTATAGGATGAGGTCTTGCATTTAAATCTTTAATCCATCTGGAGTTAATTTTTGTATATGGTGAAAGATAGGGGTCCAGTTTCATTCTTCAGCATATGCTCTGCCAATTTTGGAACCGAGTTGTTTTCTTGAGTTTTAGGAGTTGTTCTGTATCTATTCTGGATAATTAACATCACAGATATGATGGAAATATTTTCACCTGTGGGTTGCCTTTTTATGATACTGCTTTTGATGCACAAAATTTTAAAATTTTCATGAGGTCTAATTTGTCTGTTATTTCTTTTGGTGCCTGTGCCTTTGGTGTTATACCCAGGAAATCACTGCCAAATATAATGTCATGAAGGGTTTGTTCTAGGTCTTCTTCTATTAGTTTTGTAGTTTTAGTGGTTACATTTAGGTCTTTGATCCATTTTGAGTTAAATTTCATATATGGTGTTAGGTAAGGGCACAGCTTTATTCTTTTGCATGCAAATACCAAGTTTTCCCAACACCATTTGTTGGAGAACAAAAAGAAAAACAAATACTATTCTTTCCCCAAGGATGGCATCCTTGTCAAAATTATTTGACCATATATGTGAGGGTTTATTTCTGGAATTCTTTCTATTCTATTCCATTGGTTTGTATGTCTGTCTTTTGGTTTCTATGGCAGCACCACACTATTTTGATTACTATAGGTTTGTAGCAAGTTTT
This sequence comes from Sapajus apella, assembly GCF_009761245.1. NCBI lineage: Eukaryota > Metazoa > Chordata > Mammalia > Primates > Cebidae > Sapajus > Sapajus apella. The sequence goes on along the minus strand of NW_022436955.1, from coordinate 15,814,382 downwards.
GAAATCAGTAAGTTCTTCAGCTTTGTTCTTCTTTTTTCAGATTGTTTTGGTTATTGGGATGCCTTAAGATGCCATGTGGTTAGGTTGCGTTTTCTTATTTCTGCAAAAAAAAAAAAAAAAAAAAAAAAAAAAAAAACCATAATTGGGATTTTGACAGAGATTACATTGAATCTGTAGATCACTTTGTGTGTACTGACATCTTAATGTTAAGTCTTTCAATTCATGAACATGGGATGTGTTTCTGTTTATATCTCCTTTAATTTCTCTCAGTAATGTTTTACAGTTTTTATTGTACAAGCCTTTTACTGCCTTGGTTAATGCCCAGATATTTGATTATTTTTGATGCTATTTTAAATGAAATGAAATTATTACTATTATTTTGAGACAAAGTCTTACTCTGTTGCCCAAGCTGGAGTGCAGTGGCACGATCTTGACTCACTGCAAACTCCAACTCCCAGGTTCAAGCGATTCTCCTGCCACAGTCTCCCCAGTAGCTGGGACTACAGGCATATGCCACCATGCCCGGCTAATGTTTATATTTTTAGTAGAGATGGGGTTTCACCATGTTGCCCAGGCTGGTCTTGAACTCCTGACCTCGTGATCCACCCACCTCAGTCTCCCAAACTGCTGGGATTACAGGTATGAGCTACTATGACTGGCTGAAATTATTTTTATAATTTCCTTTCAGATTATTAATTGTTGGAATATAAAACTGCAACTCATTTTTGTGTTTTGACTTGTGGAGTCTTTAGGGTTTTTTACATATAAGATCTGTGAACAGAGATAATTTTACCTCTTCCTTTCCAATTTGAATCCTTTTTATTTCTTTTTCTTGCCTAATTGCTCTGGCTAGAACTTCCAGTACAATGCTGAATAGAAGCGGCAAAGTAGATGTTCTTGCCTTATTTCTGATCTCAGAGGAAAAGCTTTTAGTCTTGCATCATTGAGTATGATGTTTGTTCTGGGTTTTTCATATGTGGTTTTATTTTGTTGAGGTAGTTTCCTTCTAATCCTCATTTGTTGAGTGCTTTTTAAAAAAATTCATAAAAAGTATTGTTGTAACCATTTTTTTAAAAAAATATCAGCTGTTCAAACTACTTTTTAGGAACTCAATTCTTTGGTTATTTCTTAACAAATTATAGGCAAGCAACATCAGTTTTCCTGCCTTCCCTCCTGTTTTTAGAGAAACTGCCCTTCTCTAAGTCCATTCCTGTAGTTAGCCAGGTCTTTTGTCTGTCTGGGCTGTCAAAGTCAGATGGCTGGGTAATACGTCGATGTTTTTCTGGCTCTGCTACCAATTAGCTCTCCTTAACTGACTACCTGCTTTGCTCTGGTATAATCCCTCCACAGGAAGTGAAAGATAACTTTGGAAAAATGTACAACCTTCAAAGAAACCAGAGATTGTCATTTTGGCCAACACACATGAAACATTTTTGTAAATTATAGAGATAAGATGCCTTTTTAGTAGACTAGCCTGGAGATTTTAATGGCATTGAACTTTTGTTTGAATGAAAGAAGCCACAGGCTAGATTTGTACTAGAATTTTTAGTCTTTGTTTTCTCTAGAAAATAAACCCATATTCTAAACCACATGGGGGAACATAGATCAAGGAGCTTAAACAGACAACAACGATCATAACAGAAACTACCAGAGATGCCTGTCACTCCTAGCTCACACTGTATTTCTAGAACTGCCCTTCCCAAGTTCTGTCAGGGGCATTCTATGTAACACGTCAGTGTTGCTATTAGCAGTGAATTTTCTAGGCCTTTATTAGGCCCAGGAAGAATATTTAAGAATGATTGCTAACCAGTGGGTTTCTTCCTTCACTTTTACTGCCCCCTCAGAAGTGTAAGATCTTTCATTTCTTTCTCTTATATTAATATTACCCTAGTAGTGAGTTCTCTCCATTTCCTACAGACTAGAAATATAAATGCTAGACGTACTCGAGTTTAACAAAATCCTACCAGAATAAAATAGTTTAGCTGTCCTTGGAGTTTGGCATAATGGAATTTCACTTGTACTGAGGTGGCTGGGGACGCAAATAAAGTTGTTAGAAGGAGGAAGGGAATGTGGAAACCAGGCGGAGCAGGTGGTGTGCTCTTGCTCCCCTATTTGGAAAATACAAGCCGTTATTGCTCTTCCTTTCTTTTCTTTTTTTTTTTTTTTGAGACAGAATTTTGCTCTTGCTGCCCAGGTTGGAGTGCAATAGCACGATCTTGGCTCACCGCAACCTCTGCCTCCCAGGTTCAAGTGATTCTGCCGCCTCAGCCTCCTGAGTAGCTGGGATTACAGGTGTGCACCACCACACCAGGCTAATTTTTTTGTACTTTCAGTAGAGATGGCGTTTCTCCACGTTGGTCAGGCTGGTTTCAAATTCCCAACCTCAGGTGATCTGCCCACCTCGGCCTCCCAAAGTAGTAGGATTACCGGCATGAGCCACTGTGCCTGGCCTGCTCTTCCTTTCTTTTGGGTCTCAGGATTACTTCCTTTTTGGACTTTTTAGACTTTCTCTTTTTAAGTTTCAGATAGCGATGGAAATAAACAAAGAAAAGGAGCTACTTATCACTTTTGTTGGTTTAAAAACAAATCCAGAAGTTTGCATTGGGGATTATGGCTTCCCTGTATATGGAAGAGACCAATACCTCTTAGAATCCAGAGAAAACAGGATGAACACGTTGCTGGAGGCTTGCAGGGCAGAAAGGTCTGCAAGATGCCAAAAGCTCACCACAACTGCTGTGCTCATGCTCATGTCTTTATTTCAGAGTTTGGGCCTGGAAATGGCAGTAAGGTTCTAAAGCTCACTCCATTGCAGGAAGCAGGCTAAACTCAACAAAGTGTTAGCATCTTACAACATAGGCTGGGACCTTGATATATTCCTGTAAGAGCTGATCCAGGTCAAGAGAGAGGGCTGGGAACTCACTATCCTCTGAAGAAACACGCATGGAAATGTGACTCAGGGCTCGACGTGGATTCTAGCAATACGAGGAACCTGAGGGAACAGGGAGGAAATGAGAGTTGTGATTTGAGGAGAAATTAATGAGGTGATTTCTTGAGGACTGGCCGCACGGCCAGACAGCTCAGCTGCAGGGTGACTTCTTGCCTCTGGGATAACATGGAGTTTATGGGTAGCAGGAAAGGTGGCTATGGACTCAGGCTGAGTAGGTAGCTGGGGTGCTCTTACAGGGTTTCCAGACACAGAAGGGAGATGCCTTTTCTACCTGTTCTCCAAGATGGGTCTGGGTCGGGGTGTGGGGGGACAGGTCTGAGATGTGAGGGACTTGGGTATGATCAGATGATCTTAGACTTGGGTATGATCAGAAGGGGTCTTAATTTGCCTCCTCCCTTTACAGACATCAAAACCACCATCTTTGGTCTCAAGTAGCTAAGAAAATGACTTGAGGTCACAAAAGACCTATTTTCTTCTTCCTACTTGAATTCTCCATCCAGCGATTTAAAGAAAAAAAAATTACACTTATTTTTGACAAATGGCAGACATACCTGGGCAGTGGGGCATCCTGATGTATTTGCTGAGGTCCATTCTTTGACCCACATCCTGGGACAACCCCTTCCAGCCCAAGGTGCCGCACACCTTCCCCCTCGGTGTGGACTCTGTTCTGCTTGGGCTTAGGGCTTTGGTGCATAGCCTCGTGTTCTCAGCTTTCGTCTTCTCTTCTATCTCATTCTTCAGCTTCTTGTTTTCCTGCTGCAGGTGGACCATTACATTGTGGAGGTGGCTGTGGGAAGGAGAGGAAGGATGGGTGGGTGTTGGGGCTGCTGGCTCTGCTTGGTTCCCTGCTAGAAAGGACAGATAAAGGTGTCACAGGGAAGATAGCACAGATGCCCAGGTCTATTCAGAGCTGTGCTCTTACACATGCTCTGTAGAAATGGAGGCCTACGTGAGTCCTGTGAAAGAAGCGCAGGCCTGGGGTTTCCTGCCTGACTCTGTCAGCGCTGGGCTTGTTTTCTTATCTGTCAGATGGGGACAGTCAGGCCTGGCCTGACTGATGGGGTTCATATGAGGATCTGGCTTGATAAATGATAGAAATTTAACTTGAAGAGCCAGAAGGCTGTTAGGGACAACTGTGACCATGTGTCCTCAGATTCTCGTGGCTATACCTCAGAAATGCTCTCACCCAGCACCAGTGCCAAAGCCCTCATTCTCTCTGCCTCCCTTTGCTGAAGATTCGGGAGCAAAGGAGATCCCAGCTCTGTCAAGAACTTGGGCAGATTACTTAATCCCCATTATACAGATGAGGAAATGGAGACTGCCATGTAGGTAAGGGGGAAGATAATTTAGTGCATTCCCTGTGGCTCAATAAATGGCAACTTTTATTATCACTGTTGTGTGTCTCCAAACTGATGAGGGCAGGAGGTGAGAGTGAGCTCCAGACTTCCCACGTTGGAATTGTGACTCTGCCACTTGCTAGCTGTGAGACCAGGGGCAAGTTACCTAGTTTCCCAGGTCCTCTCTTTCCTCATCCATAAATGGGGATCATGAGTATACTGAGCACAGGAGGTCTTATGAAGATGAAATGAGTTCGTATGTGTAAAGCACTTAGTACCTCACACATGGCAAACAATATGTATTAGTTGAGCTAATACTATCATTAAAAGATGATTTTCTATCAGATAAGATCAAGAAAACTCAAGAGTGAGTTCTCTGTGAAACAGAACTTCCTGGACTTGGCACAATAGAAGAGAAAGACTGAAGTTATATGTTACCTTTAGAGCCTGACCACGTTTCTTTTAGTTATACCCTAGTGAAAGGTTTCACGGTCTTTTCTAGAGGAACTGAGAAAAGAATTCATCCTCAACCTCTTCCCTGGGCATATGCTCTATGCTTTTGCTCTTACAAACTTGGCCAATCTTGAGGATGCCTCTTCTCCTTCTGGTGGCCCCTCACTCTCTGTGCCACTGGATCTGGTGAGGGAGTCCCACCAGTGCCCTCCTTCCCTGGCTCTCTGGCCCCTCCTGTCAGCCTCCCCAAAGCCTTTAATACCCCATACTGCTCATCCAAGTCCTGGCTTCTCAATTCCTTGGTGGGTCTCATCCTTCTCTTCAACTCAGCCGTGTACCTAGGTCAAAGCCTAGAATAGGGCTTTCCACCTGGGGTGTCACAAATGGGTTCCAGGTGTGTGGAGATACCTGCAGCCCTTGGGGCAGGGTCTGGGGCAGCCACTGCTTGGTCAGCTTTGTCACAAATATACCAAACAAACGTGGTTACTTTTATCCTTCTTTTTTAGAGACAGGGTCTCAGTCTGTCACCCAGGCCAGAACACAGTGGTGTGAACATAGGTCCCTACAGCCTCAACCTCTTGGGCTCAAGCAGTCCTCTCGCCTCAGCCTCCTGATTAGCTGGGACCATAAATGTGCACCACCATGCCAGGTGAGGCTAATTTTTAAAAATTTATAATACTTTAAGTTCTGGGGTGCATGTGCAGAACGTGCAGGTTACATAGTTACACACATGCCATGGTGGTTTCCTGCATCAATCACCCAACATCTATATTAGGTATGTCTCCTAATGCTATCCCACCCCTACCTCCCTACCCCCTAACAGGCCCTAGTGTGTGACGTTCCCCTCCCTGTGTCCATGTGTTCTCTTTGTTCAGCTCCCACTTATGAGTGAGAAGATGCAGTGTTTGGTTTTCTGTTCTTGTGTTAGTTTGCTGCGGATGATGTCCCTGCAAAGGATGTGAACTCATTTTTTTTTATGGCTGTGTAGTAGCCCATGGTGTGTATGTGTCACATTTTCTTTATCAAGTATATCATTGATGGGCATTTGGGTTGGTTCCAAGTCTTTGCTATTGCGAAGTGCCACAATAAACATGTGTACATGTATCTTTATGATAGAATAATTTATAATCTTTTGGGTATATACCCAGTAATGGGACTGCTGGGTCAAATGGAATTTCTAGTTCTAGATCCTTGAGGAATTGCCACACTGTCTTCCACAATGGTTGAACTAATTTACACTCCCACCAACAGCGTAAAAGTGTTCCTATTTCTCCACATCCTCTCCAGCATCTGTTATCTCCTGACTTTTTAATGATCACTATTCTAACTGGTGTGAGTTGATATTTCATTGGGTTTTGATTTTAAAATGTTTTATAGAGGCGAGGTCTTGCTATAATGCCAGACTAGTCTTAAACTCCTGGCCTCAAATGATCCTAAACTGTGGTCATTTTCTTTTTCACTTTTATTTTAGGTTCAAGGGTACAGGTGAAGGTTTGTTACATCTGTAAACTCATGTCACAGGAGTTTACAGATTATTTTATCACCAAAGAATTAAGCCCAGTACCCAATAGTTATCTTTTCTGATCCTCTCCCTCCTCCCATCCTCCACCCTCAGATAGGCCCCAGTGTGTGTTATTTCCTTCTTTGTGTTCATAAGTTTTCATCATTTAGCTCCCACTTATAAGTGAGAAGATGTGGTATTTGGTTTTCTATTCCTGTGTCAGTTTGCTAAAGATAATAGCCTCTAGCTCCATCTGTGTTCCCACAATAGACATGATTTCATTCTTTTTTTTTTTTTTTTGAGACTGAATCTCCCTCTGCTACCCAGGCTGGAGTGCAATGAGCAATCTTGGCTCACTGCAACCTGTGCCTCCCAGGTTCAAGTGATTCTCCCACCTCAGCCTCCCAAGTAGCTGGGACTATAGGTGTGCACTACCACCCCCATCTAATTTTTATATATTTTTTAGTAGAGACAAGGTTTTGGCATGTTGGCCAGGCTGGTCTCGACATCCTGACCTCAGGTGATCCATTGCCTCAGCCTCCCAAAGTGCTGGGATTATAGATGTGAGCCACCGTGTGGCCGATTTCATTCTTTTTGATGGCTGCGTAGTATCCATGGTGAATATGTAAGGTATGGTCGTTTTCTAAGTGTTCCCTGAGAAAAGGTTGGGAAGTGCTGTCCTAAGGCTTGTTACTTATTACTTTGCTACCTCCAAAATCTGTTTTAGACCTTCATAGCTTCACCTTCATTCTCAAACTGGTAACACTCCTCCCATACCTCCCTCTTAGTGGACCCAGCTTTGGCCATGAGGGGAAGCAAGACCACAGTCCCCCAGATGAGCAGGTGGAACAGAAGGGCTCCTTCAACCTGGCCTGCTCACCTGATGATTTCATGAAGAGACGTTCCTTGTTTGTTCCTTCACTTGGGATCTCTGTTACAGCAACTCAGCCCTTGCCCTAATTAAGCCAGTCTGTCTTTCAGTGCCCCTTCCCTGCTTAGCACCCTTGACCTCTGAGAACCATGAGAGCAGGAAGGAGCAAAAAGATAACTAAACCCCCTTTGTATTTTTGGCAAGGGAACTAAGGCCCTGAGAGGTCCAGTGATGTGCCCTAGGTCACACAGATGCAGATTCAGGACTTTGGGGTCTTTCCAGAGCACCCAGGCCTTTCCTGGGCTGATCACCCTCTCAAGGGCTAAAGCCAGCCCTGGCTCCCTGCTGACCCTTCTCATCAGCTCCAGGAAGCAGCCAGGGTGGTGTAGGATGACTTACTCCTTTTCCCCAGTCAGCTTGGCGATGCATTTCACCTGCTCTCGGAGCTTGTTTCCTAGTTTCTCATTGGCGACCCTGTAATAAAATCACAGGAGAAAAGAGTGGCCAGCCCCCAGCCTCCTGTGAGTAAGGGTACAGCTGTCTGAATGGGACGCTGGCGTTCTCAGCAAGACTGCTGCTGCAGCATCCCAGGTCCCCCACATATCACCCTGTGCCCAGAGCTGGGGCCTTCCTAGCAACTGGCAATTCAGAAGATTTTCTGAACTCAACTCCTGTGCAAAATCCCTGTGACTGCCAGGTGAGTTCAAGGGAATGAGTTCAAGGGGGCCAGGCAGTGAAGCTGGATCCCAGGACAGGAAGAGGACATCTGAACCTCAGCAAGGCACCCCTTCCTTCTTGTCGCCGCTGTTTCCTGGTCAGCAGGGCTTTCCAGACCTGCCCGAAGGGGTGAGCCCTCCTCTCCATCTTATTCCCGTCCCTTGGTGGGCTGAGACTGGATCTGTTTTCCAGGAGTGCAGGGGTGTGTGTGACTAATCTTTGGCACCCGCGTGGCTCCTCAGCTCAGTCCAGGCCTCGGACCCTGCCTTCCTTTTTCCTTCCGTACTCACTTCTGCTGTTTCGCCCATTGCTCCAGGTTGGTCATAATCTGATCATTCTCTCTGTGGAGACTACAGGTGTCTTTGGGCACACACCGCTGGGGCAAGCAGCAGGGCTTGGGTACAAGAAGAAAATGCGACAGTCAGGGGTGGGAGCACAGGCCTGTCACCCGTCCTTCCGAGTCAGGCCTCTTCTGTCTTCCTGGGAAAACAAAACTTGACCCTGCTATCCAACCTGAGGCCAGAGTTGAGTTGCCACCCAGGGCGTCCTCTGGCTATGTGGGTGGCAAGTCACACAAAGGTAACATATCTGAGAAGGCACCATTTGTGGTGGTGACAGCAGATTTGTACACTTATAATTACGGTTTTCAGTCTGAAGGCATTAAAGTGACTTGTCCTTATGCTAAGCCAATTTTCTAACAGATGGAATAAAAACATCTGGAGGAAGAGATACCTTTTTTTTTTTCTCTTTTTTTTTTTTGACAGTCTTGCTCTGTCATTCAGGCTGGAGTGCAGTGGCGTGATCACAGCTCAAGCAGCCTAACCTCCCCCTGGCTCAAGCTATCCTCCCACCTCAGCCTGCTGGGTAGCTGGGATCACAGGTATAGGTCACCATGCCCAGTTAACGTTTAAACGTTTTTGTAGAGATGAGGTCTTGCTATATTGCCCAGGCTGGTCTCAAACTCCTGGACTCAAGTGATCCCCCTGCCTTGGCCTCCCAAAGTGTAGGGATTGCAGTCATGAGCCATTCTGCCTGGCCTAAAATGCCTCTAATTTGAGGAAGGGCCCAGTGGTCACCCAAATGTCCTGAGGCCTCCTGCCGTAAACTTCACTGCTCAGGGAGCTGGGTCTGGGACATGCCCAGGTCACTGAACCAATTCTGCTGTAGGGTCCAGGGCTGCTGAAAGTGTCAGGAGGTACTCTGGAAGGACACCCAGTGGACTAGATCAGGGATAGCTGGTGTACCTGATAGTCTTTTCTCTAGAATGGGGCCTTCATTCTGCTTAGTATCTATCAACAAAGCCACAAGAACACAGGTGCGTTGAGCCAGCAGCTGCGGCCTTTGCTTTGCGCTAAATGAAGGAGGTGTCCTTTCCTTTGCTCCCAGGTTCCCCCACCCCCACCAAGGGCTGTCTGGCATCTGGGTGATCATGGGATGTGCCTGAAGCTGCTGAGAAGAGGCGCTCAGAAGCTGAGGCATGCCCACCTCCTTTTCGTCTGCAAGGAGGTTCTCTTTCAGGGCAGCCATCTCCTCCTGGAACTCCCTGAGCTGCTCCTCTTTGGCTGCCAGCATCTTGAGGTCATTCTGGTGTTGCTTCTGCCACTGAAGCACCTGGCAGCTCATCTCCTCTAGCTTCTTGTCGAAGGCATGCACCTGCTCGGGAGCACAAAGTGAGGAGGGGGACCCCAGCCAGTCTCCCTGACCCCAGGACCCACAACGAGGCCAGAGGGTACTTCCTGGGCCTTGAGAGACATGTTGGGGGTATTTTCTTCCTAGCGGCCAGCAGAGGGCACCCATGATCCGATCTTTGCCGCCTCTGTCTGAAGTTCAGGGAGCCAAGAGAATGGAGGGAACCTAACAGCTCAAGGAAACGGCTTAGTACTAAATAATTCTGGATGCAAGAGGTGACCTTGTGGACCCCTACCAGGAAGGTAGCCCAAGCCCCTGGCTGCTTCTCACCTCTAGCTCACTCTCCTGGTGGAAGCCCTGCAATTTCTTTAATTCTATATTGAGCTTTTTCATCCTTTCCTCATAAGCAATGATTTCCTCCTCCAGCTGGGCTTTCTTCTCTTGGGTCTGTGTCAAGCTTCGCTGCAGGCTCTTTGTCTCCGAGGTCACGTGATTGAGCTTCCGGGAAAGACAAAGGGGATGGATGGCTGTCAGAGTCTTTGGCCCTTTCTGCTGAGTCCTGAATGGAGGAGGGTTCTAGTCCCTTCCTATTCTCTACCCTGGGTGACACGGATGGTCACCTTACCTAGTGTCCCAGAGAGGGGTGGGAAATGACAGTGGTTGGTTTTCTCTACCCCACTTTTTCCTTCCAATACCATGAACTGACAGGCCAGCCATGATCAGCACAGAATGGGGCATCAATTTCCCTGACAATCCAGACTTTGGGAAAACTTTGCTCCTGAGTCACCCATGGGCAGAAAAGCTTGCTAGATTTGGCCTTGATCTTTGTCCTCTTCCTCTGCCCTCCACCCCTCTCCAAACCTCACAAAGAGTAAGCAGGCCTTCTCTGGACAGACATCCCAGCCCATGCAAAGGTTTGAGTTGGCCCCAATGACAGTCAGTAAGCCGGAAATTGGCTCCTGTGCCTCTCCCGCTACCTGAAAACAGCCCTGGAGACTAAAGGGTGTGGCCTCACCTTCTCGAGGGCTAGTGTCAAGTCATCCTGGCAGGCGGCTGACTTCTGGGATAACGCGTCATAGGCTTCTTTGGTGATCGTGGTCTGGAGATAGTGCTTCTCCTTCTGCAGAGCTTTGTCCAGCTGGGCCTGCAGGCTCATTAAGGACTCCTTCTGAAGGGCTATCTTTAGGGAGACAGAGCAGAACTGTCAGGGTGGCAGCTCAGGGTCATAGAGGCATTCTCTGTGCCTATAGGAAATAAGCAAAAGCTAGTCTCTCTCCTGTCTGCAACAACCTGCAGGGTCCGTGTTAACACCCACATCTTCACTTCAGCATTGTAAAAGGTAGAGCTGTCTTTCCAGGCTCTTTTGCACCCCCAGCCATATTTCCCTTTCTAGTTTGCATTTCCCTCAAATACCAGGAGAACCAGCAGTGCTGGGAGGGCATGATATGCCAAGTACATAGAAAGTCTCTCACATACTCTGCAGCCTTTGATAAAGATCCGAATCCGATTCGGGGTTAGTGGACATGATAACAACGTTTCCTTTGTGTTTGATGCCTCACTTAGTTCCTGATGTGATTCACTAGACTTGATGTGCCATGAAAGCAGGATTGTATGTGTGTTTTGCTTCCTGCTGTTTCCCCATTGCTGTAACTCAGGGCGTGGGACGTGATAGGGGCTCAGTAAATGCTCAAAAATGGTTTTATTCTGTCTGCAACAACAGACAAATGAAATATTGCATTTTTTTGGAGTTAGGGATCAATTGATCAACATGTTAAGAAACATGTAGTTCTGGTAGAAGCATGTTTAAAAGCTGAAGTCTGTTTTCAACTCAGTAATGAGTATTCATGGTATAGTTAAAAGGAAGTTGAGATCTGGAGTCAGAAAAATCTGGGTTGAGGTCCAGGTTCTATCAGGTACTTATTTCTCTGGCCTCACTTTTTGCTTCCACAAATTGGAATCATTTTAACTGTTTCATGGAATTTTTATGATGATCAAATGAGATGATACATGTAAAAAGGGCTTTGTTTTACTGTACAACTATGAGTTATTGTCATAGACACACAGAGCAACTAGCCTTCTTATATACTTTAAGTACGGGACAGAGATTTGCTTCTGAGTCTGGAAGCCAAAGGGGAACTCAGAAATTCATATGCCTGACTTGGGCTCTTTGGTATTCTAGCACACCTGCATCTGAAAGTGGCCATGCACACAGAAACACATTCTTCTGGATTTTTCTTGTTTTATCTCCAGTAACTGCACAGTGCTTCAAGTTTATTACTTTTCCAGATAAAATTTTGAGTACCTTTGGCCCTGGGAATTAGCGAGATGAAAAGTGGTAGACTGGACTTGTGACACTATATTTTACATGTCCTGGTAGTGAAACTATTCCTAAAGATGAAATAATTTGGTCTTCTGAAAACAGAAGTGCATCTTTTCTGGGGACTTCTGAAAAACATGGAGTCAGCAGGGTCTGCCCAGTAAACTAGAGAAATCATCGGAGAAACTATAATTTACTATCAGTGCTTGATAAGTGATGGATGAACTGAGAAATGTCACTATAGAGGTGAGACACTAAAACAGAGGATAGTGAAAAAAAATCACAGTGAAGCTAGAAGCTAAAATGGAAAATTAAAAAATTTTTTTGTTAACATGAGTCGTTTAGCTTGGAGAAAGATGCTAAAAATCTACATATAGACATGTAAATTACAGAATCAAGGCATTCTGGTCAAAGTTCTAGTAAAAGATCTATTCTCTCTGCTGTCAATGGTATTAGGTCTAGATGGTTTTATAGGTGAATTTCACGAAGTCATCTTTGATTCCTCACTTTCTCTCACATTCATTCCATCAGCTAGACTGGTCAATTCTAGCTAGGCCTCCAAAACACATCCTAAATTTGCCCCCTTCCTTCTTCACTGATACCCCTCTAGCCTGGACAGCAATAACTTCCTAAATGGTCTCCTCACTTCCATACTTATCGCTCCCTCCAATCCATTTCCACACAGTAGTCAGAGTTATGTTTTGAAAACTTAGATCAAATAATCTCCCCTGTCCCTTTGAGGAAATCCATTAATGGCTTTCTGATGCTTTTAGAATAAAATCCCAAGTTTCTTAGCAGAGACCATAATGTCTGTCCCTGTTTCCTTTCTAATCTCATTCTATACCAATGTCTCCCTTGATCAATGCATTCCAATCATACTGGCCTTATTTCACGTCTTAGACTATGCTGAGTGTTATATTAAAAGAGTGAGACATGATGCACAATCAAAACTCATACTAGGAATGCAAGGGTATGCCAAAATCGGGATCAATTACTTCATTTGTTTTATTCACCACATTATTTAATTCATTTCCCATTTGCCCCAAGAATACTGCATTGGCAGTGAGCTGTACTTTTTTTTTTTTCTAAATGGGAAATGGGTTAAGGATAAGGATGATAGAATCATCTTTTTTTTTTTTTTTAAAGCATTTGATAAAATTCAACACTCATATTAATAAAACTCTTAGTAATGTGGAACTGAAAAAGCCTGCTAAAGGACAGCAACAAGAAGGCTACAGGGAACATCATACTAAAACAGAGGCATTCCTTTAAGTTAAATGCCAGAAAACAACGCCTGCTAATACTGCTGCTATTGAACATCAAACTGTAGGTACTGTCCAATGCAATAGGTAAGAAAAATTATATAAATATAAATATTGCAAAGAAATATTAGAAAACTGTTGTTGCTTGCAAATAATATAATCATCTACTTAAAAAATCCATGAGAACTAAAAAACAATTACAACTTATGAGTTCAGTAAGATGTTCAAATACAGAATGAATATGTAAAAAATAAATGAGCTTTCCTATTATTGACAGTAATTAATTTATAAAATACTATGGGAATATTCTTGAAACAAAGAGATGGAAAAGACCTCCAGATATATTGCCTTGGCTTCAGATGGAAAAATTTAAAATTAAAATATGGAATATTAATGAAATGAAGTTCATTCTAGAAAAAAAACCCAAAGCTTCTATCTAGTGGCTGTTTCAATTAATTAAGTTTTCCATATGTGGGGTATGTTCTTTTTTTTTGAGTTGGAGTCTCGCTCTGTCACCTATGGCATGATCTCAGCTCACTGCAACCTCTGCCTCCTGAGTTCAAGTGATTTTCCTGCCTCAGCCTCCTGAATAGCTGGGATTACAGGCATCCGCCACCAAGCCCAGCTTACTTTTGTATTTTTAGTAGAGGTGGGGTTTCACCATGTTGGCCAGGCTAGTCTTGAACTCCACCTTGGCCTGCCAAAGTGCTGGGATTACAGATGTCAGCCACCGCGCCTGGCCAGGGTATGCTTTTTAAAAGCTGAACATGCTTATACACACGCACAAATTACCTAGCCTCCTGATTCTCATTAAAGGTATTCTGAAATTAGTGCTTTTACTTTCACATTTACTTGGTTATCTTTCTTTTGGCAAATATGACAATATGTCCATATTAAACACGTAGGAATCTGAGTATCACATATGTTCACGGAGGTTCCTTAGGGATCTGAGTGACTCTGACTTCAACTCTGGATCACACTCAAGGAGAGATTATTATCTCTGGAGGACAACTCCAAGAACATCAGTGCCTCAGGCCTGTGCTGTATAATATGGTAGTTACTAGCCACATTAGGCTATTTACATTCAAATAAACATAACAATAATTAACATTAATTACCATTACAAATTCAGTTCCTCCGTTATACTAGGCCATATTCTAATCACTCAATGGCCACATGTGGCTAAAGGCTAGCACTGGCAACTCAGACATACAACTTTTCCATCATCACAGAAAGGAAGCAAGTTCTACTGGGCAGTGCTAATTTAATACTTAGAAAAGTCAACTACTTTAAGATTCATTTTTATATCATGAAGGAATAACGGCTGCTTGGCCTTTCATTTGTAGCCCGAGAGACCATCTACCATGGTGTTATATTTTTCTCATGCCCAGAAAGATGGAATGGATTCAGCTGGAGAAAGTATGGCTGCTTATGATGAGGGAGAAAGGGGATAGGCGTTAGAGCTAGATAATTCCAGTTCACATAGTGGTTCATCCCATCACTTGCTGGTGAGTGACTTTGACCCTCCATCTTTTTTTTTTTTTTTTTGAGATGGAGTCTTGCTCTGTCTTCAGGCTGGAGAGCAATGGCGCGATCTCAGCTCACTGCAATGTCCACCTCCCGGGTTTCAAGCAATTCTGCCTCAGCCTCTCAAGTAGTTGGGACTACAAGTGTGCACCCCCAAGCCCAGCTAATTTTTTGTATTTTTAGTAGAGACAGGGTTTCATCATGTTAGCCAGGATGGTTTCGATCTCCTGACCTTGTGATCCACCTGCCTCGGCCTCCCAAAGTGCTGGGATTACAGGCATGAGCCACTGTGCCTGGCCCGCCCTCCATCTTTCTTTCCTCTATCATGTCTCTCTTGTTGGCAATAAAGTATGTGGAAGCCATGTAAAGAGCTTAAGTGGACAATAAATAAATAATGACTGAATTCAAGCATACTGCCTAGCATATGTCAGATGCTATTTACTCCTTTCTGTCATTTTTACTTGTGTAATGAAAAATAACTGTCCCCCTTTTCGTGCTTTGTGACAAGTTTTGGAAGTGTTGTCTGGCAAATTGTTCCCCCAAATGGATTCATTCAACTTTGGTCTAAAATGTAATATTGGAAGACTTGATGCCAAAGCCCAAATAGCTTGGGGGCTCCACCAGATATGAGATGAGACCTTCCTCATATGGAAGAAACATTTCTCTGGCTCAGCGACCAGGTGCCAATGGGGAGGGAAGTGGAGCTACAGGTGGCCTAAGATCCACAGCTGGCTGAGCAGTTAGTGGCATTTCTGGGTGGAGGAGAGGTGGGTACAGATTTCAGGTCAAGGGTCACAGGGTTCAAGTTCCTCACCCCTTGGGGTTCCTGTGTACTTACCTCTTTATTCAAGTCTTGGATGACTTGCTGGCTGGTGTTGTATTTGTTAATAGAGGATTCCAGTTGTGTAGAACAATACTGTAGCTCTGCTCGAAGCTTCTCATTTTCTTCCTCCAACTTTCTGGAATTCTCTTTCAACTATTCCCTCATTAAAGAATAAGGCACAGCCAAGAGGTGTTAATTTCAGATACCTATAAAAGCCCCAATCCACCCTCCCTCTCCTCCAGCTCTATCTTCACCTGCATGAACTCAGGCTTTCTCCAACCTCTGTCTCCACCTGTGGAAGCTCAAGCCTTCCCCCAGTTCTTTCTCCATCTGTGGGAGCTCAGGCCTTCCTCCAGCTCTATCTCCACCTGCGGGAGCTCAGGCCTCTGGCTCCCCTCCGCGCTGGCCTTCCCCACGCTCCCTGTCGTCTTTCCTGACATCTGGGCATCCAGGGCCTCTGCATCCCTCCAGGCCCAGCTGGGTTCATATCCTGCTCTGGATTTCTGACCCAGCTCTCCTGGGATTTTCCCACTCACCGTCTTGTCTTTCTTTTTAAATTCCTGCTGCAAAGCTTCAAGTTCTTCCTCCATCAGCTTCTCATGGTCTTTGCTCTTCTTCAACTGCTCCCGTTTCTCCTCCAGTAGCTTTGTGGCCTCCTGAAGATCATCTTCTAACTTGCGTTGAGTGGAGGCTTGCTCCCTTTGCTGAAGAAATAAAGACTGAGCTGAAAGACTGTCTTAGACTATATTATATTTGGGGTAAAAATCCAGACAATTGCACACAGGGCATGGCTGAAATGAATAAGAAGACAATTCCTTAGTTATATAGCATATGTAAAATAAAACGTTTCCTCTAATATCTGTAACATTTTTCTTTGTTCAGTCAGATATGCCAATTTATTTATTGATCCAATTCCTAAGCATCAGCTTTCTTTTCCACTTTCTCACCAATTCTTGCCAAAGATTTGGAAGATTCCAAATCTTCATCAAAAACTTTTTTGAATAAAGTTTAAAAAATCTTAGAAGAACACAAAAGAGTAATTCAGAGATCAAAGGCTTTAAACTGACAATATCTCCTGCTGCTGAGCACTATTTAAAAAATAAATAAATGGACTGATAAAAATAGCCTTTGAATCCTAGACAGAACAACATTGTTGTTTGATTAATTTTAAGATTAACCCTTGAAAATGCTTCTTGCAATGGGAGCTGGTGCTGAGTGGCTGGCTTAGCATGCTAACACAGTTCTGGATAATTAGTTTGCAAGGATTGGTGGTGGTGGTGTTTTCCCAGGTAACGACTGATATATTTAACCTTTTTCTTTTTTTCTGAGATGGAGTTTTGCTCTTGTTGCCCAGGCTGGAGTGCAATGGTGCGATCTCCTGCCTCCACCTCCAGAGTAGCTGGGATAACAGGCACATGCCAACACATCTGGCTAATTTTTTTTTTTTTTTTTTTTTTTTTTTTTTTTTTTTTT
>NW_022436955.1:15772870-15797425 GCF_009761245.1 Sapajus apella | reverse complement strand
TTTTTTTTTTTTTTTTTTTTTTTTTTTTTTTTTAGTAGAGACGGGGCTTTACCATGTTGGCCAGGCTGGTCTCAAACTCCTGACCTCAGGTGATCCACCTACCTTGGCCTCCCAAAGTGCTAGGATTATAGGTGTGAGCCATCATGCCCGGCCTTTTTCTTTGAGACAGGGTCTCACTTTTTCATCTAGGCTGTAGTGCAGTTGTGCAATCATAGCTCACTGAAGCCTCAGTCTCCCAGTCTTAAGGGATCCTCCTACCTCAGCCTTTCAAGTAGCTGGGACTACAGGCATATGTCATTTTGCCCTGATCATGTTTGTATTTTTTTGGTAAGGCAGGGTCTTGCTATGTTGCCCAGGCTGGTATGGAATCCCTGGGCTCAAGTGATCTGCCTGCCTTGATCTCCCAAAGAGGTGGGATTACAGGCATCAGCCACTGCTCCTGGCCTGTGTTTTATCTTAAGCAGAGCAAGTGCTTGAATGGTCCATCTACCTGCCCATCATACCTGGTGCTGAATGAGCTTGATACGATCAAGCATGTCATTCATTTTCATATCCTGCTCATCCACTGTCTTCTGAAGCTGCCTGTTTTCCTTGTCTGAATTTTCGAGCTTCCTTAGGGCTTCAGAGAGTTCTGATGACAACTCCTCCACCCGTTTTCTAAAGCAAAATAACAGCCACAGGAGGACAGACTTCAGTGCCCATGTGGGCAGACCGTGGAGCTGACCCCATGGGAAGTCGTTGCTCTCCAACTCTTGGGCAGCTGCTCAAGAGGGACAGAACCTCTCTCTGGAGGTGAGCCTGGCACCTGTTGGAGGTTTGTTCCTTCTCAGCCATCAAGGATTCCTTCTGCAGCTTCTGAAGTTCTCGCTGTAGTTCCTGGATGGTGTCTGCTTTCTGCTTGTCCAGGAGGAGGGAGTTCTGCAGTTTTCTCTGAGCGTCCTCCAGGTTACTGCCTGCCAGCGCCACCGCTTCTTTGCACTGGGCTGCTTGCTGAGCTACGGAAGCCGGGAGATGGCCATGTGAGACAGGAGGGTGTAGGAAAATCACACTCCTGTCAGCCTGGCTTAGCAGTTTTTCCTTTCATTTTGTGCCCTACTTCAGTTCCCAGTCTGTCCTCATTTCTCTCCATTTCACAATCAGTCCTAAAGAGCTCTGTTAAATTATCTGTCTTTGTCTACTCCTCAGCTGTGGACACCTTCTGGACTAAAATTAAACAAATTGGTAGAAATTTCTCAGTACCTCCTGTGTGACTCATCCTGCCGTTAGGGACAAATCCTGACTGTCCTGGAGTTTAGAGACTGCCGAGGGAGGCTTGCTGACCCACCGTCCTAGAGAACCCTGTCATGTTACATTCGCACAGACTGGCCTCAGAAGAGATCAACGTGGCTTAGAAAGCTTGGAGATGGATGAGCAGAGGAAGAGAAGCTGAGATGTAGAAGGAGGAGGAGGAAGGGAATTCCAGGAGTGGGGATTGTTAGAGCAGATGCCTGGTGAGGGGAATGGGAAGGTGTGTGGGAGGGTAGAAGACAGCAGTTTGACTGGAAAGGGAAGTGGGGAGGAACGGTGCGTGATAGAGTAGTGGATGGATGGCGGGGCTTTGGAGGGCTTTGGAAGCCTAAGAGAAATTCTTAGATGTGGTTTAGTGGGTTCTTCAGCAGGAATCCATCATAAAAAAAAAAAAAAAGTGCTTCAGGAAAATTGGAATGCATTAGAATGGAAAAAAACTTCCAGCAATATCCTTCAAGTCCATACTTTTACCTCCACTGGGTAAGAGGGGAAGGCAGCTACAAAGTCAGCGCTGAGGCTCCAAGTTTTGGAGTTACCTATAGAGAAAGTGAGCTACACAGAGGAGGGAGCTGACTGAAGAATGAGTAAGAGAGGAAGGAGAGTCTCTAGATGACTACAATCAAAGCAGGAGAGAAAAGAAAACAATGGGGAGGTTTGTGGGAGAATGATGTCTCCAAAGATGAGAAACAAGCTTTGAGGTGTGAGTAGCCAACAGCATCAAGGAACACAGCACTAAAGGAAGGTGAGGAAGAAAGCCAGGCTTGGATCTTATCTTATAAATTGACAAGTAATTCATATAACATAAATTTAGCCTCCCCCTCTTTCTTTTTATGAGACAGAGTCTCACTCTATTGCCCAGCCTCGAGTGCACCGGCATGATCTCAGCTCACTGTAACCTTGACTTCTTAGGCTCAAGTGATCCTCCCACCTCAGCCTCCCATGTAGCTGGGACTACAGGTGCACGCCACCATGCCTGGCTAATTTTTGTATGTTTTGTAGAGATGCAGTTTTGCCATGTTGCCCAGGCTGGTCTTGCACTCCTCGGCTCAAGTAATCTGCCCACCTCCGCCTCCCAAAGTGCTGAGATTATAGGTGTGAGCCACCATGCCTGGCAAATTTATCCTTTTAAAGTGTACAATTTAGTGGGTTTTTTTTTTTTTTTGATGCTCAAAAAGTCATGCAACCATCACCAATATCTAATTTCAGAACATTTTCATTGCCCCACAGAAACGCTGTACCCAAAGCAAGACCTCTGAGAAAGCAGACTCTGTGGAGGGACAAGGACATCATCCACAGTGCACGCCGCATAGAATGTATTTGGGGGCAAGAAGGAGAAAGGGAAGAAAAAGCTAGGGAAGGAAGAAGTGAATTGTGTGATGAGGGCCTGGAGAAGCTGGAGAGGAATATGGTGTAAAGGACAGAGCCCTGCCTTCCTGTGGCCAGGAAGGCAGGGTCTTCAGGCAGACTGCTGGGAGAATGGTGGGGGAGGTGGGGTGACTCCAGAGAGCAGGTGAGTTTGGGAGTGGGTGAAGGAATTCAAGAGGGCAGTGGCCACTGCTGTGAGGTACTGGATGAGCCCCTGAGAAGGTCTGCAGTGAGTCATTGGAGGAGGGGGAGGGGAAGTGGCCACTGGGAGAGAGAAGGTGGCTGTTCTAGCCCCAAGAAAAATGTGGTAGGGACAGCACCTGCGGGGGGCCTCACCAGCCAGCCTCTGCTGCTGCTTGGCCTCTTCTAGACTGTTCTTCAGCTTCTGGACCTCTGTCTGCAGGGCCTCGCACTCCACATCCTTGGACTTGTCCTGCTTAGCCTCCCTGATGGTCATTTCAAGTTCTGTGGTCACGCACTGCTGCTTCTCCAGCTCCTTTTCCTTTTTCAGGAGGCAGTTCTGAACCTGTGCCAGTTTCTTCTCCAGCTCACACAGCATTTCATCTTTCTCTTGGAGGAACTGAAGAGAGCAAAGCGCAAATGCTGAGACAGGTCTGAGCGGCAGTGGGTGAAGGCAGTGAGAGGTTGTCTCAAGCCCTCATCCAAGACAGCGGCACCCCCTGCCTGGACCTTGCACGAACCTCCCTGCCTCCCCTCCTGTTCCCCTCAGGCTATTCTACACATAGTCGAGAGAGGGAGTCTTTATTATTATTTTTGAGATGGAGTCTCTCTCGCTCACCCAGACTGGAGTGCAGTGGCATGATCTTGGCTCACCGCAACCTCCCAGGTTCATGTGATTCTCTGGCCTCAGCCTCCCAAGTAGTTGGGATGACAGGTGTCTGCCACCACGCCCAGCTAATATTTGTATTTTATAGTAGAGATGGGGCCTCACCATTTTGGCCACGCTGGTCTCGAATTCCCAACTTCAAGTTATCCACCTGCCTCGGCCTCCCAAAGTGTTGAGATTACAGGTGTGAGCTACCGTGCCCAGCCTTTTATTATTTTAGTTGAGTTTAGTTTTAGTTTTTGATGCAGGTTCTCACTCTGTTGCTCAGACTGGAATGCAGTGGTACGATCGTAGCTCAATGCAACCATGACCTCCTAGACTCAATTGATCATCCCACCTCAGCCTCCCTGTTATAGCAGGGGCTAGTCAGATGTGAGCAGGGCAGGAGAGGGCTTCCCTGCCACATACACCAGGGTTGTCAGGCGACCATCAGGTGATGGTCAGGAGGTTAATTGTCTCTCTAAAGTAATAATTGTTCACAGCTGGTGCCAGGGAAAGGCCGTCTCCGAATAGATAGAAAACACCTGACACTGGGATCAGCGGATTCCTGGTAAGATCTCAGGAGTTGGGAGAGTGGTGAGAAGTAACGCAGGACCCCAGAAGTAGGCCACGTTATAAAACCCCAAGACAAGGGGTCAAATGGCACACTTGGTCTCTCAAGCCACCCCCTTCACTCTCTTTCAAGTGTACTTTCCTTCCTTTCACTACCACTCTAAGGCTTTTAAAATACGTTCACTCCTTCCTGCTCTGAAATGTGCCTCAGTCTCTCCTTCTGCCTAATGCCCCTCAGTCAAATTCTTTCTTCTGAGGAGGCAAGATTTGAGACGATAATGGATAACTACCACTGCTAACATCCTGAGTAGCTGGAACTACAGGCGTGTGCCACCACACTCAGCTAGTTTAAAAATTTTTTGCAGAGATGGGGGTCTCGCCATGTTGCCCAGGCTGGTCTCAGTCTCCTGAGCTCAAGTGATCCTCCTACCTTGGCTTCGCAAAGTTCTGAGATTACAGGCATGAACCACTGCGTCCAGCCAGAGAGGGGGGTCTTAAAAGTGCAAGTCAGATCTTTTGCCTCAGCTCAAAATCCTCCACTGGCTTCCATCTCTTAGAAAAAGGAGGAAGTCCTTACAATCACCCCATGGTCTGGTCCTAGGCTACCTGTCTGACCTCAACCTTTGCCACCCCCACCCCTCTCTGCTTCCACTGATCTCCTAGAACAGTCCAAGCAGACTCCACCTTAGGATCTTTGCATTTGCTGTTCCCTCTGCTTGGAATATTCTTCCTGAAGACCTCTGCCTGGGTGGCTCCCTCACTTCCTTCAAATCTCTGCCCAAATGTCACCTTATCAGAAAGGACTTCTCTGACCATCCTGTGTAAAACCGCCACCAAGCTGTTTGAGGGATTTATCAGTGTCTGACATGGATATGTCAGTATTATGTATTAATTTTGTTTACTGGCTATCTCCCCCCACAGGAGTGTAAGCTCCACAAGAGGAGGGATGTTGCAGGTTTTACATATTCTTAGCATTGAGAACAGTGCTTGGCATATCTTAGGGCTCAAAATATTTGTGGAGTGAATATACGAATGACTCGAGGCTGTTTAGCCAGACTCCATGCCTTGTCATCGTCTCTCCAAATGCCTCTGTTTTGATGGGCATATCTCCTCTGTGCCTTGAAACAGGAGGTTTTCATGACCAGCCAGTCTATCAACTGGATTCTTCTTCTCTTTGAGACTGAGTTTTGCTCTTGTTGCCCAGGCTGGAGGGCAGTGGGGCAATCTCAGCTCACTGCAACCTCCCCTCCTGGCTTCAAGCCATTGAAGCCAGGAGGGGAGGCTGAAGCCAGGAGGGGAGGTTGCAGTGCGCTGAGATTGCCCCTGAGCCTCCCAAGTAGCTGGGATTACAGGTGTGCACCACCATTCCCGGCTAATTTTGTAATTTTCTTTTTTTTAGTAGAGATGGGGTTTCACCATGTTGGTCAGGCTGGTCTCTAACTCCTGACCTCAAGGGATCCACCCGCCTCAGCCTCCCAAAATGCTGCAATTAAAAGCATAAGCCACCGTGCCCAGCCCTCAACTGGATTATTTCTAATAGCTCTGACAGAAGTTCAGAGTCAGAAAAGTACTGACTATAAAAGTTTGCATTGGTTTCACGAGCTTTCTGTTCTTGGTTCAATTTCTAGACTTTTCTAGGAACTTGATTTATGTTGGCAGCAATAGTTCTTTTAGGGCACAGCTCCGTTAATATTGTCAAACTGCCTATTTACATATTCATAAGATATTTGTAATTTTTTGTTTTGTGTTTTGTTTTTGTTTTTTGAGACAGGGTCTCATTCTAGTGTCCAGGCTAAAGTGCACAGCATGATCACGACTCACTGCAGCCTCCACCTCCTGGGCTCAAGTGATCCTCTGGCTTCAGCCTCCTAAGTAACTGGGACTACAGGTGTATGCCACCATGCCCAGGTACTTTGTATTATTTGTAGAGACAGGGTCTCATCATGTGGCCCAGGCTAGTCTCAAACTCCTGGGCTCAAGAGATCTCCCCACCTCGGCCTCCTAAAGTGCTGGAATTGCAGGCGTGAGCCACTGGGCCCAGCCAGATGTTTGTAATTTCAAAAGTGAAATTCACTTGAAATTCTCAATAAGGCTACCTGTTATTTTATATCATTTCCTTCCACTATCAAGCATAAAAAGAGTATAAGGGAACAATGCAAGTAACTGTGTCCCAAATGCTCCTGCTACCTTGCAGGGCTTGGGAAAAGTCAGTGCCTCTGTTATGGTCCCTGCGTAATCAGATTAATTTATTTCGTGTGATGAGAAATACCAAAACAATGCTGAGAATTGCGCCTGGGCCTGAAGAGCCCACTGTCTCATTGTGCTTGTGTTGAGGCTCCCGAAGCAATCACCACAGGTGAAGGCAGAACTGGTTCTTGCCAGGGCGTGGCCTCACAGCTGCCTCCAACTAGAGTTCCTCACTTTACCTTGTCTTTCTTCAAAGCGAGCTTTTGGGTTTCGGCGAACTGCAGCTGCAGCTCCTGCAGGTGGCACTGCAGGATGGCAAGGTCCTTATCCTTCCTCTCGATGTGGGCAGATGTCTCCTCCCGTAGCCCATGCAGGTCCAGCTCCAGCTTCATCATGTCTACCATGGGGCAGGACAGAGTGCTATGCTCAGAGGAGGGCTGGGCTTCCTTATGGCTCCCCTGCCACTACAGCCGGCAGCCCTGGTTTACCTTTCAAGATGTTTTTCTTCTGTTCCGACACGGCCTCTAGTTCCATGCGCAGGTCCTTCACCAGGTTCTGGTACTCCTCCACGTGCAGGCACTGGCTGTCTTTCTGCTCCTGCAAGTGCTTCAGGATCTAGCAGACCAAAGAACAGGGCAGGATGAGGAGGTGGGGGAGAATGGATAATGCTTTCTAAAATGCCCAGTGTCTACACGCAACAGTCGGTAGGGCATAGTAATAAAGTAATGGTTGCTGGGGGCCAGGGGACGGGTGTGCGGAGTGACTGCTAATGGGCACAGAGCTTCTTCTGGGGTGACACAAATGTTCTGGAATTAGGTAGTGGTGATGATTTCCCAACCTCGTGAATATACTAAAAACCAATGGTGAATTTTATACTTTGTCCATTATATCCCAATTAAAAATTTTTTTTGAAAAAGAGACTAAAACCAAAGGATATTGTAGACTTCTCAGGCTCACATGGAATATGCATAAAAGTACCATCCCTTCCTCCCTGAAATAGACAGTTGTTTATGGAGTATCTACTGTGTGCCCGGCACTGTCCTGGGTGTTAGGCATGGGTCTATTAATATTTTCCAAGCAAATAATGTGGAGCAAAGGACATAGACAAATCCTTGTCCCCATGGAGCTGACCTTGTGGGGTGAGATGAAGAGCATGATAAGTAGTGACTTACAGAAAATATTAACAGTTGTTAAGTACTATGGGGGAAACAGAAGAGCTAAGGAGAATGGAAGGGCATGGGCGGGGGAGGCGCATATTGGAATTTTAAGTAGGAGCATAAGCTGGCCTCCCTGTGAAGGTGGCCTCTGAACTGAGACTTGCTGGAGGTGAGCTTTCAGGTAGGGAGACTAGCCAGGGACATGGTCTGTGGAGGGAACATGGAAGAGGTAAGCACAGCTGGCACGAAGCAGGCAATGGGGATAGCAGGAGGAGATGAGGTGAGGAGCTAGGTTGTCACATTGTGTGGGGCTTGGGGTCGTTCTGTAAGACCTTTGGCTTCTACCCTGAAGGAGAGGGGAATCCCTTCCTCACCAAGAGAAGGCAGAACACATGACTGAGGAGGAGCAATTCATTGCCTGGGCATCAGGGACATTGGGGAAGAGTTATTTGTGTGATTTCAGAGCTGCCAGGAGGGAGGGTAGCAGCATGACTCCAGGAGGTGACAGCTAGAGAGATTCAACGCAGCCACTGCAGGACCCAGCAGTGGGCACTGCAGGGACTTGAAGCCCCACACTGTGCTATACTGGCCTAGGGGAGGAGAGGCCTGCTGGAAAAAGCTGACGTGTGGCTCTCGTTCCTGATGGTGCCCCAGGGAGCATGGAGGCTTTGGAAAGGAAATATAACACAGCAGGGGAAGGTGCATTCTGCTTCTTGGGGAAGTTTGTTTCATTAAAAAAAAAAAAAAAAAGGAGTCTTATGAAATTTTTTTGCTCTAGGTCAGGATGTGAATAACATGAAACTGATCTTTAAAATAAATATTGACAGATGTCCAAGGAAGAACTACAAAGTTCAATATTGATCCCTTGTTCATCCAACTTCCTGGGATTGAAAAGTCCTGGAAAGAGGAGTCTCCTCCTCCCCGACTAGAGAAGCCCTTGGGGAGCTGATGTGTTGTTTACTCCCTCTGCCACCCCACTTTGCCCCCATTTCGGCATCAGTCTTGGTGCGTGCAGGCATGCCAGCACCTGCCCAGTGTGGCCTCCTGTGGCTGGCTTTGCCGGGTAGCAAGTTCATTCAGGACTGACTTAACAGGATATCTCACCTAGGAGGACACCTGGCCATGTTTTAACTCCTGGTTCATCCATTTTTTTTTTTGAGATGGAGTCTCACTCTGTGGCCCAGGCTGGAGCGCAGTGGCATGATCTCATATCCCTGCAACCTCGACCTCTTGGGTTCAAATGATTGTCCTGCCTCGGCCTCCCTAGTAGCTGGGACTACAGGCATGTGCCACCACACCTGGCTAATTTTTGTATTTTTAGTAGAGATGAGATTTCTCTATGTTGGCCAGGTGGGTCTCAAACTCCTGACCTCAAGTGATCTGCTGGCCTCGGATTCCCAAAGTGCTAGGGTTACTGGCATGAGCCACCACACCTGGCCGATCAATTCTTGTTATTTGTTTACAGGGTTTAACTGCATATTTCTTACTAGAATCAACTTTTGATACTGCTTTGAATTTTGCAAACAGTGAGTTTTCAAAAAAAAAGCAGGGGGAATGAAATTGGATTAATAATCTTTTCTAAATTAGCTACTTTTGAACTCTAGCCAGACACTGGGAGGCTGGATGGTCCTTTTGAATCTAGCAAGGCAACAGAAGTACTGTGTTCCTTAAGTGCACTGTTAGAAGAGATAGGTGCAATTCCAAAATTGAATGCTGCCTGTCTTTGGGGTTTGGCATATATTATACACAGTATAATTTTATATATTTTATTTATAAAATAAAATATATAACAGTATATATTTTATTTATAAAATAAAATATATAACAGTATATATTTTATTTATAAAATCTATATAACTCTATTTTATTTTTAATATATAACAGTATATATTTTATAACAGTGTATATTTTATTTATAAAATAAAATATAAACTATCAAATAAAAATAAAAACTAAGTAGGGAAGTCCAGAGTCAAAACCCAGCTCAGCCCGATCCCAGTGGGCACAGATCAGCAAATTTCTCCCACCTTTTTGATGTCTTCACACTCTTCTGAGGAGCTAGGAGGGTATCTGTGGGTGGCTGTATAGGAAGCAAAGTCTGCCTGTAGTTTTATCAAAGCCTCTTCACGCTCCAGAACCTGCAAATAAGCTTAGGTCCGTTATGCTGGATGATCAATGGAACATGCTTGTTACCATGACTATTATTTCAGAGTGTTCCTTTCTGCAGCATAAGTTTGTTGTAGAATTATACAATTCATCAGGCACTCCCTGTGGGGTAGGGAGAAGGAATTAAGCTCCCCATCTTAAATCAAGGTTCTCTAAGGCATATGTGATTTGTCTCAAGTTCATCAATGCCCAAACTTGCACTCTCCCCTAAACCTCCATGTGGTCCATTTGATGAGGCAGAAGAAGGTTCTTCAGGGGCTGTGATGGAGAGATGTACCTAATCTATCCAGAGGACAGGATACAAAGTTTGAGAATTAAAGAAGAAATAAGAAATAAACAGAATTTTTCCTTATAGAGTATGTGACTGTGTGTATACTTTTTTTTTCCAAAAATTAAAAAATATGAAATTTTGGTTTTAATTTTATGCTTTTTTGAATTTGTTGAAAATAATTCAAACAAAACCCAAGCATGGAAAAGTGAAACCCCCTCTTCACTTATTCTCCCCTCTCTCACTTCCACTAAGGGAGAGGACAGTATTGAAAATTTAGTTTGTACTTATATATTAGCATTATGATCAGAGATAAAACAAAAGTACGATGAACTATATATGGGACTCTGCAACTTATTCTCGACAATAAGTCACAAACCTACTTCCATGCAGCTCTTACAGATGTGCTTAGTCCTTTTTACTGGTTGCATATTATTCCACAATAGGAATATCTCTTTAATTATTTCTCTTAATCTCTTTAATCATTTCCCCACTGATGGGCATTTAGGTTGTTGTGTGAGAGATTTTAAGATTCTTTATCTCAAACTATGTGGGTGGGGAGATGCATATCATGGAGAATATGGATGAAGGTGAGGTAAGTACATATAACACATTTGAGGATTCTTGGTGAAAAAGATTAATTTAGGAGACTCTTCGTCCCTCCTTTTTTTCCCCATGTCTTGATTGTGGGTCTCTCAGAGACATGTTCTAGAAGGCACTTACCAAAGCATTACTGCAGGCCAGCTTATTTCGAAGTTCTTGAATGAGATCATCCTGTTCAGAGACTTTTTGCCAGACTTCAGACAGTCGTTTCAGGGTCTCCTGATGCTCTTGAATCATGCAAGGAGAAGTGTATATCCGCACCTTTGAATGATCACCCTTGTTCTCAGGGTCCTGGGAGATTTAAAAATTAATGGGTTGGTTTTGTTTATAGTTTGTGAGTTATTTCAGAATTCCATGAGCATGGAAAATCTCTAGACCTACATTGTAAAGGTCTATGTTCATATACGGAAATCATGGTTTCCTTAACAAAAGAA
Organism: Sapajus apella; assembly: GCF_009761245.1. NCBI lineage: Eukaryota > Metazoa > Chordata > Mammalia > Primates > Cebidae > Sapajus > Sapajus apella. The sequence goes on along the minus strand of NW_022436955.1, from coordinate 15,786,559 downwards.
AAAATATTAACTAGTGCATATACATGGTAAAAAGTCCAAATGGTTCACAAGAGTAGACACTGAAAGGTAAGTCTTCCTACATCCTAACTATGACTCAAGCCCCCTTCTCGATGACAATCCATGTTACCAGCTTTTTGGATATCATTTGGAAATATTTTATGCATATTTGTATATGCATATGTGGATAGGCATATAATTCTCACTTTTTTCTTAAAATGAGTCTTTTTTTTTTTTTTTTTTCTGAGACAGAGTCTCACTCTGTCATCCAGGCTGGAGTGCAGTGGCGCTGTCTTGGCTCATTGCAATGTCCACCTACTGGATTCAAGCGATTGCCCTGCCTCAGCCTCCCAAGTAGCTGGAATTACAGGCATGCACCACCACACCTGGCTAATTCTTTGTATTTTTACTAGAGACAGGGTTTCACCATGTTGGCCAGGCTGGTCTCGAACTCCTAGGCTCAGGTGATTCACCTGCCTCAGCCTTCCAAAGTGCTGGGATTACAGGCAAAAGCCACCATACTCGGCCAACAAATGAGTCTTTCATATAGTATTTAAACATCGTGTTTTCACTTGACAATTTATTTATGATAGTTTTCATATTGTTACTTGTTGATCTGTCTTACTCCTCTTTTAAAATGAATTTCAAATTACACAAGTAATTATATTTATATTGTATCTCTAAAACATTGTAACACTACAGGTAAATTTGAATTTTTCTTTGACCATCGCTTCTAATTTCATTCTCTCTCTACTTTCCAGAGATGACAGTCTGTGCACATTTATCTAGAACTTTTTACTATATTTACATAATATAAATGAATCTGTACAATATAAATTATGTTGGCTTTTTAAAACATAAAAAAATTTGTTTACTCAGCAAGATGTGTTAGAGATTTGTCAATGGTAGTAGTAGATGTGCTTCTATCTTGTTCTTTTAAATTGCTTTTAAATGTGTTGATCTGGTTTCCTACTGATGAGAATATAGGTTGTTTCCACATTTTTTTTTTCTGAAACAAAGCTGAAAGGAATGCTTTTGCATATAAATCTTTGAGTATTTATTCTGGTAATTGTGTCCATTAAATTCATAGCAGTAGGACTGCCAGATCATATTTAAACTTGGATATTGTACTATTGTCCTTCAAATAAATTGTACCACTGAACACTGTCACCAACATGAGTATGGCTGTTTTCCTAGAACCATGTTTGTTTGTTTGTTTTAAATGTCTTTCCCTAGATCATTTGAAATCATGCATGAATGTTGCTGCCCTCTTACTGGTTTGCATTCATAAGGGGGTAAATTGATATACACGGTAAAAAAAAAAAAAGAGCAAAGCATTCTAGTTTGGATGGTAGATCATTTCCCCATTAAACTTGTCTCCCTAACCAGGCTTTTTCAGGCAAAGTTAGGAGTAGTTCATGTTCACTGAGCATGGAAGCCTCCCATGAGCAAGCTGCAGGAAGACCGGGGGAAATCTAAAACGGACTGTAAATAATGTTCATGTAGATAATGCAGAGTCTGTGGGGGCAAATGACTGGAAAACATAACAGCAAAGCTACCAAGGAAGAAGATATCTACAGGTTTCAATATGTTCTTAATACTACGGGATGAAAAATGGAAATTAATTTAAAAGGAATAGGAGAAAAGATTCTCTGAAGTGAAGAAAAATGTAGATCTTCAGACTAAAAGGGTTAGTGGTGTTGAGTGGTTTAAGAAATAAACTAAAACACCCTGAGCCTAAAAACCTCCAGTGTTCAAAGAGATAAAACAGGTAATCTACAAAAAATGAGAAATACATTGACATCTAACAATGCATCTTTAGTACTGGGTGGTACAAGGAAATGCAGCAGTATCTTCGAAGACTTAAGGGAAGGTGCTATTGAAAGTTTGTATATCCAGCCAAACTAGCATTCAAGGATGATGACAGAAAAAACCTCGTTCAGACATGGAAATATTGAGAAATTCTGCCACCAACAATTGTTTCTGAAAGAATTACGAAGGAATTATTTACAGCAAAAGGAAAACTCCAAGAATGCAGAAGAGATGAAGGGACTGCCGAGCACAGTAATGAGAAACAGTTGGGTTTATTTGTAATATTAAAGAAATAGATATTTCCTATGTAATATAAACAGTTCCAGAGATTTAAAAGAAGGTAAAAATCTTTCCAACTCATATATTAGAATGGCATAATCCAGACACCAATATGCGAGGAAAGTACAAAAATTTAAGCCATCAAACTAATCTCGTTTCTGAAAATGGATGCAAAAAATAAACTTTTAACAAATGTAGTAAAACACATTAAAATTAATAATATATTATGATCAAGTAGGATTTATTCCAGGAACATAATTGTTCGATATATGAAAATCTATTCGTGTAATCTGCTTCATTGAAGGATAGATGCTAATAAAAACATCTGATAAAATTCAACGTTCATTCCTAATAACAATTCTTGATAAGCTAAATATAAACAGTTATACTTACAATTTGAAAAAGGCTATTAAAAAGAAGCCAAGAACAGGCATTATACTTAATAGTGAAATACTAGAAATACCTCCTTTAAAGTGAGGACCAAAGCAAAGAGGCCACAATTCTACATTGCTCTAGAGGTGCTGGTCAATGTGATAAGTTGGAAAACAAGTTGTGTAAATTTTGAAAGGGAAAGCAATTTAAGAAAATCCAAGACAGTCAAGTGAAAATCTGGTAAAAGGGCTCAGTAAGGTGGCAGGAGAAGAGAGAAGTTTTCCTATATATCAGTAATAATCAATACAATTAAGCTGGGCATGGTGGCTCACACGTGTAATCCCAGCACTTTGGGAGGCTGAGGTAGGCAGATCACTTTAGGTTAAGGGTTTAAGCATAGCCTGGCCAACATGGCGAAACCCTGCCTCTGCAAAAATACAAAAATTAGCTGGTTGTGGTAGCACGCGCCTGTAGTATCAGCTACTTGGAAGGCTCAGGCAGAAGAATCGCTTGAACCCAAAACATGGAGGTTGCAATGAGCAGAGACTGCCTCACTGCACTCCAGACTGGGCGACAGAGTGAGACTCTGTCTCAAAAAAACATTAATAAAATTAAATGTATAAAAGATCCCATTTATAAAACCAGTAACACAGAACTATGTCTAGGAATAAACAGCAAGAAATATGTGAGATCTACAGAGAAAAGTACAAAATCTTACTGAAGGACACAAGAAAGCTTGCATAAAAGTAGAAATATGTCATGTTCCATAGGGCATGCTAATTTCCCCCAAATTAATACATAATTTGAAAGTTAGTCAACATAAATCTAAATTTCATTAAGAGAAGAAATAAAAAAATGGCCAAGAAAAAAATGGAAAGCGTAGAAGAGTGAAGGAGGACCTGTCCTAAAAAGAGCTATTAAAACAAGCTACCAGTTATGGTCACTAGAAAACTCTGACACTGGAGCAGAACCTAGCAAAAAGATAAAAAGAATACAGAGTCCAGAGAAGGTCCTGGATGCAGAAGAATCGGTTTGTGAGCTGGTACCTGAATCATTGTGGAAGGGTTGGGATGTTCAATAAATAAGGGACCACTGGAGATCCATTTAAATAATAAAATTAGAGCCTTATGTCATTATACATATAATATATATATTCCAGATGGACTAAAGATAAAAACATAAAAGTGCAAATTATAAAAGTGCTAATAGAATATACAATAAACTTTTACAATCTGGAGGGTAGTGAAGGCATTTTTAAGCAAAACATAAAACCTAGAATTTATAAAGAAGGAGTGATGGATTCAACTTCTTTTTTATAAAGAATTAAAATCTTCTGTATGATGAAAAATACCATTAATAAAGTAAAATGAAAAGTTACAGACTGGGAGAAAATATTTGCAACATATGTAATGAAGCATTATTACCTGTAATATATTAAGAATCGCCTATAAACAAATACAAAAAAGACTAACAACCCAGTAAAAAATGGGTTAACAAGGAATTCATAAAACAGAAATCCATATGACCAATATGCTTTTGAATAGTGCTCAATACTTCATTAGTGTGGTGGAGACTGCTGGGCCTTCCAGATCCCCTTTGGCGATGAAGGACTTACTGCCTTTCTGGGGGATTGTGTGGGCTGAAGAAAACTGCTTTGCCCAAGGCCAAGCACATCCCATAACTGATCAACATGGAGTCTTAAAGGCCAGCTCCCTTCCCTTCAATTTAGCAAGGCTCTGAAGGTTCATCCAGCCCGCTGCTCTGTGGGGTTGGCGGAGGCCTTTGTTGAGACTGCATCCCAGATTCTTCCTTTGCCCAACCTTGGTTTCCTCTCTTTCCTTTTACAGGTGTTAATACCAAGAGCTCTCCCAGAAATGTCCTGCACACTACTGTGTCCTAGAGTTGGCTTCTTGGGGAACCCAACCTGCAACTATTAGAACTAAGGCAACGAAAATTGTAACCAGTGAACGTTTTCCCCTTACCCATCAGGGTTTAGCACAATCTTAAAAGAATGAAAACATACAGTGCGGATGGGTATGGGAAAATACACTCTCTTAATTATTCTTGGTAAAAGTGTAAACTGGCAGAACCTTTTTGACATATAACTTAGAAGTATCTTTAAACAATAAAAATAAGCATATCTTTTGATCCAGCAATCGCATTTCAAGAATTATCGAACAGAAATAGGAAGGTAATTACAGCTTGTTTGTAAAAGAGAGGAAAACACAGGTCAGTAGGTGGTACATCCATACTACCAAATACAAGGTAGTAAGTAAATTAAGTTGTTAAGATGTGCATTTTAAGCTGGGCGTGGTGGCTCATGCCTGTATTCCCAGCACTTTGGGAGGCTGAGGTGGGCAGATCACTTTAGGTTAAGGGTTTAAGCACAGCCTGGCCAACATGGCGAAACCCTGTCTCTACTAAAAATACAAAAATTAGCTGGGCACGGTGGTGTGCGACTGTAGTCTCAGCTACTCTAGAGGCTGAGTTGGGAGAATCACTTGGACCTGGATGGAGGAGGCCACAGTGAGCCAAGATCACGCCACTGCATCCCAGCCTTGGCAACAGAGCAAGACCCTGTCTCAGGAAAAAAAAAAAAAATGTGCATTTTAAAAGTAAATTGCAAAACCACATTGATAAATAACCACTTAGATAAAAAGAACCTCCTGCCCATTTATATATGTAACTGTATATAGCACAAGCCCCTAGCGGATTCTCAACACATGAGTCAAGTGATTACCTAAGAAGGAGAGAATGATGGGGAAGAGGTTCAACGCAGACTTTCATATTTAATCTCTGCACTTCTGTCTAGAGAGCCTATAATAATTGTATTGCTTGTGGAATTAAAACAGCAATTAAAAGAAAAAAGAAACAAATCAGGTGTTTTGACTCTTCTTTTCCCATGTTTCATAGCTTTTTCCTCCTATTTGATCCTGAAATTGTGGTTTTCATGAGTACTGTGGTCTAGTAGAGCCCCCTGCCGGACCCCCATGAGAACCAAGAAAAGATTGGACCTTGTTAGGGACAGTTGCGGGTATTAACATATGTGAAACGAAGAGGAAGGAGGCAGGGTTGAGCAGAGGGAGATGAGCTGTGATGCAATCTCAACAGAGGCTTGGCTAACCCCACGGGGAACTGCGGGCTAGAGCTTATTTGGTAATTCTCTTTCGGCCTTATTTGAAGTGATGGCTGTTTGTATTAATTAAAGAGTCTCAAAATTTGAAGAAGCAATCTTTCAGGAGATGTGAAAGCTGGAGGTTCAAAAGCTGAGGTCTACAAAATCAAGGGCAGGAAGTGATATCTGGGTTGAGGTTTGGGTTTCCAGTGGAGGAGGCTGGGACTCTCTGAGGGGACCACTTGGGAGCATGTCCACTTGCCTGGACTGAATGGCATGGCTTAAGTCCTACCTGACCAATGATCCCACTGAGCTCCCCCTCCAACATCTTCACTTGGCATTCTAGTAATTCGACGTTGCTTAGGGAAGACTGGTATTTATCCCTGTAGAGGCTTAAGCTCCTTTCTAGGGAGGCGATCTTGTCCCCGGCCAAGGCGAGTTGCTCTTGTGCCAAATGGAGTTTCTCCTCTGTGTTCTTGTTGTGATTTCCCATTTCCTCCTCATAGAGAATCACCTGTAGGTGTAGGAATAAATCCATATTGAGCCCATGGAATCATCTAACAAGGAAAGGATGTGGTTGTAAGGCTCCCTGCAGAGAAGTCTTGTATCTAAACCAGAAGACCAGATGAACAGAAGAGAGGCTGCACAGATCTGAAAGCTTCAGCATGTATCAAGATGTTAATGATTAGAAATAAAAAAGATGGCCATAGTTAGAGGTAAGCTCCCTCAAGGCAGGGACCATATTTATTTCCCATCCTGCCCAGCATGTGGTAGGAACTCAACAGATACTTGCTAGTTGATTAATAGGAATGAATTTGTATAGCTCCATTTTTTTAAAGGGCTTGAAATGCCAGTATTCTTTCTTTCCCAGGCATTCTCTAGAGGTCAAATTTAGAAAATGTAGACTTCCTCCTGCACACAGGACCATGTCAACCAAGTTTCCAAGAGACAGGTGGGGACCATGACCCAAAGTTCCTCTGGGATTTGCACAGTCCTTATTTAGATTTCTTTTCTTCCTCAGCAAGTAGTCAACCAACTGACATATTTATTGAAAGCTCATGAGCATTGTGTTAAGTGCAGAGGAGATATATACGTATATTAGACATATGCTCACCCCTCAAAGAATTTAAAACTTTCACAATCTTGGGGAGATAAGATTTAAAATGAGTAAACAGCTGTAGGTAGTTGAGTGTGCTAAATAGTGTGACTTGAATTTTATGTGTTGAAGGAGTTAACAGCAGAATAGTCATTAAGGAAGGCTTCATATTAGTTCAAATAATCCAACATAGAATGCTGATAGAACACGTTCCATTAGTTGAAGCTAATTATAATTGCTGCTTGTCATTTGAGATTCTTCTTAGGAAAGGATAACTTCGTGTAAGGTGTCCACTAAGTAAGAAGAGGAGAGGAATATTTTATATCCAAATATTGTAACTGAAGCTGTCAGTGGCCAGCCCATATCCCCTGGGCGCTTGCTATTTCTTTGCAAGCTAACCCCATTCCCACTGCAAGCTTATTCAACTCTGCCCGAGGGCTTCTCTGACCACAGGAGCCCTTACAGTCAGAGAGGCAAGACAGGGTAGATTAGAAGGTCTTGGGAGTTAATGCCCTCAGGAGAAGCCCTCAACCAATGACTGGGGTGTGTTGGTGGGTTCACTCTGAGGCATGTTCTACACTGTCTCTAAGGGACTGAGCAAGCAGTCTGCTCAATACTGATGTCCTTTATGTGCTTCCTGTTCTTCTTGACTCACTCGCTCATGTGCTTCCAGGAATCATCTCTGGAATTAGTTACTTGTATTTATATCCTTGTCTTAGAGTCTGCTGCGTAGTGAACCCAACCTTAGAAGTTTGATGAGGCTGTGTGAGACATTGGGGGAACTTGGCAGAATGCTAAAGTGATTTTCTCAATGCTTTCCCGGTTTGGGATCTTAAGTGACTGTTATTTGCCAAGTCCCATATCTACTCTCCTACTCTTCCTTAGTAATAGAACCTTGACTCTATTGGGGGCAGCAATGCACCTCCTAAAACACCACATTTCTTAGGCTTCCTAGAAAGTAGCTGTTGCCATGTGACTAATTCTGGTCAGCAATAGTTAAGTAAAGGTGTTGTGGCTTCTGGAAAGTGTCCTTAAAAGGAGGGGAATGTGTCTTTCCCTTCCACCCTTGTCACCTGGTCCCCTGGCCATTTATCTGGATTATTTGGAACAAGGATGTGGCTGGGCATGGTGGCTCACGCCTTCAATCCCAGCACTTTGGGAGGCTGAGATGGGCAGATCACCCGAAGTCAGGAGTTGAAGACCATCCTGGCTCACATGGTAAAACCCCATTTCTACTAAAAATACAAAAATTAGCTTGGTGTGCTGGCATGTGCCTGTAATCCCAGCTACTCAGGAGGCTGAGACGGGAGAATCACTTGAACTCGGGAGGCAGAGGTTGCAGTGAGCTGAGGTTGCACCACTACACCCCAGCCTGGGCAACAAAGTGAGACTTTGTTTCAAAAGAAAGGATGTGATGGTTGGAGGTCCAGCAGGCACCTCAGGAGACTTGGAGAATGGAAGCCTTGAGCTGATGATGGTGGAACCCAAGGATAGATCCTTAGGTATCTGATGACACATGCAGTTGCCATGACAGCAACAGACCACCTGTCTTTGACCTTTTTACATATGACATAGAAATAAAGTATCTTATTTATTTCCTGTTACATGCAGCTAAATAGAATCCCAACTCGTTCAAGGTTGCTTTATCCAGGTTGGACCTTTTGTTTCAGTTGTCGTGAACCAGAAAGTTTTAACACAGCTCTGCGCTATCTTTTTAAAAAACTATGTTTGTGCTCACAGGTTTAGTCACAGATTATATTTGTAGGATTAGGACAACCTTTCTCTGTTCCTCCCACTCTCAGTTCTTTTCAGCAAATTTTCACTAGATCATATTTCCTTTTTAAAAAGTCGATGGTCTTTAAGGTCCCTCCTGAAGTCCTTGAATTTAGTCCTTAAGCAACAGCACCATCCAAAACACTCCTTGAATTTTTTTTTCTTCTCTGTCCTTCCAAGAGGAACCTAACTCCTTGCAATTTTATCTTTAAATCTAAAGAAAGAAAATGGCAAGGGAAACCCCAGGATGGAAGAGTGTGCCTGTCCCATCACTTAGAACCCATGGTTTATTGTACTGCTCAAGTGGTTTCAGTGCTGCAGCTTTGGGTCCTTGGAATTTACTTGGGATTCTACAGAGATGCTACTCTTTGGCTTAGAAAATACCACCCTGGAACATGAAAGGGAATTAATACCCTAAATATACTTAAGTGAAATCTATATGATCTAAAACCTCAGTCTGAAAAAATTATCTAGTACTCTCAATGACTGACCTGCATTCAATGTCTGGTTATGTTATCTACTGTGTAGGTGCCAGGAATTTATATGTTATCAAGACCTTATTTTTCTAAAAATGGTGGATTTAATGTATCTTATACCTCTTTTGTAACCCTCAGAGACCTACAGTCTTTTGCATTTAAATTGCAATGGTAATAGATGGAGAAGATGGACTTACACACACACACACGCACGCGCGCACGCCTGCATATACACTCCACATATTCCACATGTATGAATACTGTAGCTCTCACCCAGTTATGCCATTCAGTTTAGTTTCCTTCTGCTCAGCTTCAAAAAGATCAAGAATTAAAGAAGGAAGCTTTATAAAACCTGCTCGAGAAGTTGCAAAGCTCTCCTAAGTCCAGCATCTGCTTTCTAGTGGGCTTGGTCTGATTTCTGCAGGTACCTGAGAATGTGGGGTATTTCCATGGTTAATCTGTCTATACCTCATCTTCTTTCAGTTTGCAGTGATGGTGCAGAAGAACCAGGTCGGAAGTCTGCTTCTCTAGGATGGACTGATACTGCAGGAGAGAACAGTAAGAAGTCTGCAACTCCTCTGTGCGAAACTCCAGTTCTTGTTGAAGGGCCAGCAGTTTTTTCTTCAGTTGCTGGAGTTGTCTCAGATGACACTGTTTACTGGACCCAAACTCCATCTCCGACTCCTCGAATGCTAATGCCTGTGCTTGCTTCTTGTTCTACAATAGACACAGCATATACAGAAAAGGATTTAGATTATAACTGAGGATTTATTCATTCCTGGATTTTTTCATTTGTTCAATCTTTTACATCCATCTATCCATCTTTTTATCTACAGAAAACTTATTAAACATTTCACTCTATTCACAAGGAAATGTATCACTTAGCATTCCCACTCTGTAAGAATAATTCAATAGAAGAAAAATAATGGTTCTTATCCATCGAAATCTTATTATTTAGGTCAGAAGAAAAAACATATACATAAAGGACCTAGGGAGATATGTGTAATAATATGCTGATGTGTTGCCTTCCCATATAAAGATAACACAAGTGACTTGGGAGGAAATGGACTTCTGGCCACAGTTCTTGGACTAAACTTGGCATTAAAAATCCCTGGGTAAAGGAGCATTGCAAGGAGTCAAGAGTGAATTATTGGAATGAAATGCTGGAAAATGAGAGGCAGAGATATTGTTCAGGTACATCTGGGCACTGACTCTGTCTCCTTCTCCTGAAGGAAGATGTGACTTTGCAGATGCTACTCTGTGTGTGTGTGTGTGTGTGTGTGTGTGTGTGTGGTGTTAACTCTTCCTGCTAATCCATAATTTACCTGAAATGCTGCTTGTCTCATCCTACATTTTCATTCCTTTATTCATTAATTCATTCATTAGACACAGGCTAGGCACCTATGTTGTGCCAGGTATTCTGCTGGTAGGACACATCCCTGAGTTGATGATGCATCTATATGTTCTGTATTTTCCATCATCCCTTATGGCAGTGACATGTGAGGGAAAGGTAGATAAAGAGGTAGCCTGTAGGCAGTCCTTAGTGTCCAACCTTGCTTATTCTCCTCCTACTCATTCTTTAAGATTCTGTTTAAATCCTGCTCTCCCTCCTGTTTTTTCCCTTCAAAGCTATCTTTGCTCCAATACCACAGATTTTACTAGCATGTCCTTAATGTGGTATTCTATATTTTGTCTGTAACTATTTCTGTGCATTTTAACTTCTAATTAGATTATAAACTCCTGGAGGGCAGGGTCATGTCTGCTCTTCTGGGGCCTAGATTAGAGATTCATACATACCTATGTATTGAATGAAAGAAATGAAAATAGAGTCCAAGTAATCTCATTGGCTCCTAAGGCTTTGAGCCTGTGGCCTTGGCCTCATTAACAGAGTCCTTCTAATGCAATGGCTTTCAAATTTTTAAATTAACTTTTAAAAAACAGATTTATTGAGGTATACTTTATATATCATGAAATGCAACCATTGTTAAGTGTGCAATTCAATGACTTGTAATAAACTTATAGAATTGTGTGACCATCATTACAATCCAGTTTTAGAACATTTCTGTCATCCCCCAAAATTTCCTCATGCCCCTTTTCAGTCACTCCTTCTCTTTCCCCCAGCTCTAGGCAACCACAAATCTGCTTCCTGCCTCTATGGATTTTCTGCCTTTTTTAGACGTTTCACATACGGAACTGTTTAATATATAATTTTTTGTCTTCTTTAACTTAGCATTTTTTTTTTTAATTTGAAGATAGAGTTTTCCTCTGTCACCCAGGCTGGAGTGTACTGGTGCAATCTTGGCTCACTGCAACCTCCACCTCCCTGGTTCAAGTGATTCTCATACATCAGCCTCCCTACTAGCTGGGATTATATGTGAGCACCACCACACCCAGCTAATTTTTGTATTTTTAGTAGAGATGGGGTTTTGCCATGCTGGCCAGGCTGGTCTCCAGCTCATGGGATCTGCCTGCCTTGACCTCTCAAAGTGCTGGGATTGCAGGTGTGAGCCACTGTGTCCAGCTGCATAATGTTTTAGAGGCTCATCCAGGTTGCAGCAAGAATCAGTATCTGATTCCTTTTCATTGCTGAACAGTATTCTGTTGTATAAATATACCACATTAGGTTTATCTGTTCACCAGTTGATGGATATTTGGGTTGTTTCAGTTTTTGGCTATTATGAATACTGCTGCTGTGAACATTAACCATATACTAGCCTTTGTGTGGGTATATTTTCATTTAATTAATGTGCTCAGCAAATATTGTGGTACAACTACTACATCAAGCACTACACTAGCTAATGGGGATATAACAGTGTAAGAAACAGACAAAATCCCCAGCTTTGTGGAGTTCGCATCTAATACGTGGAGAGAGAAAACTAAGCAAGTATATATACATAGTGTATTAGAAGGTCAAAACGCAATCGGTGAGAGTGAAACAGGGGAGGAGGATGCGGAATGCCAGGATGGAGGAGGTTATATTTTTGAATTAAATGTTTGCATGGAGGACCAAAGTGTGAAGCTGACACTTAAACCAAAACTTGGAGGCAAAAGAAGGCATCTGGAATGCTCCAGGGACAGAGAGCCCTGGAGGTGGAAGCATACCTGGTGGTATTTGAGGAGCCCCAGGGGTTGCAGCCACTTTTTTTTCTGGCTGGAGCAGAGAAAGTAAGGGGGAAAGGTGTGCCTGATGGAGTCAGATAGGAAAAGGAGGTGAGCTCTTTAGGATCATATAGCCATTCTCGAGACTTTAACTTCTTTTGGGGAGATGAAAGACCATTGGAAGGTACTGAGCAGAGGAGCAAATGATCTCCCTGAGCTTTTACAAAGGACACACTCACTGTTTATTGGAAATCAGCTCTAGGCCGGCAAAGACAGAAGCAGGGAGACCAGATAGGAGGCTACTTCAAAAACCCAGACAACAAAGGATGATGGCGTGGACCAAGATGGTAGCAATGGAGGGTAAGAGAAGTTGTTGGGTTCTAGATGTATCTTGAAATGACAGGCCACAGGATTTGCTGCCGGGTTACAGGTTGGATTGTGGGACATGATAGTCATCCATAACAGATGATACCAGGGTTTTGGTTTGAATAACTGGAGAGATGGATTTTAATGAGATTAATTCAGTAAGAGCTGGGACCTGAAAGACAGAAAATCTCTATTGACAGTGGTGGTGGCAGCACAGAGAAGGTAAAGGAGGCTCAGCCCAGTGCAGAGCCAGAAAGATGATAGTTGATTGTGTCAGTACAATCTGAATGACCCTTTCCAGGAAAGTGTCTCATCCTAAGTGTCTCAGAATTGAGAAGACAGACAGAGAAAATGGACCCACTATGGTCACCAGGCAAAAGAAATTCTAGGCAAAGACACACTGAACTCTTGACCTGAATATCCAGTGTATGTCACTGGAGGAAAGTTGATGAGACTTCTTTTCTAAGCTGAGCAAAGCTAAATTTTGTATTTACTTTGTGTAGCTATAATTGCCAGCATTTATATTCAATGTTGTTGTTAAACGCTCTCAATTTTTTCAAGATAAGAATATTGCTATTCTCACAACTCATCTGTGAATGATGTCTGGAGAGAAGGGAGTTGGGAGTAGTGTGTGTAGTGTGTACATGAACGTGTGTGTATGTGCATATTCATAGATAGAGGGGCTTCTGAAGAGCCTGAGTCCTCCTGCTTACATAGTAAGTTAGGAGGGTGGGGAGCTACTTGGAAAGAAACATGATCACAAATAAGTACTTAACATGGACAGAATTAATGCAAAGGGGTGAACATCCTGGAGTAGGGTTAATTCAGAAGGGCTTATTTTAGTATATACCCAATAAAATGCTTATCAGGCCAGGCATGGTGGCTCATCCCTATAATCCCAGCACTTTGGGAGGCCAAAGTGGGAGGATGGCTTGAGATGAGAAGTTCAAGACCAGCCTCGGCAACATAGCAAGACCACTATCTCTACAAAAAATAAGAAAATTGGCTGGGCACAGTGGCTCACGCCTGCAATCCCATCACTTTCAGAGACCAAGGTGGGTGGATCATGAGGTCAAGAGATTGAGACCATCCTGGCCAACATAGTGAAACACTGTTTCTACTAAAAATACAAAAATTGGCTGGGCTTGGTGGTGTGCACCTGTAGTTCCAGCTACTCGGAAGGCTGAGGCAGGAGAATCGTTTGAACCCAGGAGGCAGAGGTTGCAGTGACCTGAGATCGTGCCACTGTACTCCAGCCTGGCAAGAGTGACACTCTGTCAAAAAAAAAAAAAAAAAAAAAAAGG
>NW_022436955.1:15448515-15772770 GCF_009761245.1 Sapajus apella | reverse complement strand
TTGCCTGAACCCAGGAGACGGAGGTTGCGGTGAGCCGAGATTGCGCCATTGCACTCCAGCCTGGGTAACAAGAGCGAAAACTCCATCTCAAAAAAAAAAATTAGCCATGCTTGTAGTCCCAGCTACTTGGGAGGCTGAGGTGAGAGTATCACTTGAGCCCTGGAGTTTGAGGATGCAGTGAGCTGTGATCACACCACTGCGCTCCATCCTGGGCAACAGAGCAAGACACTGTCTTAAAAAAAAAACGAAAACCTTATCAGATTTTGCCATAATCCTTTTTCTTTGGCTTCGTAAGCACCTGTCCACTGCTGAATGTGTATGACCCAGCTGAAAACTAACTGTGGTCTCCTGTTACATATTCATTCTTTGCTTCCCTTTCCTTCCGTGTCCATATTTTTTCTTCATTGCCCAGAATGAGAGAAGTGCCCTTCTTTGAAAAGAAGTCAAACTCTCTCTCCCTTTAGGGCTTCCCCTCTAGTACCTGGTACCCCCATCTATACTTAGGTATGTTTAGAATTGCTCTTTGGCCTTAAAGCTTCCTGTGGGAAATAAATGCCTTTTCCTAAATGACGTGTATAAAGCTTTGCAGCCTGGCAGGGATACTGTTGAAATGTCAATGCTTTATCTTCCCCAGAGGTCATATTGAATCTTCTGGGTTTAATTTTGGTCTGAGGCAACATGATGGGCTAGCCAGATGATGAGAATTTATGCATCTCTTCCAGTACGGGACAAATATAGCACCTGACCTAATTTGCCTGGTTATAAAGATCCAAGGACTGCTTATATCTGCAGAGAAACTAGAATTCTTTGGATAGGAATTTTAAACATTTGTACACTATAGGTATCAATGGGTTTAGAGGAATCAAATTTCAAAGACTTGGAGAAATGCCTAGACTTATTTGAGACCTATTAAGTTTCTACTTGTTTATCGTTATGTATTCAAAAGTTTATTTTTCTAAATTCTAAAGGAATAGAAAATCACACACTATGGATTAAGCCTACACTTCACTTACAAATGTGCTGAACAGCAGTATCACAAAGGCACCAACTTATTTCCTATTGCTTCTTTGTCTTTTTTTAAAAAATGTTCTTTCTAATGAAGACACAGATATTTTATTAGAGTCTTCTTTGACTTTTAAACTGAGATCTGAAGAAAATAAGCACGTTGGAAATGATTTTACAGAGGTAAGATTAGTTCTTAAAATGACCATCTGGAGAGAGATGTGATTCTGGAGGCCATCTGGTCTACCAGGTTTCTCAGCTGGATTTCTATCCAGGTCTCAGCTGCTTGAAAAGATGGGGACTGCTGGCTGTCCATAGGAACCTGCTCCAATATTTAGTCAACCTTTCAGCCCTACTTGTGGTCAAAGAGATTATAGCTATTGCTCCTTTCTTGCCTATGTGACCACTTGATCACAGAAGGAAATTAATTGGCCTGGCATGATTTGCCTTTTGAAAAGTCACGTTGGTTTCCACCCAATACTTTGTGCTTTTCAAGTTGATGCTAATTGATTGATGTTAAGTTCTGTATTTTCCTTGTATTGAAGTTAAGCTGACAGGTCTATAATTACCAGGATTGTCCTTTTTCCCTTTTTAAAAAGATGAGCACTTCATTTACCCTTTTTCAGTCTACAGGGACTTTCTTTATCCTTTTGAGTTCTCAAAAATAATCACTAGCAGCGATGTAATAACACCTGCCAATTCCTTAAGTACTCTTCGAAGTATGTCATCAGGCCCTGCTGATTTGCCTAAAGCTGGATTTTCAAAATACTTTTTAACCATTTTATTCCCTGCTCTAGTTTGCACTGACTAGGTTGGCATTGTTCTGATAACTAAATCCCCAATGATTTTTTTTTTTTATTTAAGAACCAAAAAGTCTCACTGTCTTTTTTTTAATGGAGATTTTTTTCTTTACTAAGCAACTTCAGAGTTGGACACATCAAATTGAAATAATTTCCTGGGGAGGGGACCAAAACCCACAATAGGAAAAAAAAGTTAACACTGTCTGGGCTATAGCAGAACCCAGAGAATATATTTGTATAGTTGAAAAAATCTAAATGCTTTATAATTGACCTTTTCATACAAAATTATCTATTACATTTGTGATTTTCAGTTCTTGGTATTGAGGTCTATGGGACAATCTAGGAAATCTTCAAACTTGAGCTGAATTGCATGAGGCGTTAATGGCTTTTGAATCAGTTTCTCCTTGTTCAAGAGGTAGCAGCAGCAACCATTAGCACCGATGAGGACTAAATCACTTTTTCAGTCATTTTCATGAACTTCTTTTCCTATCTTTGAGGTAAATGAGATATTCCCTTGGAACTTTAGTTTAGCCTTATATCACTGGATAGGTTTATCTGTTACTTTTTTTTTTGAGATGAAGTCTTGCTCTGTCACCCAGACTGGAGTGAAGTGGCACTATCTTGGCTCACTACAACCTCTGCCTGCAGGGTTCAAGTGATTCTTCTGCCTCAGCTTCCTGAGTAGCTGGGATTATAGGCACCTGCCAACACACCTGGCTAATTTTTGTATTTTTAGTAGAGACAGGGTTTTGTCATGTTGGCCAGGCTGGTCTCGAACTCAGGTGATCCATCTGCCTCGTCCTCTCAAAGTGTTGGGATTACAGGCGTGAGCCACCACATCCAACCTTATCTGTTACTTTGTACGTCTTCTACAAATTGCATTTCTTGTACTTCCTTGTACCAGTAGAGCATAGAACTGTGTGTTTAAGTGACATGAATTAATTTTAGATGCATCTTTCTAATTTAGACATTATTCTCACTAGTGACTTCTGTTTGCCTGAAATTCACTTTAAAAATAAATGTATTTTAAAATGATTTTTTTTTTTTGAGATGGAGTTTCACTCTTGTTGCCCAGGCTGGAGAGCAATGGCCCAATCTCGGCTCACTGCAACCTCTGCCTTCTGGGTTCAAGTGATTCTCTTTCTGCAGCCTCCTGAGTAGCTGGGATTGCAGGCACCCACCACCATGGCCAGTGGATTTTTGTATTTTTAGTAGAGACTAGCCTGTTGGCCAGGCTAGTCTCAAACTCCTGACCTCATGATCCACCCGCCTTGTCCTCCCAAAGTGCTGGGATTACAAGCGTGAGCCAGCGTGCCCAGTGAATAATTTTTGATTTACAGGAAAATTGTAAAAGTAGCACAGAGAGTTCCCATACGTTCTTCACACAGCTTTCCCTAAGGTTAACTTCTTAAATAACTGGGTACATTTGTCTAAACTAAGAAATTAATGTTGGAACATTACTATGAACTATACTTTATTGGATTTCACCAGTTTTTTCACTACTGTGTTTTTTTCTGTTCCAATATCCAATCCAGGATTTCAGACTGCATTCAGGAGATTCAATTAAATATATATTTTATCATTCCCAATGACTCAAAATGATACTGTGTAATAATGCCCATCAAGATTCTACTAACCTTCACATATTCAACGAATTACTTTTATCTGCAGGAATCAAACTTACCTTATATAGATTAATGCTAAAAAGAGTGTCCTCTGTACACTTCAAAGATGAGTTTGGCAATCTGAGCTCTACTGAGTATCAGGGCATGTACCCTATGCTCCCATCAGGGAATGCAACCTGGGAATATGGCTCAAAAGGCCCTTTCTTTTCTGAGTTTGATTATTTTATTATGATATCTCTATTGTTCTTTTCTCCTTTCACTTTAATTGAGATGCTCTTTTGATTCCTGGGCAGGGTGAGTTCTACAGTGAGGCAAGTGAGGTGCAAATTTTAAGAAAGCACTCTTCACTCTGTTTCCTGCTCTGCTCCTGAGATTAGGAGCATAATGTATTCTTGATTTGTAAGGTCATGTCGCTTTCTTTTCTATCACTCACCCCTTCCCTGCCACTCCTTTTGTTATACATAACATCTAATGTAATATTTTAATCTTCTTACATAATTGTGGTCCTAACTCCTGCTTGTTTCCCCAGCTCCTCGTTAGACAGTAGTCAGAATTTCAGAAAGTCTTGGTTTCCCTTTTGTTCCCATATTACATTTCCATGTGGAAGGCAGATCTTAAAGGGATTTTCCAAGAGGATGAGTATAAGTCTACATCTAATTGTGTATTTGTATGCGTAGTCTGCTATTTAAATTCTGCACTAAGTGCTAGGGGAAAGCTTGTTTCAAGCTGTTAGACCTTCTTCTGGGCAATTAGAATAATAAAATGCAATTTAATACCTTTCTCCTTCCAAGTTGCCAGGTACATTTATAAGCCACATGGCTTTTCCTGACTGGGGGAATAAGAAAACTCATGACAGCAATGGTGAAATATCCTAAAATGTTAATATTTAGAAAGAAGTAAATTACGATAATCTTCTTCCTGAGATCCATTTAAGAAACCAGTGGATTTTTTCTCTATTTGTGACTTCCTGAGGAAAGTAATGCTTATGACATGAAGTAGAAATGCTTTGTTGGTAGTATTTCTAGGGCATTGCAGAGGAACAATTTGTGGTTTCAATAGTGAAGTGGTAAGTCCTGGGAGAACTCTAACAGACGCAATGAAAAGAGGCCAGATTCTTGGCCACAAACAGTGAAGAACACAGTGGTGGCTTCACAGCCTCCCAGAGGCTAACTTTGGGTGTCCAGCAACAGGTCTGTGCAGCTAGGACCTGCTTTATGTTTACTGAGAATTCAAGTCACTAAATGGAAATGAAGACCACAAGTAAAGAATTCTTGGAAACATGAAGTGTTTAGAGAGCTGTGAGAAAATGTCTACCAGCTGGCTCTCCAGCTTGTGTGGATAAATTTAGAGACTGACTTAAAGGCCTCAGATTTAGAGCTTCCAAAGAAAGAAAACCTCAGACTGAAACGAAAATTGCCTTCCTCAGACTGAAATGAAATTGCCTCAGCTGATGAACAGCCTAGACTCTAGATAAGTATTGGTCCAAAATCACAGTCTCCCGAAAGATGTTCTTGCCAGGAGGTCTGCGTGTTCACACATATGTAGGATCAGTGTTACTGAGTGTCTTGGCTTGGGCACCCTTTAAAGTAGGCTCTGTGACAAGGAACTGAGCAAGTAGTAGTTGATGTGGGAGGTGGTCTTAGGACTCTGGTTGGGGAGTGGGAGACTGAAACAAGGAAGGGAAGGAAGCTGATAAAAGGTGTGTCCACTCGTTGATTGATGGGCATTTGGCTGGTTCCTTATTTTGGCATGTGGTATATAGATACAATGGAATGCTACTCAGCCATAAGAAGGAATGAATTAATGGCATTTGCAGCAACCTGGGCGGAATTGGAGACTATCATTCTAAGGAAAGTAACTCAGGAATGGGAAACCAAACATCGTATGTTCTTACTCATAAGTGGGAGCTAAGCTATGAGGATGCAAAGGCATAACAATGATACAATGAACTTTGGGAACTTGGGGAAAGGATGGGAGGGGTGAAGGAGGGTTGAGTATATAGTGCTCGGGTGATGGGTGCACCAAAATCTCACAAATCTCTGATAAAGAACTTATTCATGTAACAAAAAAAAAAAAAAAAAAAAAAGAATTTGGTAGAAAAAAGGTGTGTCATCAAGCTAGTTACCGATGTGAGCAACTGGGCTCAGCTCTATTGAGGAAGGCTGCGAGACACCATGCCTCAAGTAACCTCTGACTAGGGAGAAAGGAAGGTGGGAGATTTAATCTACCATCCCCCACCTGATATTGCTTGAAAGTTGCTTCTAGGGGCATTAACTCTTGAGAACCTGAGCTTGTCCTATGATCAGGTTCCTGTGTCCAGAAGAAAAGCTCGAAAACCGTGAGACACAGGTGCGGCAATAAAGACCCCTTGCTACCCTGATGAACACTGATACCTTGGAGCAGGTGTGATGCTTTTTATTTTCATGGTTGACTTAGAAGTTTATCTGAGATCCATAGCAGATGCTGCTCTCCTTGTATCACTGTGATCTGATATTTTCAGGGCAATGGGCTTTAAATACAGGTGTGAAAGGCCAGATAAGGAAAATATTGTGCCTAGCATGTACGTGACCTTGGAGATAGACGGAAAAATCCTGAAGGCAGGAGTGACATTTTCTGTATGTATGTGTGTTAGGGTGTGTGTGTTTAATTCTCTTAATTCTCTCTCATTGCTTGTTCAATAAGTGCTCTTGAATGAACAGTGAAACAACTTTCTATTGTTTCCCCCTAAGGGAGCAGGGGCAGAAGTCAAGGGAGCAGGGGTGGCCGGCTGCTGCCAAGTCCCTTACGTGGCTGCTGTTCATTGCCTCCTCCATGCAGAGCTGATTGTCTTGCAAGGTCTTCCTTTGTCTCTTGCAGACATCATGCAGCTTCTTGATGTCAAGTTGCAGGCTTAACAGCTTGCTGTTCAGGCTGCTCACTTCTCTGTCTCTCTCCCCTGCCTAGGCAGCCAGAAAAACAAAAGCATCAATTATAAGCTATCAAGAAAGTGCTTGCTTTCATTCACTTAACAGGTTGACAGTGACTTTAAATTTGCTGGAAATTTGTCCATCAACCGTTAGCTGTTATTACTCATCCTGTGTAACATTTACACAGTTTCCAATTGCCTGGTGTCTGAGTGCTCTGCATTATTCAGACAATTACTGATTTATATTAATTAATCTTCACCACACTGTGGGGGTGCACCACAGACAATTCCCCTGTTTTTCAAGAGGAAGTCAGTGCCTAGAATAATTCCAGGCACCTAGTGGACTGTCTATAAATATTAATGGCTCTGCCACTGATGAACACATTGAGATGTCAAATGAACTTGTCAAGACAAGTATAGTGAATCCATGATGGGCTTGATGTGGGATTCTGAAGTCTCTTATCTTTCTCTTCTACCCACTAGACCAAAGGATCTCCCTCACCTACAAGCCCGGTGCTTTTCTTTGGAGGCATTCACAAGGGAAACAAAAGTGAAATCCCTGGGCTGGTGGCATAAGATCTCTGTCTTTGATTATGAGTGAAAAGAATTAGCTAACTGTCTCTAGATGGGGATGGAAAGTAGTGATTGACATATAAAGAGTGTATGGGGCAGAGCAACTTGAGTAGGGGTGTGGGTGCAGAGTTGTTGCAGGAGGGTGGGGCTTCATCACACCACGATGCCACCTCTGCTCCCAGTGTTGTGGTTGGCAATGGTGTCAAAGAAATGAGGAAGAAGTCCCATGTGAAGCTGTGTAGTCCTTCATTTCTTTCACTATGCTGGCTTTCTACAACACTCATGAGCACCACTGCTGAGTTTTAAATCTAGGAACTGAGGCTGGTTCCTTTATGGAAAGTACATAGTTTGGCTCTGTGTTCCCACCCAAATCTCATCTCAAATTGTAATCCCCACGTGTTGAGGGAGGAACCTGGTGGGAGGTGATTGAGTCATGGGGGTGGTTTCCCCCATGCTGTTCTTGTAATAGTGAGTTCTCATGAGATCCAATAGTTTAAAAGTGTGGCACTTCCCCTTGCTCTCTCTCACTCCTGCTGCCATGTAAGATGTGCCTTGTTTCCCCTTTGCCTTCTGCCATGATTATAAATTTCCTGAGGTCTCACCAGGTATATGGAACTGTGAGTCAATTAAACCTCTTTTCCTGATAAATTACCCAGTCTCTGGTAGTTCTTTATAGCAGTGTGAACATGGACCAATACAGTACCTATCTCTTAGGTTAGATTACCCAGAAGTTTCTTAAGTGAAGATTCATGTCATCTATTAAAGAAACACTCCTAAGAAAAACCAGCATGGAAGAGGGGGAAGCCAGACAGGGAAGGGGAAAAAACCAAGTACAGGTACATTTTCAGAGAATCCTGTGGGCAGTAATTTTAGCCTGATCATACAGGAAACTCTGGAATATGAGTTACACTTTAGAGTCTGTCCTGATTGGTGCTAATGAAAGCTGGGCTGTCAAACTCAGCATCAGTTAGTCAATGGCCAATGGCTGCTCCATGGGTTATAAACTCCTAGGAACTTCCAACTCTCTGCCCCTGTAGGCAAAGTGACTTCAATAGTCTCAAGGCAATTCTTCTAAGAGAATTACAGCTACAAAAGTGCACAGTAGGTAGGGGATTGGTACATGGAAATAGTGAAGGAATCTAAGCCACAGTGTCCAAGGTCTCACATCTGGTTAGCAATAAGGCCTGGAGAGCACGTTCATCCTGACCCTGTAGCTAGTGCTCTGCCATCATATCTGACTGACTGGTATGTCTTTTGAAATATATGAGCTGCATAACACACATTCCCAGAGGAACTGGAGACCTGATATGGATATTGTAAATCAAGCCTTACTGGACAGGTCAGTTTAAACAACTCCTGCACAAGGCCGAGGGGGTGCAGAGGACAACGGTGAGAATCGGACACTGCAATGTCAGAGTATTCGGAATTCAGGAGGTTTCCCAGAAGTGCTGCTGTCTCTGCTGATTTATTTCTTCATTTCCATTTAGTACCTGGATTTTTTTTTTTTAATTTTTTTTACCACTTTACAGTTTAATTAGGTTAACGGCATGGCTCTGTCATTAAAAGGATTTCATTATCTCCAAACTCTCCCTCCTCCTCTCTTGCTCCCATCCTTCGTTTCTCACTTCCAGAAAAATAACAGTGGATGTCAACTGCCCCAAGCATGTAATTACCATTAAGACAATTACCGGGGACTCTCTTAACAGAATGCGTGTAGAGTGGCTTTAAAAAATGGTGTACAGACACTGTTTTCTAACTTGGAAATAAAATCCTTAACTCGATAAAGAGTGGTAGTTTGATTCTGGTGCTTTGGATCCCTTTCTTGCGGTTACCACACTGGGAATAGGGTATGGAGCCTATTTCCCTCTGGGAAAGGGGACCCTAAGGAGCCTCTCCACACTGGCCACAGGACTTTCTTTGGCATCTATGAGCAGGTTAGGTGACAACAAAATGCCTGCTCCACAGGAGAGCCAAATGCCCTATACTCTTGCCTTGGTGCTGAATATATGTGTTTCAAGGCAGAGACCCTGACACCAGATTGTTCCCCATGGAGACTAGCACACTGAGTGCTCACTAACAAAATACTGATGAGACACACTTGAGTCTTTCTAAATTAAAAGTTAAGTGCTCTCTCTCAAGCCAACAAAAATATCCTTTCTTTCCCCAGTTTTGGATGTCCTCTGAGCAGAAGAGGCCTGATGGTCCAATTTTTTTGTACCACCAGAACTTCAGAATTGAATCCTTAATGTAGATGATCTCATCTAATTTGTATATTTAGCGTTGGCTCAGAGTCTCTCAGAAAATGTCTTCATTCATGAAACAAAAGGTTTGGAATAAATCATCTTTCTTTGAACATTCCTTAAACCAGTTGAATAACAAATATGTTTTGATGTACGTCAAGTGAAATTTACTTTTGAAAACAAAACTTAACCATTCTCTCCTAAAGACCAAATTATAAAGAGGTTGTGATGCATCAGAACAGGGGTAAAGATTCTGGGAGAGTGATCAGGTGATTTCCAGAACCATGTTCTATTTTTAATTGTAGGAAGTTATCAGAAAAACCTGTGCTCAACTCAGAACCCCAGAAAAGCAAATGTTTCCAAGGTCTCAGTGAACCTAATTTCTTGCTAGTATCTTGCACAGATATTACCTGTAAACTATTTATAATCGTATCTACTTTATGAAGGCTAAATTCCAGGCAGATGCCTTTTGAGTATCAACATACAATAGGAAAAGATTTAATCTGACATTTCATCAATCATAGCTCTGTAACCATTACTAGGGCATGAGATGAACTGAGAACATAATGTTGACCCTCAGGCACCATCTGATCCTGTCCTGGATCTGAAGTCATTAACAATGGCTGAAATCACAAGTCTCTGCTGCTAGGTGAGTTTTCATTTACCTAAGTCATGTACTTACATACCCGGTTTGTCTTCTATAAGGATGGAACCTGGTCACTCTGCTTTGAAACATATGACATCAGCAGCAGCTATCAACCCACAGGCAAAATGACTAGTGCTGATACTGTAGATGTTACCATATTCCTTATAACTATTGGAAAATAGGTTATTTACTCAAGCAAATTTTCTGTATTGATTAAATGGATCTTTTGTCAAAAAGCATGGTATCTCAAACATGTATTTCAAAATAGGAGAAGAAATTTTTCTCTAGGTTTCCAAGTATTGACAGTCTCAAGCTTCTTCTTGGGGGAAGCTGATGTTAAATTGAAGCTCATGATTCAGTAGCACTTTCAGAGCACAAGAACATTGCAAAGATTCAAAATGGCAGCATTCCCAGGGATTTGGCATTTTAAGAAAACTTGGGTGGCAATTTCCAGAGTAATTTTGGAGTCAACCAATAACACCATAAAGATCATCATCTTTGGGATATTATCTTATTTGTCTGAGGATGAGGACAAATCTTCAATCATCAATGGGAAACCACTTTTAACCACCAATAATATCAGAACTATTGAATTTATAGAGAGTGTTATGCCTTAAGAAGCATGAAGTCTTAAAAACTAACATTGATTCAGGAATTTTTACATTTCGCTTGTGTCATAATAGAGTTTAGAGTTATCTACAGTAATTTTAAACACTATTATTGATATTACTAACTTGATTCCCAAGTTTACTTTTCCATTTATAGAAATATATAGTTTTTGCATTACTTATGATGGGAATTAATGGATACTTATACAAGGTTTTGCCTGTGAACAAAAATTTAGAACCATTTATGTTCATTTACTGAAGAGTGACTATATTTTATGGTATTCTAAATTCTTTAAAACTTGGCACACCCTATAAGTATATAGTCTAGGACACATATGACATATGGTGGAGATCAGCCAGCTAAGGAATGTGGGCTGATTCTGTTGGCACTTGGGCAGTTTTCACAGACTTTTCACTACCATATCACTTGAGAAATTATTCTACTAAGAAGGTAAGCTCCATGAGAGAAGAGATTTTTGTCTATTTTGTTCACTGCTTTATTCCCAGCTCTGAGAACAATGAATACCTGGCACATTGAAGATGCTGCAAAGATATAACTTAAATGAAGAAACAGCCTTCTTGAAAATCCATACCAGATACTTGTTCCCCACAGAACTGGTAGCAAGTTCTGTGTGGCTCCAGCAATGCAGCAGGCAAGGAGTGGACTGCCTGTTTCAGAATCTACTCACCTCTTGGTAGGAGGTCTGTTAAAAAGCACATCCTATGTGGGACAATCCTTTACTCATCAAAACAGCCCCCTTAAATCCTTTCTGGAACAAGGTAGGGCATACACAAATATTGTTGTTTTTTCTGAGACAGGGTCTTTGTCGCCCAGGCTGGAATGCACTGGCGTGATCATGTCTCACTGCGGCTTCAACCTCCCAGGCTCAAGTGATTCACTTACCTCAGCCTCCTGAGTGGCTGGGACCAAAAGAGCATCCCACCACACCTGGCTATTTAAAAAAAATTTATCTTTTATACAGACAGGGGTCTTACCACATCGCCCAGGCTGGTCTTAAACTCTTGGGCTCAAGCAATCCTCCTGCACTGGCCTCCCAAAGTGCTGCGATTACAGGTGTGACTCACCACACCTGGCCCCATAAACACAGTTTGACCAAAATATTAAACTAATCAGACACTCCATTTTCATATCATTCCAGATAAAGAAAGAATGTTAGCAACAATAGTTAATATTGATTAAGTGCTTTCTATATGCACTATCTTTGCTAACCCTCATGCCAAGTCTTTGGAATAGGTGCTCATCATTCATATTTTCTAGATAAGGCAAAGGAAACTTAGAGTAGGCAACAAACTCGGTATGATCATACTGCTGGTAGATACGAACCCAGACTCACCCAGCTTGAGTCTGGGCTCCTAAACACTATGTTCTGCTGCCCACCTCTGTCCATGATATTTTGTGATGCTTATTACTGGAATTTTGAATCATAAAACATGAAAAAGTGTTGCTTGTAATGAAGATTCAACTCCATGTATGTAGAGGAGTTAGGAGCCTTACCTCATCTTTCATTTCCTTGGCAGCTCTCAATTCTCCTTTAACCTTTAGTATTTTCCAAGCTTTGTTATAAACCTGAAAAAGTCCAAATATTTAAGATGGAAAAAGTATAAACGAGCCTGCCCTTTAAAGATTTTCCCAGCTGGATCTATGCCCTCAGCAAGAGGTTTGGAAAATTTTCCTGAACTGTTAGCAATACCTACTTGCCTACCCATCTGTTTGTGTTTTCAAAAGTGTGTTAAAACCTCACGTGGCAGGACTGTGGTTTTACATCTTTTCCAGAAAGTCAGTACTTGGTGAACCAAATGCTTTCTGAATTCACCCTTTTTGGAAAGCAAAAAGTCTGAATCAAGTTTACTTTTTGGATGTGTATGTACTCTATGGCTCAGATATAGTTAACATTATGTACTTATGAACCAGACATGATGTGCATGACCCAACTTCATTCTCACATGAACCTTGGGAGGCAGGCACTACTACTATCTTCATTTATAGATGAGAAACTGAGGCCCAGAGATGGTAAGTGACCTACCCAAGGTCACAGAGGCTCACTTACTACTCTGTGAGGAGCTTCCATTAATTTTGTAACTATTCATATGAAATACCTGATGATGTGATGTTTTTGAAGCATCAACTTGCCATAATGTTGGTGCTTATAAAGTTAGGAAACTTGTGAAGTGCTGAGACTTATCTAGATAGAAAGCCTCCAAGGGAACCAAAGATCTTTGCACATGTATGTGTGTGTAAGCACAGGATGATGCATTTGAAGTCATAATGCACTGAACTTATTAAAATTATCTAATTCATTCTGTTTTTAACCCTAAGAATAGAGAATATTTCCACCAGGAACTTACCTGCAGAACAGCTCAAAGAATGAGAAGCTATCAAAATACTCATTCTTTGTAATAAACCACACCCCTATCACTAATATAAGCCAAGAGGAAGAAAGAATGCTGGTGATCTATGGAATTTAGAATGTTTTATGGAGCAGAATTCTGATCTCCTGCATTGTATGCCGTCTGAAGTCTTCATGCACAGAGGTGTGCTGTGGGAATGGAGGTGTGCCTCAGGCTCACCTGGTGGGGACAGGCTAGGTGATGGTGCAGCAACAAACAATGCCCAAGTCTCAGTGGCTTACAACCGTGAAGATTTATTTTTCACTCATTCTGCATGTCCTTTATGAGTCAGCTGGGGCTCTGCTGCACATTGTCCTCAGTCTCCTGGTAGCCCTCAGCTGGCGGAAACTTCTATTATCTAGTATGTTGCCTGTTGCCATGGTAGCAGAAAAGGAACTTGGAGAATCACCTACTGGTTCTTAAAGTGGAAGTGAAACACTTTGCTTCGGCTCACATTTCATTAGCCAAAACAAGCATGCCCAACTTCTTCCTTTATCTCCCCAAAGAAATATAGGCATGTGTCAGAGAGATTGCAGGTTCAGTGTCTGACCACCAAAATAAAGCAAATATCACAGTGAGGCAAGTCACATAAATTTCTTGGTTTCTCAGTACATAGAAAACTTACATGTTTATACTATATTGTTGTCTACTAAGTGTGTAATGGCATTATGTCTAAAAAAACAAGGTGCATAACAATTAAAATAATTTATTGCTAAAAAATACTGATGCAAACACAAGAGAGCACATGCTGTTGGAAAAATGGTGCTGATAGACTTGATGCAGGATTGCTACAAATCTTCAATTTGTTAAAAATGCAGTATATGTGAAGCACAGTAAAATGAAGAGCAGTAACATGAGGTATCCCTGTATTGGGGAACATCACAAATGACTTCCACACTAGTCAAGCAAGAAGATTAAAAATAGTGTAGCATAAAGAACACTAAACAGGGTTCTAGGCCACCAAGCTTCTAAACCTCATTCAGCACCTCACTGGAGGAGTGGCCTTTGGAAAGGCCTTCATCTCTCTGAGCCTATGTTTCTGCTTCTGAAGCTGTAATAAATGGCCTTTAAAGGTCTTTCCTAGCTTTAAAGTTTACTGATTCAGTGCTCTACCATGATGGACATCTTTCTTTAGGAGGAACTATGAACTCAGCTCAAGTATCATACAAAAAGCTATAACAGAACAAATGTATCCTTGAGAATCACACTTCTCTTCAGGCAAGCCTGCTGCATAGTCAGGAGATGATTCTGAAATCTTGTCCAAAAGACAGAAAAATGATTTTCTAGATTGTGATGATTTCATCCACTATGAAGTTACGCAGCTGTAGTTGCAAGACGCAAGAGCATTTCAAAGGAAAAGTAGACGGCACAGGTTCTAATAATTGCATGACAATATATTGAAATGTACTAAGTAAGGTAAATAAGAAGAAAAAAAGAGCTGGAGTTTGTCCCATGAAGGAGATGTCAGAATCTTGAGTCATTAACAATAGCAGTGGGCCATTTGGAAGGGTTTATGATGAAAAAACTGGAAGTGTTATATGATAGGTTTCTGATGCATTTGACAGTAATGTTTGCCAGATGGATAGGGAAGAGTGCTTTGAGGGAGCCCCACAGGCTTTATGAAATGCTCATGTGAACCTTCACAGTGCTGTACAACTGAAGAGTGCAGCTGGACAGACATTTTGTGGAGGAGGGACTCATCCCAGAGGGAGGGGCTCTCTACCAGATCCCCAGCTACTGACTCTCTGGAGCCAGGACTTTGTTCATGTCTCTCTCTTCTCAAACCCTTGTTCTTACATATTCTGTTCTGCCTCTGTGTCTCTGTTGAGACCTTCACTTCTTCATGCCTTGTCTGTTCCATCTGCCCAGGGAACTCCTTTCTTGTATTCAAAATTCCTGCCATCTACTTTTCAAAGTAGGCCTTCTCTTGATGACAGCTGTATCTAAAAAAAAAAAAAAACAAACATGATTGTAGTGAAAACAAAAACTTGGCCAGAGCTTCTAGTGAAGTTTTGTGCCTCTCTTCAGTCCACTCTCAGAGCACCTTGCAGATTCCCAAGAAACACCTAACACCACATCTCAAATGGGTGACTATGGTAGCAATTATCAAGCTGGGTGTGCAAAAAGAGAATGTAACAATTTCTATTACTCACTGTTTTTGTAAGCCCCATTTTCACCAAATGGGAGAAAACATAATCTTGGTAATTTCTGAGAAAATGCCATGACTTTCAGGTTAAAAATGAATCAGTTCATGATTCCCTCGACCTCTTTAAGGCCCCTCCAGAGTCTGCCGAAGTTTTTGAGATCCCAGTTTGGGATTCTGGCACCAGGGGAAGCTTCTGGTCCATGGTCATGGGCATCTCTCCCAGCTAGAGTATGGTGAGGTGTCATTGTCCTGGTCAGTAGGCCACATGTATTAGTCTGTTCTCACATTGCTATATGGATATACCTGAAACTGGGTAATTTATAAAGAAAAGAGGTTGTTTTTTTTTTTTTTTTTTTTGAGACAGAGTTTCGTTCTTGTTACCCAGGCTGGAGTGCAATGGCGCGATCTCGGCTCACCGCAACCTCCGCCTCCTGGGTTCAGGCAATTCGCCTGCCTCAACCTCCTGAGTAGCTGGGATTACAGGCACACGCCACCATGCCCAGCTAATTTTTTGTATTTTTAGTAGAGATGGGGTTTCACCATGTTGACCAGGATGGTCTCGATCTCTTGACCTCGTGATCCACCCGCCTTGGCCTCCCAAAGTGCTGCGATTTCAGGTTTGAGCCACTGCACCCGGCCAAGAAAAGAGGTTTAATTGACTCACAGTTCTGCATGGCTGGGGAGGCCTCAGGAAACTTACAATCATGGCAGCAGGCACCTGTTCACAAGGCAGCAAGAGAGAGAATGAGAGCCAGCAGAGGAAATGATAGATGCTTATAATACCACCAGATCTCGTAAGAACTCACTCGCTATCATGAGAACAGCACGGGGGAAAATGCCCCATGATTCAATTACCTCCCACCAGCTCCATATTACAACACATGGGGATTACTGGATTATAATTCAAGATTACACAGCCAAACTATAGCACCATATATCCTGTGTCCTCCTCATTCTAAGGGCTTTGGATTGTCTGGCCCTTCCTCATCCTTTGAAGATGCTCCTCCCTGTTCCCCATGAAGACACAAATACATGCACACACACAAGTGGTCTCAGACCGTCTCTTAGACCTGTCCTATCAACGTTCGGTGTTTTGCCTTGAAAGGTATTGAGAGAAAGGGGACAGGATGCTCACTTTCCTGGTTTTGATTAAAAGTCTCTCTTTAGCCCTTGGATCATTAAACCTATCTGGGAATCTGTTGTCTTGCCTTCTGCCCCATCTCATATATCTCACCAGGGTCTAATTCTCCTGCTTCTGTTCCAATTACCCTATTCCTTTCCTTTTCTAACTCAATGGGCATTTGTTTAGTTTTGGAGAGAGGAAGGAAAAGGGGTACAAGTGAACAAGTTCTCTGAAATGCAGTTTGAGCAGGCCAGCATGTGAAACACATCAGTTAGTACTTCACATACCACCTGTCCACATTAGCTTGCACAAATGCCGTTATCACAGATTGCCAATGTTGACTCTCTCCCCCAAGGAACTGTTAACTGTCTGGGTATATAGTTGACTCCTGGCCTTAGAGCAGCATTGTTGCCCTAAGGAACACTGACTATTTATTTTCCTTCATGGCCTGGATAGAAGAATATCAAGGGTCTGTTTTTCCTAATCTAAAACATGTTTCCGGGTTTTCAAGGAAAGAGATGCTTTTCTTGTTTAAAACTAAAGCTATCTTTGTGGGATAATACAAACTACTTAGGCTTACCTAAACTAAGCTATAAGTCTTTCCTTTACTTATGCTGGGCTTTAGAATTTTCTCCAATGTTCTACCTCCTACCAATGAAAAAAGTGGGATGAATCTTAGAGTTCTTAATTATTGAAATGATGAGAGGGTGCTCAACATTGTCTCTATTTTTAAAAATATGTGAGCCCCATGAACAGACAGTGATGCTCATTGTATACTAAAATATTTCTACCCCGAATGTATGATTAAAGCCAATGTGAAGAGGCTTGTCATGAAGAGAGTTCACCTTTTTGAATCCAAATCCAGTTCTAAAGGATAAAATCCCTGGTTGTGCAGGGCATAACTGGTAGGAGGAGATGATATGAGGAGATGATGTTAGAGATGGTATTTGCCAGGGTTTGGGGTTCTGCATACTAACATAGTGAATAGGAACCTGATACCAATGTCACTGACTGAGCCATAGTCCTATCCCAGGAGTGCGGTTCTTCTGGAGAGAAAGTAGGGCTAGTCAGGTCTCCCCAAAAAGAGGCTTTTGAACGACAGAAGAAATAAGGGGCCAGGAGGAGCAGAAGGAATCCAGGATTTATGAGACTCACTGTCCTAGGTGAAAGCCTCTCCCTGTGGCTCTCTCCTTTGCTACCTTTCACAGAGGCTGTTTGTTGTCTGATCCAATATCCATATTCTTTTATTTTCCTTAGTAACAGACACTCATTTTATTGGGATGCACATGCACTCATCTAAACGACTATATCTCCTAGCCTCTCTTGCAGCTAGTATGACAATGTGTCTAAGTTTTGGTTAGTGAGACACAAAAGGAGGAATTGTGGGGACTTCCATGAAATCTTCTTAAAGAGAAGTAGTGCACAGCTCTTTGTTCTTCCCATTTTTCTAATGGCTTGCAATGCTGATTTAATGCCTGGTGTTCCAGCAGCCATCTGGAACATGAGGCCTTAATGATATGGAACCAACATTGCTAGCCCTGGATAGAAAGAGCAATTTCTATCTTGGTTAAGTCATGATTTTGTTTTTAATTTTTCTATTTCATACAGCTGAATCTAATGCAAGCTGATAAAACACCCTTATTAAAGTTATTCTCGGAGAGTTCTCTCTACAATTCACTCCCTCTTTCTAGTACCTCCACTAGGTGCTTATTCTGTACATTTTGGAACCCCTGTTTCGTTGTGGATCAGATCTTTGGTGATTCCACAGACATGTTTTTCAAATGCCCTTTCCCTTCCTCGCCTTGCCTTGGTTTTCTCTTGAGACATCAGTTCTTTATTTTCTGATGTCTTTCTCCTTCTCCACTTGCTGTATGGAGTAGAAAGAGCCAGGATCAGGGAGAGAGGAACATCTCATCCTTCCCACTGCCACCACCATTACTCCCATGCCATTCTGGAAAATTTCCTGTTTTGAAGTACATAGTCCATCTAATCTTTGTTGCCATTGTCACTGGCTGACATGGAGAAAATTCTCCCACTTGATTGCTCTTTCTTTCTTTATGAAATATATCCTTTCTGCCTGTCAAAAGTCACACATCTTCCAGACCCAACCCAATTGCCATTTCTTTCACCTTCCCTACAACTACATGTCATATTAACACTTGTATGGCAGTTACTATATGCTGGGCAGTGTTCTGAACATAAAATAACAGAGCCAATCCTCACAGCAGTCTTGTAGTGTGTACCCTTCCCCCCTTACAGCCCTTTTCCTATACCCCTTTTAACACAATGATCTTTGTGATTTGCTTTGTTTCTCTCCAAAGGTAGCAGGGATCTATTCTGGTGAAAGAACAGGAACACACAGGTCTTTTTGCAATCATTTTAGATTTCCAGAAAAGTTGCAAAAATAGTACAGAGTTCCTGTATACCCTTTCCCCAGTTTCCCCAATATTGACATCTTAACATGATAATGATACGATAATCACAACTAAGAAATTAACATGGGTCCAAAACTATAAGCAAAATGACACACTTTGTTAGGATGTCGCCAGTTTTTTCACTAATGTCCTTTTTCTGTTCTAGGATATGACCCAGGATTCCACATTGCATTTACTTGTCTTACATCTTTAGACTCCACTAATCTATTATAGTTCCTTTGTCTTTCACGACTTAGACACTTTTAGACAGTATTGGAAAGTTATTTCATAGAATACCCTCAGTTTGAATTTGTCTGATTTTTTTTTTCCTTGTGAGACAGGGTTTTACTCTGTTGCCCAGGCTGGAGTGCAGTGGTGTGAACATGGCTCACTGCAGCCCCGACTTCCCAAGCTTAAACAATCCTTCCACCTGAGCCTCCCAAATAGCTGGGACTACAAGCACACACCACCACGCCTGGCTAATTTTTGTATTTTTTTGTAGACAGGGTTTCATCATTTGCCCAGGCTGGTCTCAAACTCCTGAGCTCAAGCCATCTGGCTGCTCTAGCCTCCCAAAGTGCCTGATGTTTCTCTGTGCTGAGATTGAGGCTATGCATTTTGAGCAAGTGTATCACACACGTTCTTGGTGTATCATGTCTGGGGTTACCTGAGATCAATGCATCTTATCGCTGATGATGTTAACCTTTGTCACTTGGTTATGCTGGTGTCTACTGGGTATTATAAAGTAATAATTTTTCCCCATTCTAATTTATAAATATCTTGAGGGAGATACTTTGAGAGTATATAAATATGCTGTTTTTCTTCAAACTGTCACCTGCTATCTTTAGCAAGGTGATCTCACTTGCAATAATTATTATAGTAGTATTCTAATATATGGGGTCTTCTTTTTCCTTTACTTCTTCTACATGTATTCACTGGAATTCTTCTGTAAGAAAGAGCTGCTCTTTCTCTCCTATTTAATTAATGTTTTGTTTACATCACTATGAACTCATGTATATCTATTATATGGGTTATAATCTAATACTGTTATTTATTTTGTTGCGCAAATATTCCAGCTTTGGCTAATGGGAGCTCTTTCAGGTTGGCTCCTGGGCCCTTTCAACAATACCCATTCCTAAGCATGTCCTTAATTTCAGGAACAAGATGCTCCAGGTTCATCTTATACTTTTCCCTGCCTCAGCCACTTCTTCGTGGAGTCAGGGTTCACATTTTGACTCAAGTTAACTTCTCTGAGTCTCAGTTTCCTCACTTGGAAACAACTGGAATAATAATACCTACCTTACAGGGTTGTTATGGGGATTAAATAAATAATGTAATGGGGTAATATTTAGACATTTTTAATGGGCTTTTTTTCTTTGCACTCTCCAACATAGACTCTGCTTCTTGAGTAGCCCTGGACTGGTACTATGCAACAAGACTCCTGTCTTAAGAAAAGATTTTCCAAATTCCTTTATCTTCTCTCCCAACCCAGCC
The DNA here is from genome assembly GCF_009761245.1 of Sapajus apella. Classification (NCBI taxonomy): domain Eukaryota; kingdom Metazoa; phylum Chordata; class Mammalia; order Primates; family Cebidae; genus Sapajus; species Sapajus apella. Next base: position 15,752,785 of record NW_022436955.1, on the reverse strand, counting down.
CTCCTCCACTTTCTCCCAGGGTTCAAAGGGCTCAACAAAAAGTCAAGGCCTTTTGGAGGCGATATTATCAACTGGTATTCTCAGAGGTGCCTGCTCTCCAGCAGGAGAAGGGTTAAATGCTTTGTGATAACTTCAGCTCTGAACTGCCAAGTCTCTTAGGTTCAGCTCAGCAATCAAACTGCATAACCTAATAGAGCCCCTGGTGCTATGGGAAACACAAGACACTGATTTATATTTTAATATCAGTAATTTCCACAAGAGCAACATTTCTGAGTGTCATTTTACAATTTCTGTCAAACGCCAGCTCAGTTTTTCTTAATTCTGTTTATTGTATCTGAATTTGCAACCTCATCCGCAATGCAGATTCTTGGCTCCCAGGAGAGAAGAACATTTTCATATTTCTCTAGAGTGGGAGGGATGAGGATGAGGGGCAGAAATGGGCTGATAAAATAATTGAAAATGTAAATGAAGTACTGTTTATTAAGAAATGACTGTGAAGTATTTTCGTTAAGAAAAAAAAAGGAAAGAGGCAGTCCTGAACAAACTTAGCAAAAAATGACAAACCAAAGGGATGTTTTGGATCCACACTGGAATCTTTCCTTCTAGAAGGAAACACTGTGTGTACGCTGCAGAAGCAAGAGGATGGAACTAGTATGGGGAATATCTGGCCATGTTTACTGTACGATCGTTGCTACGGCCATTAGCACTACAGCAGGTTGTAAAGTGCTTCGGGATCCTTAAGGATCAAAGGTGCCTGGCTACATAAATGCCAGATGTTGCCATTAGAAAGAAGGGGCCTGGTTCTTTCCTGTATTCTTTGAACATCTAATAAAAGAACAAAGCTGGTGCTGCTGGCACCACACCACATCTCCTGCTTGGTGTGTTTAAGGGGTAGGAGAGCTTCCCAAAGCCATTGGCTGCAGATACCTACCCTTGCATGGCCAGTCTGTCCATTAGTTCCCTGCAGGCCTGCAGCTCTGGTTTATACATGGGTCCTTTCCCGCACAGTACATGAGCAACCTCCAGTAAGGGCTCAACATCATGCTCTTCTTTGAGGGTTTAAACATAGCTTTGCTAGAGGGTTCTTCTCCCATGGTTGCTGCAGAAAGCCAGCTAACAGCAGGTAGGAAGCAAGGCACTTAGAGGCCAGGGAAGCTTCTGGTGCATACTCTGGGCCCTTCCTACATGGGACTGGTCTTAGTCTCCACAATCCTGCTTTTCTCCAAAGCCATAGCTCTTGTAGATTGTAGCGAGCCCAGAGCCACTTGTTCTGCCTCCATTGGTGTTAAGACCTCACGCTTTTCACAAGCATCCTTCAGTTTCATACACTCTAAATCCAACATCATGTCTCATTGCCAAACCTCTGGCAGAAGCCATGTTGAGTTTCTCAGTGGAGCTATCGACCACATTGACTGAAGCTGCAGCAACGTGTTTCTCCCCGTCCAAAAGGGTAAAAATAACAGGAACAAGTTGTCGGAAATGAAATTTCAATTCATCCACGCCCTTTCTACACTTCTGCTGCGACTCCCAAGCAGGGATCGATAGTGTTTAGACAGCCAAGGAGATTTTTTTCCCCTCTTAAAGCACCAGATCAATAGTAAAAAAAAAAAAAAAAAAAAATCTCCAGCCCTCTGTATGTGTTGTAGTAAATGTGAACAAATCAGAGGCCTTTGGCTAAACAGATTGACTGAAGGCAGCAGCAGTCTGGCACTTTGTAACTAAGAGCACATCAACTGCACAAGTGGCAACGAGGGAGGAAACCCTGGTGCTCCCATGGTCCCGGTAATCAGGAGCCTTCAAAGGGAATGTCCGTCCCCAAAATGAGTGGAAGAAATGAAAAGATTCCTGTGCACTGCAGCATTTGGGCGTGACTTTTTTAAAAAATTAAATACTCCATAAGGATTATGGGCCACCACAGAAATGCATTTTATTGGAAGACAGTTTGGACCTTGGGGTACTGCACACTTCCTTTCCATTTTTGTCTCTTGCTTCTTTTATTTTTACTTTAAAAAAGTTCTTAACTATGGCTTTTTCTCATTGCTTCACAAGTTTTCTCCCTATATTGCTGTCCCCTTCTCAAACATCTGAGAGTCAACTCAAACATTGAGTCCCAACCGGGGGACTCAAAAGACTTTCATGAAGCTGGCCCTTCTTTGTGGGATGAAAAAATTAGTCAGATTGCAAAACTCAAAAGTGAACTACTATGAATGTGTGAACATCATCCTTCATTACTAAAGGCTTGTTATTCTTATCAATGATTCTTTAATGAATTTATTATATTCATTATAAAACAAAGCATTGACTGAATCTAGCATAGAAGCATATAAGAAAATAGCATGCCAACATGTATTAGTTTAGATAATACAGTATTTTGTAGTAGGTTTAGTTAAATAAACGTTTAGAATCATAGATAAAAGAAATGATTCTTACTGATTGTGCTGTGTTTACACTTCTGTTTACAGGGGTGTCCAATCTTTTGGCTTCCCTGTGCTACACTGGAAGAAGAAGAACTGTCTTGGGCACATAAAATATGCTAATGATGGTTGATGAGCTAAAAAAAAAAAATCGCAAAAAAAAAAATCACATAATGTTTTAAGAAAGTTTATTAATTTGTGTTGGGCTGCACTCAAAGCTGTCCTGGGCCTGCTTGTGGCCCATGGGCTGTGGGTTAGACAAGCTTGGTTTAGAAGCTTCTCATGGAGTCGCTTTGCTTTGTATGAGACTATAGTTCAGACCAGACCTATTCTCCTGGTCACTGGCATATCTCACAGGTATTCTAGAAGAGAGGTGCACCTCAGTCACTTCAAAAGTCAAGAGGTAGCTGGGCACAGTGGCTCACATCTGTAATCCCAGCAATTTGGGAGCCTGATGTGGGCCGATGGCTTTGAGCTCATGAGTTCGAAACCAAACTGGTCAACTTGGCACAATCTCATCTCTACTAAAAATACAAAAATTATCTGGGCCTGGTGGTGCACACCTGTAATCCCAGCTACTTGAGAGGCAAAGGCATGAGAATCTCTTCAGCCCGGGAGGCAGAGGGTGCAGTGAGCTATTATGCCACTGCATTCCAGCCTGAGCAACAGAGCAAGACTCCATCTAAAAACAAAACAAAACAAAACAAAACAAAACAAAACAAGAGGTTAGGGGATAGCAGTAAATGTCTGTCTCAATGATTATTTCCAAAGATGAAAGGAGAAATAGAAATTATAAATATGAACTTATTAATTCACAAGTGCTGAGAACACAGGATGCATCAGGTGAAGCAGAAATGTATGATAAGCATAACACTAGAAATACCAGTGCCCTATAATGAGCTACTGTGTGCTGTAGCCTTTCCCTCTCCAGTAGTTCTTCTTACTAGCATGTTAACGTTTCAACATTTGAATATATATCATAGTCCTGTTGGTTTCAAAAGTGAAAAGGAGTTGGGCTGGGTTTTCATTTGTCCCTCACATACTCTCTGCCTCTCTCCCCTCCGCTCTGTGCCCCGTGAGCTGCATCAACCAGCTCTCTTGCTCTCTGCTCTCTGGCACCTGCTTGGTTGGCCAGTGTGGAACATCAGCAGGAAGATCAGTGGGAGAGGGCACTGGGTCCTGAGCTTCCACCCGCCAGGTCCCCAGAGGGCCTTGGGGCCTTCTCCACTCCCAATTTCAGATCTGCTTTCTCCCCTGGCCCCTGAGGCTTGGAGGTGGTCAAGGCCTACTCTTACTACACCTGGGCACTGAATGCCACCTTGTAGCTTCCTTACACCATGACCACACCTTTGCGACTAGTCCCTTTATGAAGTAGTCTACAAATTACTCAGCTTGCGCATGACATCTGCTTCCTGCCAGGACCTTGGTTTATATGGTAAATAACGGGAAGTTTCATTTGCAGTTGTGTTAGTTTCCTATGACTACTATAACAAAGTACCACACACTAGGTGGCTCCAGAGGCTGGAAGTCCAAGCTTGAGGTGTTGGTGGGGTTGGTTCCCTCTAAGGGCTATGTCGGAGAATCAGTTCGATGCCTCTCTGCTGGCTTCTGGTAGTTGGCTGGCCATCTGCGGTGCTCCTTGGCTGGTAGACTCATCATCCCAGTCTCTGCCTTCATCTTTACATGGTGTTCTCCCTATGTGCATGTCTATCTCCAAATTTCCCTTTTATAAGGACACCAGTCATATTGGATTAGGGGGCCACCCAATTCCGATTTGACCTCATCTTAACTAATTACTTCTGCAATGATGCTATTTCCAAATAAGGTCACATTCTCAGGTTTGGGGTTAGGACTTTAACATATGAATTTTGGGGAGGCGGGATACAACTAAACCCATAACAGCTATTACCTATGCCCAAGTATCTTCCATTACACCAGGGAAAAAAATCTTCCGTCTTCCTCCAGCCATCGTATTCGCTCTCCTCTCTGCCCCTCACTTCTCATCTTCGTGGATGAATTGTTCATATTTGCTGCCTCTTGATATTTCCTCTGTCTCCCTTTTCCCACTCCCACCTTATCACCCTTACCCCGGTGGCAACAAGTCAGAATGGCCAAGGTCAAAGTTTTTTTGTCAACTCCAGGGGGCCCTTTTTGGTCCTTATTGTATCTGACAAACTTGACATCAGTGGCTACTTCCAGAAACACTTTCTAGAAGCACTTTCTCCTTCTAGAAATGCTTTCTGTCCTTGGTTTCCGGGACTCTCTCACAGATTGCTTCCTGCTCTTCTGACAGCTCCTTTGCTTCCTTGGCAAGTCCTCTCCTTCTGCCCATTCCTGAAATGGTCCTGGGGTTTTTCTGGTCTTGTCTTCCCCATTCTCACTCTATATCCTCCTCCCTGGTCTTGTTCTCTCTTGTCAGATTTCAGTTACCATCCATATCAGGTTATTCTACAATAACATCTCCAGCACTGCTCTCCATCTGGAGCTCCAGATCTGGATAGACAACTGCCTTCTACACAGCTGTGCTCCATTGATCCACAGGCCTCTGCAGTTCAGCCTCTCCAAGATTAAATCCATAAGCCTCTACTCCAAACCTGCTTCTCCTCTGATATCACCTTTTTAATTTATTTAACAAACTTGCGTAATGTTTATTATGTGAAAAGGAGAAGCACAATTCCGAGCACTTCACTATTAACTTATGTAATCTGCATAACAGCCCTATGATGAAGGTACTGTGGTTATTTTCATTATGAATGAGAACATAAGGCACAGAGAGGTGAAGGAACTTGCCCGAGATCGCAGAGTAATTTGTGGTAAAGCAGGGATTCAACCTCAAGTAGCCCAACTCTGGAATTTTTTCTTAACCATTGCTATACTCCATCAGTGAAAGGAACCTCCATCAACTTCATTTGTTCCAGCCCAGAAATCTAAGCACCATCTTGATTCTTTTTTGTCTTTCTCTCTCTCACTCACTTCAACTCCCAGACCCTTCAACCCATCAATTCCCATATCCTGCCTATTGTACCTTCCCAATAAATCTTCTATTGGTCCTCTTCTCCTCAACCGCAATACTACTGCCCATTTCTCCAACAACTAGAGATACGATCATGTCATTTGCTTGCCTAAAGCCTTTTAATAATTCTCCATTGCTCTCAAGATAAAGTACAGACTCATAAACGGTTTAGAAGGCCTTCCTTAATCTGTCCTGTTTTTCTTTTCTTTTCTCTTCTTTTTTTTTTTTTTTGAGATGGTGTCTTCTTGCTCTGTCACCTGGCTGGAGTGCAGTGGTAAGATCTCAGCTCACTGCAACCTCTGCCTCCCAGGTTCAAGCGATTCTCCTGCCTCAGCCTCCCAAGTAGCTGGGACTACTGGCGTGCGCCACCACGCCTGGCTAATTTTTGTATTTTTAGTAGAGACAGGCAATTCACTATGGAATTCACTATGTTGCCTAGGCTGGTCTTAAACTCCTGACCTCGAGTAATTCACCCGTCTTGGCCTCCCAAAGTGCCAGGATTACAGGCATGAGTCGCCGCATCCAGCTTTGTGTACTGTTTTCTGACCCTCCTCCCTGCCCTTCTTTACCTTTCCTGCCAGAGCTCTACTGAACTATGTTCATTTTTTTGGACACCCACCCCCACCCCTAGTTCTTGGCATATTCTGCTTGTGCTACATGCATCATTCTATTTCTCTCCTCCCATCATCTTTGGGTTAACTCCAGCTGATTCTTCAGAACTTAGGGTAAATATCATTTCCTCTACAAAGCCTTCTCTGAATCCCCAAGCCTGGGTTCTTCCTCAAAGCATGTGCTCCCATCCTGATCTGAATGTCCCCACCAGGGCAGTCCTCACACTATATTAGAAACTGTGGGTATACTCGTCTGTATCTCCCTCTAGACTGCAAACTCCATAGACAAAGGAATTGTATTTTTCTTGTTCACTATCTTATCTCAAGTGAGTGGAGAAATAACTGGCACATAGTAGATGATCAGTAATATTTATTGAAAGAATGAAGAGCCAAATTAACTAATTTATAGTAAGAAATCACTGTCATGGGAGCTGGAATAGTTTTTAGTCCACATGGCCAGCACACTCTCTCTAGAGGTAGACCAACATGAGAAACCAAGGAGGGTTTTGGGTGATAGAATGAGAAGTAAGGGATACTGAAATAATCTGATGTTGAATTGTAACTGACCAGGATAGCATCTTGTAATTATCTTAGATAGCAAAGATCTTGGGGTTGATATAATTAGTCTGTTGGCTAAGGCTCCCTCTCTCCTGGACAGAGCTAGGAAGGGTCCACCCGTCATTCCCTCTGGGACTATATTTCTCCCTCTCTCTGCATGATGAGATGGATAACCTCTTTCCTTACATAGACTACTCTGGTCCAGTCACGTTTTGCAGATCTGAGATTTATTTTGTCTCTCTAAGATGATGTGGGGTATGGTTCAGCTCTCCCAAAATAACCTTTCTCTCATTTTCAAGTTCTGGAAGAAGTCCCCTTGTAATCTGCTTTGAAGTTGCAGAATGTTCCAAATGGCTTCTGCTATTCAGAGGTGCAGTGGGTCACTTTCTATTCAAATAATCAAGAAAGATTTTATGGAGACAGTTGCATTTGATCCTACTTTTGATTCTGACAAATGAAGATGAACTATAAGCTAAGATGTTGAGGATAAATGAAATTTTCAAGCTGAAGCTGGAAGAGAAGGAGATGCTGGGATGTGAAGGGCTGTAGATGCTAGAATTCAGAGTCTGACATTTATCTAGAGGCAACAGGGAGCCATGAAGATTTTCGAGCTGGGGAGAGACACATCAACAATTGCTTCATGTACATTATCCTGACCTCTGTGCAGGAGACTGAATAGACAGAGGTAGGAAGCAGAGCAGAAGGCCTAGAGAGCTAGACAGGAGTTAGGAGATTATTCCCCTCAAATAAAAATAGCCAGTTGAACAGAGAGATAGGTGAGAAATCTATTTCTTTAATTTGTCACTGTAATAGTAAATGATAGCCAAATATATAAACACATCTATAGAAGTTTATTAAACAGCAATTAAAAGCAAGCAAACAGGCTGGGCTCACACCTGTAATCCCAGGCTGAGGTGGGCGGATCACCTGAGGTCAGGAGTTCGAGACAAGCGTGGCCAACATGGTAAAACCCCACCTCTACTAAAAATACAAAAATTAGCTGAAGGTGGTGGCTCGTGCCTATAATCCCAGCTACTCAGGAGGCTGAGGCAGGAGAATTGCTTGAACCCAGAAAGTGGAGGTTGCAGTGAGCCAAGATCACATCATTGTACTCCAGTCTGGGCAACTCAATCTCAAAAATAAAATAAAATAAAATAAAAAAATAAAAGCAAGCAAACAAAGAAACTTAATTTCTAAAGAAACATTTACTAAATAAAGACTGATGGTGGATGAGGTTTAAAATATTCATTAGGAGAATACTATAATTTTGAATGGTCTAATATCTTAAATCCTTAGATGAGTCTGTAGATGACAGATTTGGTTACATTGGGCTCCAAGAACTGTCCACATTCAACTCGTGGGGCTAAAGCAGTCTGGGGGTACTAGTCAAGTCATAGGGATGGGGAACCTTTTTGGTCTAGACCATGTCTGCATTATATTATCTAATATTATACTGGGATCCATCCTGTACCCTGTGGGGTGATTTGCCAAACATTTCACTTGTAACCCTAAAGAGTAAAGGTGAGATGACGGTAGGGCTGATTTTGGAGAGTGAGTGGTGAGACTTCTTACATCAAAACCATTTATAGTGCAAAGTCTTTTTCCTGTAGCGGTTCTTCAGTGATCAAGTCGTGCAAGGGAAGGGAGAGTGAGCTGGTTACATATGGCCACCACTATTGTTATGTTGGAAAATACTTTTTGATGAACAGTCATTTCCTTCCACTGCCGGAGGGTGTTGATAATGAGCAAATTACCTTTTACTCCCTCTGGTGTGGATGTGAAATTGGCTGTTAATAGAGTTGCTAATGCTACCGGGTTAGCATGTAATTGTTCTATTTTAAGCCAATTTAAGTTATATTTGGGGAGTAGCCAATCAGACACCTCGCTAAGAATATGGGCCCAACTGCAGCATTTAATGCTGAGAAACCTGCCTCACCCACAGATGTGGCTGTGAGTGGAAAGTGCTGAACATGCTGTCGTTAACATGAAATGTTTTAACACAATGTCTTTTTTCCTTTGTAGGTACAAGAATGGTCTCATTAGGCAAATACCAAATGTTTTCATCATAGGATAGGACCCATTTCAAACTCCAAGACTATAGAATGCCATCAGCCAATGATGTACTTTAATATAACAATGGGTTTATATTGGTCATTTCATTACTGCTTGTTACACAGTGAAAGCGTACTAGAAAATGAAGTGCTCAGAAATTAGTTGAAAGGAGCAAAACAGGTGAGAGATTTTTCTGACTTATATGCTCGATTGGGCTAATTAAAGGTACAGATGCATTAGTGGGTTATGGACACCTTTGATATCTAAAGATGCTTTCCTAGGAGGGGTATGGGGTGTATTCTAATCATAGATGGCACTGAGAGCTTCCCAAGGCCAGAGGGCACAGTTCTTCTCTCTTACATACTCCCTAACTCTCTCTCTAAGCCTCTCCCTAATCCTCTTCCTAAGCACCTACTGCCACCCGGCACCTGGTGGGTGGATTGAGCACATTACTTGGGAAAGTTTCTTGATTAATTGGATTTTTTTTAAAGGCAGATTTTGATAACAAAATAGGAATATTCTTGAACAATGCACTGTTGGGTTTCATGTTTTCTTTTTTTTTGTGCTTTAAATATAAAGCTCATTACACACAGAGAAGGAAACAGGTAAGAAGGACGGAAAATAAAACTCAACGGATGGGATTCAGAAAGGTACAGTGTGTGCCATTCTGGTGTGGATTAATTGGGCTTGGCACGATTATGGCTCCTGTCAGCTGATCAGTTTACTGGACTGAAGAAGTTATGGGAATGGAAAGCACTGGTGCCTCACATTACCCCATCCCCACCCCTGCCAAAATACTTCCCAAGGAAATTCTACGCCCATACTCCCTAATTTGCTATTAAGATCTGCGACCATGGAAAACCCATCTGATATGGCCTCCTGCTGATTTAACAAACATTTGTGGAGACCTGCCTTGTGGCAGGCTGGGATTTAGAGGTGACTAGGACAGGGTCCCCGACCAAGGGAGTGCAGAGTGCACTGGGGAGGCACTTATCTGAAAAGTATAACATGGTGACAAACCGGCGGTAGGAGATGATTAAAAACTTGGGAATTTGGAAAGTACTTTTGTTGTTGTTGTTGTTGTTTTTTTTTTTTAAAACAAACACATAGATAGTACTTATGATGTGCCAGGCACCACTCTATGGACTTACAAATATTAGCTCATTAATTCTCCCAACAACCTCCAGAGGCAGACACTATTATTATTTTTCTTCTATAGTTGAGGAAACTAAGGCATAGAGAGGTTAAGTAATGTTCCCAAGGTTACACAGCTCATCAATGCACACCTAGGATTTGAACTCACACCACCTTGCTTCAGGGTCCATGCCCTCAGCCACTACATGCTGCCATCCCTTTAATCCAGTAACTGGAAGATGAATAGGGTTCGGACAGATAGAGAAAAGCAGAATGGGTGAGAGGAGCACATCAAGGACAGCATTCCAGGTAAAGGAACAAGCTTGTTCAAGGGCACTGATATATGACCACATGTGGCCCACAAGGAGAAATCCAGTTGTCAGAGCAGTGGGATAAGAAGGGATGCTATCTAGGGTGTGAGTGCCAATCTTGGAGGAACAGAAAGGGAGCCGGCAAAGAGGGCCAAGGAGGAGCCCACAGAAGGAAAACCAGAGGAGGGGCCTCTCCAAAGGGGAGAAGGAAGAAAATTACGGCAGAGTCCACAGTGTCAGCTGCTGCAGAAGTTCAAGTAAGTAGAGGAAAACCAAGCCATACTTTTGGAGATTAGGAGCCTCTGCTGTAATTACCCAAGGGTTCTTCCTGCCCCCTGCACAGATAAGACCAATCCACTGAGACCATGGTATTGCAGTAAAGAAAGAGTTTAATTAATGCTAGGCTAGTCACATGGAAGACAGTTATTACTTAAATCAGTCTCCCTGATAACTTAGAAGGTAGGGTTTTTAATGGATAATTTGGTGGGTAGGAAGCTTAGTGAATGGGTGCTGCTGATTAGTTGAGGATAAAAATCATAGGGTTATGGCAAATGGTCCTTATGTGCTGAGTCTGCCTCTGGGTGAGGGCCATGGGACAGGTTGAGTCATGAGTCATGGGTGTGGGCAGGTGGTCAGCAAGTTGCCAGAATGCAAAAGTCTGAAAATCATCTCAAAAAACCAATCTTAGGTTCTAGATTAGCCATGTTACCTATAGGAGCAGTTGGGGAAGTTACAGATCTTATGATCTCTGGCTACATGACTCCTAAGCAGTAAGGGATTATAGAAACTATGCCTACATTTTTTTTTTTTTTGAGATGGAGTTTTGCTCTTGTTGCTCAGGCTGGAATGCAGTGGCGAGATCTCAGCTTACTGTAACCTCTGCCTCCTGGGTTCAAGCGATTCTCCTGCCTCAGTCTCCCAAGTCGCTGGGATTACAGGAGTGCACCACCCTGCCCCACTAATTTTGTACTTTTAGCAGAGATGGGGTTTCACCATGTTGGTCATGCTGGTTCTGAACTCCTGTCCTCAAGTGATCCACCCTCCTTGGCCTCCCAAAGTGCTGGGATTAGAGATGTAAGCCACCATACTCAGCCAAGAAATTATGCCCATATTTTAAGTAGAATTCAGGCCCCTCCCATAATCCTAATCTTCTGGCCTTTCATTATTTTATTCAGTCCCTGAGCAAGTGGTGAGGAGAGGGGTTAGCTTTAGGGAGAGACTATTATCATTCTTGCTTTAAAGTTAAACCATAAACAAAACAAAATTCCTCCCGTGGTTAGCTTGGCCTATAACCAGGAATAAGTGTGGACAGCCAGCCTGTGAAGCTAGAGGCAAGATGAATTCAGCCATGCTTGCTTTCTCTCACTGTCATAATCTTTGCAAAGGTGATTTTGCTGCTGACCTTAGTGAACACAGGGTGGGTAGATCAGAGGACTGCAGTTACGCTTACTGATGAAGAACTGATGGGAGGAGAGAGTGGTGTGAATGTCTTTCTAGAAGTTCTATAATAAAGGGAAGAGGGGAGAGAGAGAAAAGAAAAGGAAAGGGAGAGATAGAGAGGGAGTGAAATGGGATGGAAGGGAAGAGAGTGAGCCTAGCTTGGGGTCAGAGGTAGGCGGGAGAGCAGAGAGTGAGGGGGTGAGAGAGAGGTGGGGTTGGGGAGGCAGACCACATGAAGAAGATTGAGATTCACAATTTCTCCCTGGCACACCTCAACCTGAGCACCCACTCTTTGGGGCACAATGTAATTATTATTTCTTTCAGGCAGTGGAGTATAACATGAAAAGGTTCAGTTGCAGATTTAATACAGGCAGCTTTATAGGACATCTTAGATGGTGAGGACTTTGAGGGAAGACCTATGCTTCCTTAACAGAGTACCAGGCAAAGAGAAGGTTCTTTGTGTGTTTGTTGAATGAATAAATGGGTCTTATTTACATTTTTATTGTGAATATTATAAAAAAAGAACATGGCACTGATTTTAAAACACTTGGGAATACAGTCATAAAAAATGAAAATTTTATGGCCTGCAAGTCATTTCAGGAAATGTTGCAAATACATATATCCCTTCTGCCCAGGGCCTTGAGGTAATAGGGCCATGATAGGATTTCTCATTGGGTCATCAAAAAACTTTTTACTCCTATATTCCTGCTACTTTACAGACAGATTCTGTATTTTATTAAAGGTAGGAAAAATAAATTGTTTCTGAAGCATAGGGTATAAAGGTGTTAAGAAAATGTAAAACAATTTTACTTGTGTCTTGCCTACTAATTTGGATAAATGTTTATTCTCAAAATGTTCCAACATTATCTTTCTTCTTCCAGAAAGGTCAGGCACATGCCTCTAAAAATACATTTAGTACATTTGAGAATATTTTTCGAGTGATTTATTGGAGTAATGTATGGACTATTTATTTAAATATATCTCTTATTTCCAGTAAAGCTACAACCTCATTAGAAGCGACTTGGCTCATTGCTTAAGCAAAATGATTTAGCTATTTAGGAGCTTTCCTTTAAAAATAGGCTATTTTCCTAGAACGGTTTACCAGAATTGGGGATCTATTTTTAGAAAAGTACATGAGAATGGGTAAGGTCATAGCCCTGAACCTTAGGTAATTCCTTGAGAAGTTGTATCTATTGTATGTTCTGGTTCATTTTTCTCCATTCCTGGTTCACCGGCAGGGAGGAATTCTTCACTTGAGATATGAAGGCGCAGCTACCTCTCTGGGGAATTCTGGGATCCTCTGGAGAGGCTCTGTCCTGGCAGGCACCCAGCTAGTAAGGTATCAGGCCTGGTTTTAGCAGTGAAAAACTGCTTCCACTCTTGGGGACATAAGTATACGATTTTATATATTAGAAACTAAAATGTGCTAACTACTGAGTATGCAATGCATAATCCCCACTCTGTAGCTAATACATTCAGATGTTTACAGCATATACATAAGTTATGAAGCAGGATGATAAAATGAGTATGTGTGATCCTGAGAGCTGAAACATTACCAACATTGTGGCTTCGAAGTGTTTCTCCTGTGGCCTTCCTCTGATCCCTGCCTCTCCTCACCATCCTGAATTTTGTGTTTATTATTTAACTGTGATTTAAAAATATTTATATCACATATGTATCTTCCTAAGAGGAGGGAGGGAAGGAGAGAGAAAAAGAGAGATAGAGGGAGGGAGGGAAAAAGGGACACACACACGTATGAGAGGAGAGAGAGAGGCAGGGACAGAATTCCCTCGAATAGTTTAATGTCAGTTTAGAAAATACACACATTTCCTCAGATGTTTTGTTCTACCTAATGATCCCAATTCAACTGTTATAGGATGCTAAATATGTTATTGTATTGAAAAATTAAAAAATTTTTAAAATCTAGTTGTTGCACATAGAAGGGAACTGGCAGTTTCATGTATTGTTTATAGAACGTTAATTGCCTTTTTTTCTTGAAAGTACTTTAACAATGTGGATGGAAAAAAGTCTTTAAAAAAATACAATTGGCCAAGCAATTCCCCTTACAGGATTTTATTCTAAAGGAAAAATAGAGTAAGTATACAAAGATGTTTGTTTAAAGATGTTAACTGTAGGGACAGGTGTGGTGGCTCATGCCTGTAATACCAGCACTTTGGGAGGCCGAGCCGGGTGGATCACGAGGTCAGGAGATCAAGATCATCCTGGCCAACATGGTGAAACCCTGTCTCCACTAAAATACAAAAAATTAGCTGGGCGTGTGGTACGCACCTGTAGTCCCAGCTACTCAGCGGGCTGAGGCAGGGGAATCACTGAACCCAGGAGACAGAGGTTGCAGTGAGCCAAGATCACACCACTTCACTCCAGTCTGGTGACACAGTGAGACTCCCTCTCAAAAAAAAAAAAAGGTAACTGCAGAGTGACTGATAATAGCAAAAAGAAAAAAGAAGATATAATCTAAATGTCCAAAAATTATTGGTTAAATAACTGTGCAGTGATTTAAAATGATGAAAGAATGTGGATGTTATAGTGAGTGGAGAAAAAAAGCTATATAAGACATAACAGTTATATAAAAACAACAGTTATATGGACCATCCTATATGGAAGACAACCTAATTTTTATAAAAATAACTTCTGGCCAGGCATGGTAGGTCATGCCTGCAATCCCAGTGCTTTGGGAGGCTGCTGCGAGACGATCAGTTGAGGCCAGAGGTTCAAGACCAGCCTGGGCAACAGAGTGATTCTCTGTCTCTACAGTAAAATACAATTTAAAAAATTACCTGGGTGTAGTGGTACATGCCTGTACTCCTAGCTGCTCAAGAGGCTGAGGTGGGAGGATTGCTTGAGTCCATAAGTTTGAGACTACAGTGAGCCATGATGGTGCTACTGCATTCCAGCCTGAGTGACAGAGTGAGATTCTGTCTCTAAAAATGAATAAATAAATATATTTATATTTATGAAAAAAATTGTGAATGCAACCAAATTTTATAAACAGGAACAAGATTTTAGGTGATTATCATTGTTGCTTATTTGTATTTTTTGTCTTTCTAGAAGAATAATGTATTATTTTATGAAAAAGAAAAATGTACTAGTCTATTTATTAAACAGAAAGCTTGGAGATTTTTGATGCTGCCTATCTTCCATTATTCATCTCTGGATGGAAAATTTAAAATCACAGCTTGATACCTACTATGAAGACCTTTTCTCCCTTGCTATCCTCTCTGGGGATGGAAACTGACTATATCAGTGTGAAAAAAGGAAATATAATTACACAACCCCCAAATGCATTCTATTGAACAAAAATTTGAACATCTGTATTATCCTGATCATATGTCCCTGGCTCCAGTCCCTCAGCATGGCACACACATACCACCGCTAGCTAACTATACCTCCTCATGTTTTCCACTGGGTAACTAATTATTTCTAGTTCCATTTGTCACTACAGCACCCCCATGAGGTGGGGAGAGTCTATAGTGGCAAGTATGGTAATTATCAAGGCTGCATTTTTTTATTTTGGTAAAAGACTGGTCAAATATTTTAATTTTATAGTCCCCTGGTCTCTTGGAGCCTTTGAAAATAATGGTCAGTAGTTCAGCAAGTTCATTACCTAATTCTCTTAGGGTTGGGGAATGTGCATTATTTGGCCCTGCTGATTTACATATTGTACCATGTTTTCAACTATTCCCTTATGTGGTTTATTTCAACTTCTATATTTAAAAGTCTTCATTATTTCCTAATTATCTATGCTTCCTTTCTTTATTTTCTTGTTAAAGACCAATTTGAAAGAGCAGCTCGGTATCTCTGCCACTCAGAGTCATTGTTAATTTCACTCCCCTTCTCTTTTATTAGTGCAGCCACTTCATTGCCAGGGTTTCTCCTCCCCAGCCCAGTTTTCGCCTTGAACCCTTTTGGCAGTGTTAACTCATTCTGCTTTCTCTGTGGCTGTTCTTATCTTTCTTTTCTCCACGAGCCTTAGAAAGAGTTGCACATTCCTTTTTTTTTTTTTTTTTTTTTTTGTGGCTCTTCCTTATCCTTTCTTTATTTCTGCAGTGGGCTTTCTTCCACCTTTAGATCTTTTCAGGATTCTTTGTCAAGCGGCTCCTTGCATTTTTTATTCAAGGGATCCCGGCCCTCTGTGGCTTAACTGTGATTTGAAAACTTTGTGCCCTTGCCTGTAGTGCTATCTGTGTTTCTTAATTCAGCCAAATTGGATTTCTGAAAATCTTTGAGCTTGAACAAGTTCCTTAATGTTTTTAAATACAGAGATCAGGTCATATCACCTGGGCAGTGGTGTCTCGTGGTCAGTAGTAGACCATTCATGGGAGGGAGAGAATCAGTAGAAATGTGAGGTCACTGTTCATGCTTCGGGCAGGATATAGACATTTTCAGACCCAAATCCATCCTCAACGAAGAAGCGAAGGCACTGTTCGTGTTTCAAGTTGTTGACATTGAACTTGGTTTCCTGGGCAGAGAACATACCTCAGAAGGCAGGCCACTTGCTGTTTTGAAATCCATGCTTAATAAAGGCTACTCAGGAGTTCCTCTTTCTAGTTTACATTAGGTTAATGGTATGAGAACAAGTGCTAGATTCTACATTCATCAATGTAGGTGCATCAATCCACAGTGTTCCTTCACTCTGTTTTTGACAGTTGATGGCCATGGGGATCTGCAGGTAAATATGTGATTTTTGAGACAGCTTCCCTTCAATCTGCAGCAGCCATGGAGGCTTGCCATTCAGGTTTCCCTCAAAAGAGAACTTGCTCCAGGGAGTGCTCTTAGCTCACAGCCTCCAGCTGTCAGTGTCTCCAGGACAGCTTCTGGCCAATGACTGGGTGCAGCAGTGGCACCAGGGCCCATGTTTCCTGGCTACTGCAGGACTCCTCCATGGGTGATCTTTGCACCAGATTATCCTGATGGGCTGGTCAAGCTGTTCTCCGAGCTGCACTGCAGTCTGAGGCTCCTCCTACCTCATCTTCCTTCCTTCCCCCTCTCCTTTTCACAGATGTCAGACCTGCACTGAAGTCTGATGGCTCTCCCTGCCCACTTCTGCTCCCTCCCTGCTTCTGCTCCCTCCCCTTTATCTTTCACTAAATCTCTTGCACTTCTAATGCCATCTCAGCATCTGCTTCTTGGAGGACCTCAACTGACTTAAGAACCTAGCCCCCCTTTAACCTTGCTAACCCCTCCTGCCTCCACCATCCATCCTGCCTGGCATGAGCTCAGCCATATATTCTTTTATGTTACTTCATGGAAAACTCAAATGCTGCATAGTCACTGAATACATTCCAGGCTAAGTAAAAACGGACCTGGATGTTATTTCCAGTTTGGGATTGCTGTATTTACTACTACTCTCATTCATTAATGAGGATAGTTGTTCTTGTTACAGTTGGATCAAATTGGAGTTCTCAGGAAAAAAGCTTGTACTTAAACCTCAGCAGCACTAGGTGATGCTGCTGTCCCACACAAAAGCAGCAGCCTGAGCTAGGCTTGGCCAGAGCCATCCTGGGCTGTAGGTCCTGCCTTTCCTTGACTGAGAGGGGCCTTCAGGTCTGCAATCCACTCCAGAATCTGAAAAAGTCATTTCTGTATCCATGATTCTGGACTCTAGAAAAGTATGTAAGTGTGTTAAATTGCTCTCTCTGAGCTTATAGTGTGTGTGTGTGTGTGTGGGTGTGAGAGAGAGAGAGAGAGAGAGAGAGAGAGAGAGAGAGAGAGAGAGAGAGAGAGGGAGAGACAGAGACAGAGACAGACAAAGAGAGAGAGGAGTTTTCGGAAACTCTTGAACTGATTCAGGAACTAACCCTGGTTGTTCTAATTTCTCCAGGTGCCCCTGAGTCCTTTGGATCCACAGAACAACTGAAAGTTCAGCAACCCCACCTCCTGCTTCCAGATACAGGAGAAAGATCAATATGAATGGTATTGACATCAAAGTCTTTATCTAGAATCCCTCCAAAGAACTGTGTGTCCAGGCAACACTCATGTGTGTTAGACAAATAGAATACAGGGTATGGGGGCTTATTCTATGCTTAGTGTCTTCTTGCTTGTCTTTTCTGTAGTACAGAACAGGCACTTCCCTGGCCAGGTTTCCTTCTTTAACACTGCCATCTTTGATGCTTCCTCCCGCAACCTCTGATGTGTGCAGTTAGCAGTGTGTAAACATAACACCTGTCTTGCAAATCCTCATAGGCAAAGCTGCTGTGTGGGACTAAAAATCTAACCCTGCATTTCATTCATACCCCAAACAGTGGTATCTGTTCTACATGTGCAGAACTCCTGCCGTGGAGCAGCTGGGTAGGCACATTGGTTAACCTGATTTTAATACGTTATTTTCTTACAAGTGGGATGACTATTTGGTTGCATAGAGAATACATTCATATTAACGGGACTGAATTCATCTGTGCCTCCATTGGGGAATGTCCAGGACCACAACCATCAATCCACTCTTTAATATTGCCCAATCTCTTGTCCCATTCTGCACCAATAATGGTTAGGAATTTCCCAGAAGACTCCTGGCCCAATGCCTTACAGAGAGACATTAGGAGTATGTCAGCAAGATAATTTTTGAAAGATAGCCCTAATATTGCTGATAGGCGCCACAATCCAAATGTAGTACAACTTACATCTGCTTGGTTATAAGAATACAGATTCCCAGGTCTCTGCCCTGGAGACTCTGACTCAGTAGGTCTGAGGTCCCCTTGGGAATATGCATTTTAAACACATAGCCTAGTGATCATTATCATTAAGCAAGTCCAGGAAACACTGCCCCTCTGTACAAAGTGGGTTCCAGCTACAAATCAGTGTGTGAGTCCAATCAGACTCAGCAGAAGCCACAATGCAAAAAAAGATCATGGAGATTTTAATAGCTAAAGAAAGAACCATCTGTGAGTCATGGGATGCCCTCACCAGGTAATTGGGCACCTAGGGTCCCTGCAGCCACCTGGAACCTTCTGATAAAGAAAGCACTGGGAATCTTTTATTAACATATTTAATGTGCTTGACTAAGGGAGAAAAGTATTGGAAGCCAGGAGGCCTCGTTAGCAACCCTGTGTCCTGCATGGCCAAGAAGTAATGTTTTCTTTCTCAGGAAAGGTTTAGTTTAACTCTTGGCTGTCTTACCAGTGGGCATACATACACTTAATAATAGTCTTCCTAAAAGGTCTGAGGGTTCCCAGGGCTCCATGGGCAGGGTCGGGGAGGAGTACAGAGAAAGCCACATGGAATCCTGCCATGGACAAAGTTGCGGCTTCTGTGAGAGAGCAGTCTGCCACGTTATGTCCGCGGCTGCCCTCCTCCTCCACTGGGATCAGCCTTGGAATCCCCAGGGACCCCAGAATATTGACCCACCCAGTAAGAGCTCCCTCCAGGCCTTCCTTGTGGCTGAGGGGAGAGTGCAGCTTTTTTGCCACTGAGGATTGACTAAGAAAGATAAAGTGCAGAACCTTAGCGAGAAGCTGAAATTGGAGCCACGTGCCTCAGAGGGTCAAATGCAGACTCTGATCTGTAGGTTTTTCAGGCCACTTCTGTCACTCTGCATCCAGCGCAACATCACACCTGCACACCAAACCACAGCAGCTAAGATTCCAACTTGTCCCCTCCCTGACAAAGTTCGCCACCCCATGGGACATTTTTTGTTTAAGGGCAACAGCTGAGTGAAAACGCAGCATTCCCTTCTTGTCCGCAGATAAATAATTCTTTGTTGGGGGCACCTTTTTGTTTTCTAGCCCTGAAAGAGTCTGGGGGTGGCTTTTCTTTTCTTTTTGCCTTTTTCATAAATAAATATTTTAACTGGAAATTTCCAAGCATATGACAGGCCTAGAATGTGAACTTGAATGTACTGTAATAGAAATCATCAGTTGCCATGGCGACGTGTTCCAAGAGCAGATCGCACCAAGTCACGTGAGCAGAGAGTGCTCAGTAATACTAACACATCAGAGAGCGAGGCCACTTAACCTCAATCGCTTCCAGCTATTGTGCAGAATGCAATTGAATTTATTCCTAATTTCTGCCAGTGCTAAGGAACAAAATTTCCCTGCAGATTTTAATCTTACTCAGGCAGCCCCAGCCAGTGCTCAGACGCCGTTCGGCACCAATATTCAGGAGGGCTACTCACCCACTTTACAGCTCTATTTTCTTATTCTTCTTTTTAATAATAGCTTCCCTCTCCCTGCTGGATCCTGCACATCCCCCTGCCCTGGGGAGAGCTGCCCTGCTCCTTTCTGAATGGCTGCATGGTTTCTCTGGCTCTGTCTGCTAATGCAAGGAACATAGCTTTCATAATAATACCAATTAAAAAATGACAGGTCTCCACTTTTAGCAGTAGTTTTTTCTTCCCTCACCCCAAACCTGTGCTGAAATATAATTCCCACTAGCCTTGGGCTGTACCTGGGGATGACACAATTAACAGCCCCATCATAATAAGGCAAACCCGTGGATCAGTGAATGATGGAATCAAAGTGTGTATTTTCAGTCCGTCACAGTCACATCCCCCCATCCCCCACCCACCCCAACCAGGAGAGCAACACAGACTACCAGGAGGTACCACCGCTGATCACAGATCACTCATTTCGAGAGCTTATCAGCTTCTACGAAGGCTGATAAATCAGAACCTCTCATATGGACAGTCTCAAGTTAGCAGCGTCATCGATCTCCCCTGCCCCTTTTAAGTTATTTGTCTTATTCACTTCCAGAGATGATATCAGAGATGCCAAATGAGGCTTTGTTTTTTGTGCTCTTGCACTGCCTAGGGTGAATGGCTGTGTTGTTGCAGGGAACTAGGAAGCATGCTTCCGGGGCTTAGCCCTTTGTTTCCAATCCAAGGTCACCTCTCCCTCGTTGGTTCAGGTGTTGTCAGTAGTCCGCCTGTGTTCTGAGGCAGGAGGCAGCATCTTCCTTGGCTGACAGCCTTTGCACGGCCCTAGCCTTTCAGTGACCCCCCTGCTTTATGAATGTCACTTTTAAGAAGACGTAAGACCTGCTTGAAGAGCTAAATGAAGACAAAGCAGAGCCCAGTCCTTAGAAAGCCCATGTTGAAGGTCAAGCAAAAGGAACATTAAGAAAGTGGCTGGGTGCGGTGGTTCATGCTAGTAATCCCAGCACTTTGTGAGGCCAAAGTGGATGGATAGCCTGAGGTCAGGAGTTCAAGACCAGCCTGGCTAACATGTTGAAACTCTGTCTTTACTAAAAATACAAAAATTAGCCGGGCATGGTGGCACATGCCCGTAATCCCAGCTACTCGGGAGACTGTGGCAGGGGACTCATTTGAACTTGGGAGGCAGAGGGTGCTGTGAGCTGAGATCACACCACTGCACTCCAGCCTGGGAGACAGAGCAAGACTCAGTCTCAAAAAAAAAAAAAAAAAAAAAAAAAAAGTAGGGAGATTATTGGAAAGGCCTTTTCAGAAAAAAAAAAAAAGGGTAGTTTCTACAGTGGCTTCCTTTAGCAGGTCAGTCCCTCTAGTGGGAGTGGGGAATGTAGTTGCAAATCACTTACTCAGCTAGTGCCAACCCATTGTACTAGTGCTGCGCTGGAATAGGAAACGTGGAGAGAACTCAAGAAGAGAGAGAATGGTAGTGTGGAATTAGGATGGGGCTGCTGGTGGTAGAAGCTTCCTCTACATAGAGAGCTTGGTAACTTTGGAAATCTTCATGGAGCCTGTGAGAGAAAAGCCGCCTGAGAGGAAATGAGCAGAAGCGTTGTGGTGAATTTTATATCAGCAGTGTGTGTGACATTTGGATCTGGAGGGAGAAAACTACATGGCAAGCTGTTGGTAGCACACAAGGCTCTGTGCCCGCCCTGCTGGGATGGAGCCTCTGAGGGGCATTTGCCAGACAGGCTCACTCCATCCTCACTGTCCACAGAACAGGGGAGCACGGTGACCTCAAGTAGAGCCAGCCCTCTGGCTCCTATCAGGAACTTCAACCTAGTGCAAGCTCCCTCTGGCTAGGATGGGGGAAGCACTGTCCTTTAACTGGCAGAGTAAACTGTCCAGCTGTTCATGAAACAGAGTATATTTTCTAATCAAAATTGGTTTGATTTATACTGGAGCAGAATTCCCACACTTACTAGTCTAAAATACTTGCTGATTCTCTTACCAGAGCTGTTTAGGCAATTAGTGCCCTGGAAGGTTCCAGGAGGACATCTAATCTGCATTGAAGCAATGTCCTGGTAGAGAGTGGCTTTCTGGAACATTCCCCCACACAGAGGTACACTTCTGGAGACCACTGAGCCTCATGGCCTCCTACAGAAGAAAGATGGTGACAGAAGTCAGGAAAAAGCAGGAGCATTTTATTCCTGATGAATTTCATTAAAAGGAAGGACAATCTGTGCTATTATGCTAATATCTGAAATAGCAATTTTATTATGTTCGTTAATCTATAGTCAAGAAATAACATTATTACAATTCTTACAGCTTTTCAAAGTACTTTCATAACTATTAGCTTATTTCAACTGCATGGCAACCCTGTGATGTAGGTGGGTGCATTTTACAGATGAGAAAATTTGTATCTAGAAAGGTTGGGGCGAGAACAAAATCACACAGAGTAAGGACAAGATCTAGATTTTAAGACACCTGGTCCAGTGCTGCCAGGGGAGCAAGGGAGTTGCCTATTCTGTATGCTGCTGGTGACATCCATAGAGACTGGCCATGGGGTTGGGGGCAGTCCCTGGGTGCTATAGCCTGGGTTATGACTCTGCCTGGACAACTGTCCACTTATGGTTTCCTCATTTATTGTTTCACAGCCTGAGTAACTCCTTGTGCCCACCCCACCTATGGGACAGATTTGCAGAGCTCTCAAGACTGTGCAGATGTATAATGTGTGACTACACCATTGCTTTCCCAGCTCTTCCCTCCTCCCCCGCAATGCTTTAACACTCATCTGGAGGGGTCTGATGGGAAAGCTAAAATTTGGTTATATGTCCTTTGTCCTCAGGCTTCCCTTTGAGAGGGCGATGAGACACTAATTTGAGTTCATAATTTTATGCTGAAAAATTATCCTCAGAATAATGCACTTTGGATTTAAATTTCAATTGGAGTTTGGGAGGTGCAAAAGTTACAGGAACTATGTCCACATTTTCATTATACACTCTCCTCTTTTCCAACAGTTATTATATCTCCAATACTTCCCACATTACATCTTGTTTTCAATTCAATTAAAATCATGTATGCCTCCTCTGAATATCATAGTTAGAAACAGAGATGCTCAGAGTAATTCTCCAGAATATGATGGGGAACACTTTCCCAGGTTACAGAAGGGCCTGGCTCCAAAACAAATAAAAAAGAACTCAAGCAAAGCTGCCAATCCCAATCCTTCAACACCGAAGTTGATCAAGGTGTTGCAGTGTATTTCCCGCTTAAATTAAACCACAACATTTACCTTTCCCTGTGGGCCCATTTCCATCCCAGAAAAGGGCTAATATTAATTAATTACCCACTGTATGGTTAAGCACCTTTCTTTATATACATTATTTTGATTCATTAAAAAAATACTTTCAAAGCTCATTATTTAAGTCAGAGATAAATGAAAAGATTAGATATATCGAAAGACAACAAATTCCATGAGGCAACATATGGTGGGGGCTGGCTGCATGGAGACCAACCAACCAGCTTTTCTGGAGGGACTGAATACCTAAGAATGGGTGCTCATGATGAAGGCTTTCACCAAGACCACTTCCTCCTCCATGAAGGCCTCCCAGATCCTTTTCATTTTCCTCCACCAAACTGAGTAACCATCCCATTCTGGAATTTTCACATTACTTTATTTCATCTGCTACCTTGTACTAGAGTTATTTATTCACGTCTTATCTCCATATTAGAGAGAAATTACTTTCATTCATCTCCCTGTGGACACTGTGACTAGCATGGTTCATTGTATATCTTATACACAAAAGGTGCTGAGTAGAGACCCTTGAATGAATGAATCTGTGAGTGAATGAGTCCACTTGGGACTGGAGCTAGATCTTAAAGGACAGGTAGGTTTAGACACTCCTCAGTCACAATAGACTATAGATTAGTCACTATCAACTAGAAATCATTCTGGCTGGCATTCTTTATGGACCCTCACTGATGCATTTCTTTTTTAAATTTTATTTTATTTTTAGAGATGATGCCTTGCTATGTTGCCCAGGCTAGTCTTGAACTCCTGGGCTCCAGCCATTCTTCCTTCTTGGCCTCACAAAGTGCTGGGATTACAGGGATTACAGGCATGAGCCACTGCGCCTGGCCCTGACGTTTTTCTCTAACCATAGCAAGAACTGAGCAATTTTCCTCTCTAGGTCCCACTCCGACACTGGTTAGACTCGTTTACCCGTAGTGTGGTCTCTGCTGACATCAACACTTTATTGGATAGGAAGTTGGTGCTTTATTGCAGAGATCCCATTATTGCCCTGTAGGAGGTTGTCACTTCCCGAAACTGCACTACCTCTGGTGCCAATCTCTCGCTCACACATCCTCCTCCTGACTGCTGGGAGCACATAGGCATGCTGCATGTCACCTGCTCCTCAGGCTTTTTGACAATCTCCTTCCTTTGTTTCTAAATCCTAAGCAAATTGCTCGGTTGACAATCAAAGCCTACTAACATCAAACAGCTGCTATAGACAGGTGTGTTCTACAGTTACCTGCTGTTTGCTTTCCTCAGCAGGGACTGATATGACAAACAAAACCAAGAGCTGGGTGCTGATGTTCAGAGTCACCCCTGAAAGCTCAACCTAGTGTCTGTTTCTTTGGCTTCCCTGGTATTTTTCAGACTTGGAAATTCACCCTACCTGGGGCTTCCCTCAGTCCTTGACAGTGTGTAGCTGGCTAGGATGTTGTACAACCCTGCTGATTCACACAGTTCTTTGCAAAAAGCCAGGAATCACAGTGGCTGCACTGAAGCAAAGAGGTTGCCCAGTTCTGGAACCCTTGGTTTATAAACGGCACCCAATCTCCTTCAAATATTTTCCGTACTTTTCTTTCTTGTTAATGCACTTACATGAGTGTTGTCTCCTGATTTCTGCCTTTAGCAGAAAAAGCCTCAGGTTCTCACCTTTGAAAGTTGCTCTAGGGCAGGCGCAGTGGCTCACACCTGTAATCCCAGCACTTTGAGAGGCCGAGGTGGGCGGATCATGAGGTCAGGAGTTCAAGACCAGCTGGCCAATATGGTGAAACCCCATTTCTACTAAAAATACAAAAAAATTAGCTGGGTGTGGTGGCACACACCTGTAGTCCCAGCTACTTGGGAGGCTGAGGCAGAAGAATCACTTGAACCCGGGAGGTGGAGGTTGCAGTGAGCCGAGATCATGCCACTGTACTCCAGCCTGGGTGACAGAGTGAGACTCCATCTAAAAAAAAAAAACAAAAACAAAAGAAGTTGCTCTAATCACCCTGGAGTATGACTGGTCACTTAATCCTCCATCACTGGTGGGTGATGTGGCAGGGAGGAGGTGAAATGGATTTCCACTTTTCCAACGTTCCTTCCTATACTTTGGAGCCTGGAAAACTAGCAACCATTGTTTTCCACATTGTTTTTAATTTTTTGGATGCATTTGTCCCTGGGGCTCTGGATGTGATTTAAGTTCTGCCAGTCAGATGTGCCTGGATGAAATGTGGAAGGGGAAGTGAATTAGAGCTCATGTTTTCTGGAGCTGCTCTTTCTCTGGCAGCACCATCATGATTGTGTCAGGGTTTTCTGTGGCAAGTACAAATGGTGGCCACTTTGTAATTATATCACTTCCTGATCTTGGTGGCTTCCTGATCAACGAGGCAGCAGTTTCCTTGGTGGCCTGGTGTTCCAAGCCACTCCTGAAAGCTCAATCTAGTGTCTGCTTCTTCAGCTTTCCTGGTAATTTTGTAAGTCATTTAATACCCTTCTTTCACTTGCTAGAGTGAATTCCCTACAACTTCCTTACGAATGACCCTTAATCAAAACAGAGGGCAATTGGGCTAGGACATTAATCCCCCTCTGCTGAGCAGGGCGCTCTGAGGTAATCAGTCAGTCAGCAGGGGTCCTACCTCAGCCTCAGGCTGGATGTTCCCAAGGAGGAGGGCCACCATTCTGCTAGGAAGGACCCTCTCTGCCTCTGTGCCATGCTCATGCCCTTCCTGCTATTTGGGAGAGTTTTTCTTCCACTTCCGTGTTTCTCCTTTGAAAGCTACTCCTTTTCCTGAGCTGGAAGCAGATTTTTCTTGTCTGAACTCTGTGAGCACTCAGTATATTTCTCTTAAGAAATGATCACTTTCTTCTTGTGTTACTGTTACTTGTGCACAATTTTCTTTTCTTTTTTTTGAGGTGGGGTCTTGCTCTGTTGCCCAGGCTGGAGTGCTGTGGCAGGATCTTGGCTCACTGTGGCCTCAACATCCTGGGCTCAAGTGATTCTCCCGTCTCATCCTTTTGAGTAGCTGGTAATACTTTTATTTTATTTTTAGAGATGGGATGTGTACCACCACACCTAACTAATTTGTTTTGTATTTTTTGCGGAGATGGGGTTTTACTATGTTGCCCAGGCTGGTCTCAAACTCCTGGGCTCAAACAATCTGCCTGCGTTGGCCTCCCAGAGTGCTGGGATTATAGGCGTGAGCCACCTCCCCTGGCCATTGTGCATATTTCCTATCTCCTGAACCAAAGGGTCAGTCCTTTAAGAGCAGGAGCAGAGTCTGGATCATTTTGGCAGGTCCCAAGTATGTCAACACTGGTGTGCCTTGTGTACACAGGTACATGATGACATTCCTGAAACAAATGAATGAGCGGAGGAAACGATGTACAGGTAGCTTTCCCCCACCATGTGGATTTTGGGGGCTTTTCAAAGACCTCATGCCAGTTTAAATGATGGCAGTGGAGGAGCAGCACCACCCAACAAAACTGTCTGTGATGATGTAGACATTCTATCTGTCCAGTGAGGCAGCCCCTAGCCACAGGTGACTATTGAGCATTTTAAATGTGGCTAGTGTGATGGAGAAATGGAATTTTAAATTTTATTTAACTTTAATTAATTTAAATCGAAGCATGTGGTTACTGGCTGCTATATTGGAAAACGTGACATCAAATCACATCCTAGCTTGGCGGGCACACAGGCCCTCTGTACTAACTACTTATTCTGCCATGTACAGGATGACAGGCCAGGATACTCTGGATGCCATCCTTTGTGTGTCCAGGCTGTGACTCTAACTTTCTGGCCCAGGACCAAGACCTCAGAGTACAGGAGAAAGACAGATGTGGAAGCTTCATGGGGAGGCTTTAAAAATAGGTAAGTAGCTTTCAAATACTTTTTTCCCTAATTTCTTTTTTTTCCTTTGAGATGGAGTCTTGCTCACAGATTGAGTGCAATCTTGGCTCATTGCAACCTTCACCTCCTGGTTCAGGCAATTCTCCTGTCTCACGCTCCTGAGTAGCTGGGATTACAGGCACCCGCCACCACATCCAGCTAATTCTGTACTTTTAGTAGAGTCAGGGTTTCACCATGTTGGCCAGGATGGTCTCAAACTCCTGACCTCAGGTGATCTGCCCGCCTTGGCCTCCCAAAGTGCTGGGATTACAGGTGTGAGCCAGGGAACCTGGCCTCTTTCCCCTAATTTCTAAAAGCAATTTGCCTGCTTCTTGAACTGTGAAGTGCTGATGTGTTGGTGCGGTGCTATGGCAGCACGAGGCAGAATGTCGCTAGAAGGGTGGCTGGCCTGTGTTGGCCTCCTGCTACCGATTGGCTCCAGATGGACAGCTCCTTTTGGAGAGCATAATGAGTTTCTCATGAGGACATTTGTCCCACTCTGTGGCATCTCCTACAGCAGCCACAGGTGTGTTTCCAATTGCACCTGGACTGCAAGAATGTAAACAGCCCCTGTGAGCATCCTGGATTGCTGTGGGTAGGGGGATTCCAACACATCCCAGGCCTGGCGACTTTGCTACCTCTCCATACACACACAAAAGGGTCTGATTCCAGGACAGAACTAGGATAATGATGCAAAGACAGAGTATGGCACACACACTTAGTGCACATATGCGGTCACTGGCTGCAGGGTGGCCTCCTTTCATGAGGTCCCTAGAGCACACATGCTGGGTCCTTTTGTTCATAGTTATCTCTTTCACAGAATTCTTGGAGATTATCAATCACACTTTGATCCACTCTGCTGCGTGCTCATATTCTTATCCACAGAATTCAGCCCTGCCCATCACCCTTGATGCCCCTTGGCATAATATAAGCAGGTATACTCTAGAAGCATCAGGTGCTCTGAGGGCCTCTGTCTCTTCCTGTTCTACTGCTCTAGGGTCACTGTCTATGAAAGTGGAAGCCCCAAATACAACAACCAGAGAGCCAGAAAGCAATCTCACTGCTTTGTTTTGCTTCACTTAGGGCCCACTGACAATGAATGGATGTCCTGACTAGATAATTGTGTGCTATTGGGAAATGGGCTGAGGGTCTGGGGAAGTGAGTGAGAGTGACTTAGGAAGGTCGGGCAGAGACTGGACAGAAGCAGAGGATGAGTTAAAATGTACAGTTAGATCTGCGTTCACATTCTAGCTGTGAGCCTTGGGCAAATTTCTTGGTCTCTATGTCCCTCTGTTTCATTTTATGAGCTGGTGAGAAGTTGAAATGAGATAATGTATGAGACAGTCCTCAGAGAATGTTTGACAAATAGAACAATAGGCACCTTCTGGTCAGGAACCTCTGTGACCTGCACCTCTTTACAACTTTTGCAGGTGAGCCAGGATGTGGAGGAACACTGGGATGCTCATTCATGGCCATGACATCAGCATTCCAGGAGGGCAGCTCCACACGTAAGTCAGCTCTGACACTGCTGGCAGCTCACCATCAGGAACAATGCGATAATAACTGAAATGCATATGGCCTTTGTAATGCACATTTACATTGATCTAACCACTTTCTGGGAAACTCACAACAGTCCATGGGTGTGATTATTGTTATTTCCATGTTGCAGATGATGAAGCTAAGGCCCCAGGAGGTTAACTGACTCACACAACTGCTATACTGCCTGTATGTGACAGAACTGGGATTCAAATCCAAGTAGTTTCGTTTGAGCATCCACACTGTTAACCATTGTTTCCCAGAGCACTGCTTTTAGCTGAACTCAACATGGCAACGATGACTGTAGCTAAAAGTAACAATAGCAAAGCAGGCTGGGAAATGCTTACTTCCCTAAAAGCTTTTTTCTTTTTTTTTCAGACAGAGTCTCACTCTGTTGCCAGGCTGGAGCGCAGTGGTGCAATCTCGGCTCACTGCAGCCTCTGCCTCCTGGATTTAAGAAATTTTCCTGCCTCATAAAAGTTGTATAGTGAACTTCATGTGAATCATGTTTGCACCCAGAGTGCATGTGATCTCAAAATTTAAAAAATATGGCTGTAGAAATGGGATTTTAAATTGGAAAAGATGAGTCCTTCCCATTACTATAGGTTTCAGAGTTGGAAGGAATACAGACTTTCAGAAGAAGAGAGCCCTGTGGCTCCAGTGGCCTGGAGTTCCATTTTGCCTTGGTAGCCACCCTGGAATAGCAGGTCAGATGGTGAAGAGGCTTAGAGGCTCGGTAAAGAAGTTTGGGCTTGGTCCTGAGTCACTGGAGATTTTCAGGAGACAGATGGGATGAACGAATGTTCTGCTACAATCAGGCTGACGGTGCAGAGTGCAGGGTGAAGGGAGATGGAAGACAGAGAGGCCGATGAGAAGGCTGCTGCACGTGAGGAGGAGGCTGGGCTAGCACTGAAGGAGAATGAATGAAAAGATGGGGATGTCCTCAGAAATGAAAGGAAAAGCCACAGGACTTGTGATTAATTGGATCCTGGTGTAGGAGAAGCAGACATGGAGGTTTTCAGCTAGAAGCAAGATAATTAAGAAGAAAAAGGGATGGTTTTGAGAGAAACAAGATTCAGACCCACTGACTTTTAAGAGAGAGAGGGGAACTAAGTTGCAAGGCTAATGGGTAGTAGTAGATCTTGTGCTGGGACACAGAGAAGAACTCAAGCTTGTGGTTTAGTAGAGAAATGGGAATTGCTGCATTGAGAATTAGAGGAGGTTGTAAGAGGAAGGCTGAGAACTAAGAGATAACTCCAGCATCAGCAAGGATGAAAGTGGAGAGCCTCTCATAGAGCCTGGCAGGAAAACCACTGGTGACATTTGAGAGTATAGTCAGGGTTCCCCAGAGAAAGAGAACCAATAGGACGGGTGTGTGTGTGTGTTTGCACATCAATATATTCATGCATATACATATGTAAAGAAATTTATCATAAGAAATTGGCTCACATATGAAGGTTAGGTCCTAAGATCTGCAGTCAGCAAGCAGGAGACCCAGGAGAGCAAGTGTGCAGTTCCAGTGAGAGTCCAAAGGCCTGAGCATAGTACAGATTTCAGTCCCAAAGCCAGCAGACTTAAAACCCAAGAAGAGCTAATGTTTCAGTTCACATTCGAAGGTCAGAAAAGGCCAATGTCCCAGCTCAGACAGCAGGCAGGAAAAGCTCCCTCTTAGCCTTTTTGGTCTGAATTTTTGGCCTTCAACTGATTGGGTGAGGCCCACATACATTAGGGAGGACAATCTGCTTTACTCAGTACACCAATTCAAATGTTAACCTCATCCACAAACACGCTTATACACACACCCAAGATAATGTGTGGCCAAATGTCTGGGCACCCGGTAGCCCAATCAAGTTGATACATACAATTTACCACCACAGTGCCATGAAGTCGTCTTGTTGGAGGCTAATGAAGAAATGTGTGGTAGGGAAAAGGATGCAGGAAGACACAGAGCACGCAGTTGATAATGTTGGCAGCCAACAGAAGCAAAAAAATCACAGACTAATTGAATGGGCAGCAGGGTAAACCAACATTTCTTTACATGATTAAAGGGACCTTCTGACTTGATGCTTTTATGCTAATCCATGTAGACATTTGTTCTGTCATTCCTTTTTCCCCAGAAGGTTATTAAATTGAATATATAATTTTCCATTCTAATTATATTTTCCCAAAGGTAACTTTAAAGTAGTTTGCATTTTTGGCAGGCTTGTCAACTATTGGCAGAAGCAGGTGGCTCAGAAGTACTCTGGGGCAAAGGAATAATCTAGTTCATAATAAAAAATGTGCTGTGGATAAAGAAGCTTGCTACTTACAAAGATATTATCAAAGTTATTCTTTCTGGGTGATTCGTGGCTTTTCATCATTGGTGCAGAATGGATGTTTCTTGTCAGCATGTTGACCACCTTAGTGTTTACTTAAAAGAAATACAGGGAAGTAGACCTTTCAGGCATTGGTGCCAGATGAGTCAGAAAGGAGCCAAGAAATCTGAAGTTTCGCCAGCTGGAGCAGGTGGTGAGTTGGCTAAGGCACAGTGTCACATCCCTGCATTGGTCCCCATCTGATCAGTGCAGTGCTCACAACAGAGGACTTGAGACTGCAGAATGTTAGGTGTAAAGAGTGATGAAATCCTTTTTGAGCTTGCAAACTGTTTGCTAGAATTCTCGTTTCATGTTTCACCAGTGCTGCTCCCTTTCCTCCACACACCTCTGCTCTTAAATAGACCCCACATAGCCAGTAGGCCTGGGCACTCAGTTCTGGTGAGGCTTCTTCCTAGAAATGCCATGTCTTCCATCACTTAACCTCGTAAGGAAGAGGACATATACAGCCCTTAAATAGTGCCTGTGTTCAGAAAGTCACATATATAGCATGTCTGTATCTCTACTCCAACCATCCCAGGTAGGTTGGCTTTGCGTGATATGTAAGTTGCTACCAAACATGCCCATTAGCTGTCATTTCTCACTGACACCAGTTTTCTTACTTTTATTTAAAAGAGGTTTATCTCTGTATTTCCAGTTGAGACCCACTTACTAATTTACAATGATACCACATACATATTTTCAGAGTTATTATATATTATCATATATACTGTTATCTATATGTCATTTTGTATATAGATACCTGTATACATATTATCTGTATATATGATCTATGCATTATCTGTACATATATACATATCTATATATATCTGTATATCACATTGCTAACCATACATTGTTATAATATATGTAAAATGCAATATATAGAGACATCTGTTGTCTCAAGTTTTTCTACAATATAATAAATTATACTCAAATAATCTAATCAGAGCATTTATTAAGCATCCATGTGCTCACTATTAGGTTAAGCCCCATGGGATACAGAACAAACATGAGACATAATATTGGCCGGGTGCGGTGGCTCATGCCTGTAATCCCAGCACTTTGGGAGGCCGAGGTGGGTGGATCACAAGATCAGGAGTTCGAGACAAGCCTGGCCAAGATGGTGAAACCCTGTCTCTACTAAAAATACAAAAATTAGCTGGGCACAGCAGCAGGCACCTGTAATCCCAGCTACTCAGGAGGCTGAGGCAGGAGAATTGCTTGAACCTGGGAGGCAGAGGTTGCAGTGAGCCGAGATTGCACCACTGCAATCAAGCCTGGGCGACAGAATGAGACTCCATCTCAAAAAAAGAAAAAAGGAAAAAAAAAAGATAATATTGACCCTCAGGTTGACCACACACAAGCTGGGAAACAAGACCCATGTACGAGAAGTGACAATGAACTCCCCTGGCTGGTTGGCCATGGGAGGCACATGCAGAAGATGGAAAGGCAGAAGGACATGTCTTCCCTGTTCTTCCCTGCTTCAGCCTCTCTGGGAAGGTCATATCCTTCCATTCCACCAGCTCTCACTGGCTCTGGTCCTTCCATTGTTCCTTTCATCTTATGGGTAGTAACAGCTTCCTGGTGTCGCTAGTTTCTGGGTACGTTTCTTTGCTTGTTCTCATGCCCCTGTCTATTCCTCTGTCAGTAGCCCTTTCCTTAAATTTGATTGATCTGTACCATTAGGAGTGAATTCTGTTTCCTCCTGGGATTCTGATTGATGCAGTAAAACTTATGAAGTTGCAGGTAGGGGGTTGCTTCACTTGTGGGTAAAGATTTGAATGTGTCAACCAGAACAAATACTTGTTTGATAAATGAGAAAGGAGTTGGCCTTCCCCAGCAGGAGAGGAGGAGGTGCTTTGAAAGCAGACAGATGACTTATGGAGAGTAAAAGCAATGGCTTGAAGTGAACAAGTTGGTGTTTTGGTGTAGACAAGTCTGATCTGTACAGCTAATTTTTAGACTTTAAAAAGTTAAATGAATCCTTCCTGGAGGCTGGTGCTTCCTGTCCTGTCACTTGTTTGAAGAGAGAGGTACATCAAAGCCCCAGGCACCAGAATTCCCCAGAACCCAAACTTCACAGCCCTGCTGGGGAACACCTCAGATCCTCGATTAAGAGGATGAGTGGAGGTGAGCAAGGAACCCCCTCCTACTTTAATTACTCCTGGCATAATATTCTTTTTCAAGCTTGCTAATTGAAATTAAACAGCTTCCACATTTGGACAGGGACAAAAAAGAATGAATTTTTCAGCTTTCTCTGATTTAATAGACTGGCAGGCTGTGAGGAAACCAGGGGCAATTTCACTCCCATGGTTACTGGGTCACCAGTGGTTGAGTCAAAGCAAAACAGAGTGTTGAAGAGGTGAAGTCTTCCCTAGTACAGTAGGAGTGATGCCAGCCAGGTGTTCTCAGGACAAATGACATGTTAAGTTGGTCTCATGGCCATCTTTACTTAAATGATCCATTAGCCGACTCTTGTAGCCCAAGATTACCAAGATCCACTACAATATGCTAGAAGGGGCTAGAAATAATCCCCTGCCAAGTGGATTCTTTTCTAGGTAAGTTCTTTAACAGTTGGTGAAGGATGGTAAGGGATGGTTTTATCACCTTAGAAGACAGATTAGTAAAGGGAAGCTGAAGGAAAAGACATTCTACAATGTACTTAGGGTGTGCTAGGTGCTTTCAAGAAGTTGTCTTCTTCAAGCCCTATAGCAACATAGGGACTCAGGTCTTAAGAAACAAACTAGACTTGGAGCTTGGGGGCTTAAGTCTGTGGGTGGTGAGTGTGATATGGTTGAAGGGCTTGGATAAAAATCAGTGACCAGAACAATTGGCCTTCCTCCTACCTCCCAGTCTCAATGCACAGAACACCAGAGGCAAGGCATCTGTCCTCCAGGCTGAAAACCAGAAGTTTCTTCTTTGAGTAAACTAGATGGCCCTAGGGATTAAACTTCCCCACAAAAACATTGTCAACCTAATAACCTTAAAGGAAAGCTTGTTAGTTGACAAGCCCTGCTCCCCCTCCTAAAGAAAATGCCCCCTGTTTAGAATCTCACATTTAAATAGAAGGACAGGCAAAGATTTTTGAGGGAAACCTCTGAATGAAAAGAAACAAAAATAGACAAACGAATAACATGGAAAAAAAAAAAACCCAGAAATAATGTAGGGAACAGAAAATAAACTTAAAAAAGAAAAAAAATCTCCTACTTCATATCTTTAGAGAGATTTGAGAAGATGTTATGCAAAGGGAACAATTGGAGAATAAGAAAGAATTCTTAGAGTTTAAAAATAGAATTTCTAGGGCCCGGTGTAGTGACTTATGCCTGTAATCCCAGTAATTTGGGAGGCTGAGGTGGTTAGATTGCTTGACCTCAGGAATTCAAGACCAGCACAGGCAACATGGTGAAACCCTGTATCTACAAAAAATACAAAAAATAAGCTGGTTATAGTGGTGTGCACCTGTAGTCCCAGCTACTGGGGAGGTTGAGGTAGGAGGAGTGCTTGAGCCTGGGAAGCAGAGGTGGCAGTGAGCTGAGATCCTGCCACTGCACTCCAGTCTGGGCAAGATAGTGAGATGTTGTCTCAAAAAAATTTTTTTTTTCTAAAATAAAAAATAGTAAAATAGTTGGAAAGCTACATCAAGATAATCTCCCAGAAATTATAGCAGGGTATAATAGAAAATAGGAAGTAAGCAAGTGAGAGAGCAAGATGGAAGCCAGAGTCTTTTTAAACCCTTATTTTGTAAGGAATGCCCCATCACTTTTATCATATTTTATTTATTAGAAGCAAGTCACGAGGTCCAGCTCAAGAGGAGAGGATTATAGAAGAAATGACTACAGGGAGTCTGAGATCACTAGAAGCCTCTTTAGAAGATGCTTATCACACCTTCAAGAAAATCTTCCAGAAATTATAGCAAGATGTAATAGAAAATAGGAGAGAACAGATTAGATATATAGAGGATAAACCTATCTAGAAGAGGTTGGCAATGAATGGTCCATGTGCCAAATCCAGCCTGTGGCCTGTTTTTATATGTTCTTTAAGCTAAGAATGCTTTTTAAATTTGTGAAGGGTTGTATTGAAAAAAAAAAGGAAAAAGATGTGACAGAGACGACATGTGGCCCACCAAGCCTAAAACGTTTTCTGTCTGGCCCTTTACCAAAAAATTGCTTACTCCTATTCTAGCAGGTCCAACATCCAATTGATAGGAACTCTGGAAAAAGAGAAGAGATAAAGTGGACACAGGAAATTATCAAATAAAATATACAAGAACAATTCCCAAAACATAAGGACATGAATCTCAGGCTGAAAAGGTGCTTTGGGTATCCAGCACAATAAATGAAGACTGGGCCTTAGCCCAATAATACCACTGTAAATTTTCGGAAAACCTGGGGTTAAAAAAAAAGATCCTGAAAGTTTCCAGGGGGGATAAAAACTGTTCGCTTACAGAGGAATGAAAAATCAGACATCTTAATAGCTATATTTGATGACAGAAGAAAATGGAGCAATGCCTTACAAATTCTGATGGAAAGTAATTTTTAGCCTTGAATTTTATATCTATCCAAATGTTAGGGAATATAAATTTAAAGGCATTTCCAAAATGAAAAGGCTTAGGACATTCACCTTCACGGTATCTTTAATTGATAGCACTTGCTACAGATGTGCTTTCTAAAATGAGAAAGAGAGTAAACCAAGAAAGGAGACCGTGGGGTCCAGGAAAAAGATATCCACTTAAGAAAGGGGTGAAGGAAACTCTGAGAATGTCAACTGAGAGCAGGACTAGGGATTAACTGGTCCAGATAGGAGCAAGAGCCCCAGTGAGTGGGGAAAAGGTGTGGGAGGCATCTTCTAAGAGACTTCTCAGGCTACCTGTAGTCCTTTCTTCTATAATCCCCTCTTCTTGAGCTGGACCTAGTGACTGGCTTCTAATAAATAGACTATGATAAAACTGATGGGGTGCTCCTTCCAATATGAAGGTTTAAAAAGACTCTGGCTTCCATCTTGCTCTCTCACTTGCTTGCTCTGATGAAGCCAGCAGCCAGATTGTGAGCTGCCCTGTGGAGAGGCCCATGTGACAAGAAACCAAGGGAGAGCCCTAGCCAAAGCCTATGAGGAACTAATCCTGCTAACAATCACTGGAGTGGGCTTGGAAGTAGGTCTTCTCCTGGTTGAACCCTGAGAAGACTGCAGTCCTGCCTGATACCTTAATTGCAGCCTTATGAGGCATCCTGAGTTAGAGGACCCAGCTAACCTAAGTCTGATTCTTTTCCCACAGAAATTGTGAGATAAAAAATGCTCATTGTTTTAAGCTCCAAAGTTTTGGGTGCAATTTGTTACACAGTGATAGATAACTAATACAGAAAAGTTGAGTGAAAACTGATATGGTTGAATATTTTGGGGAAGAGATTAAGGATAAGTAGGTAGCAAATTTTACACATAAACAGCAAATGGAAACTTACAGGAGATTCAAAAGTTTCCCTGGAAAGAAAATGCAATCATATTTCACTACTTGGCTCCACAGTGAATAGTATTAACATAATTATCCTGTTGTAAATATTGAACATATAACTAAAACAAGGAGTGATCAGTGGAATGAGATAACTATGTTCTCATTTACCATAATATGCAGTCACTGAATAATTTCTAACATTGCCAAAAAATTAGCTGTTTAAATACATTGTGTGTAAGTGTGGAAGTAACTATCAGAACAACTAGAAGAGTTCAAAGTGTTGCCCTTGCGGAGCAGAACTGGGACAGTACACAGGGAAGAGGTAGGCTCTTGTTTTTCATTATAAGTTTTTGATACTATTTGAGTACCTAATTTTGCATATGTTATTTTGATGTCAACTTTGCCATTTAGACTGATATGAGAACACAAAGAAATGCAAAAATAAATTTAAATATTGTATACATAGGCAAAATTTAAATCAAGAAAATTAACATTCTAGGTGTCAGAAATAAAGATAATTCATAGCACATGCTGTCAGAGGGCTCATGGACATAACCAGAAACCATTTGTGCCTTAAGGCCTTGGATTTAATCCATTTCAGGGTAGATGCTGAGAGAAACCTAGAAGGAGTCTTTCTGCAAACAGTGAAAAGATGGTACAGTCAGAAGAACTCTGTCAGCTTCAGGATGCAGCACTGATGTGCTGCCTGCTCCAGGCACAGGGTAGAAAGAACTGTGAGAAATTAATATTCCTAATGTATGTGGGGCCAAATTCCATTACTAATCATGCTCTATGGAAACTGAGAGTCTAGAAAGTGTCATAAAATAACTGGTCTGGAATGTAGAGTTCCCAGCATAATGATGGAAATGCATAATAAAGACACATTCATAATACAGAGCGTGTGTAGGACCCCAGAAAAGATAACTTTCACTGAAAATAGGATAATTGACAATGTGACAAAACACAGGAATAAATCCAACATTATAAGAGATGTCAGCAGGTACATCAAAAGAGAGAAATCATATCAAAGAACTCATGGAAATTAGAGGAATACAAAAGGAACTTTAGCAATGTATCTAAAAGATTCAAAAAGATAATGAAAGAAATGGAAAACTTAAGGTAAGATTAGGGCATCATAAAAAGGGCCAACACACATTGAAAAAAATATACAAATTCCAGAAATAAAAATCAGTCATTGAAATATACCTTCAGTGGTGGGTGAAAGAGATTAGACATGGCTGAAGTGAGAATCAGCCAACTGGAATAGAGACCAAAAGAAATAATAAAAACTACTATACAGCGAGATAAATGTACAGTTTGAAAGAGAATTAATGAGAAATCCCAGAATTAAACCCACCAATGCATGTCTAATAGAAATTCCAGAAAAGGAAAACCAAGAGAATGGAGAAGAACCAATATTTGAGAAAACAGAAGTTCCAATATTGAAGGAGGACATCAGCTCTTAAGTAAAAGAAGCATAAAGAGTCCCAAACAGGGCAAAACAAAGGAGAAATAAATCCAGATCTAGACACAGTATAGTGAAGCAGAGAAAGGTAAGGTAATAAATGCTTTAAGAGAGAAAGAGAGAAAAAAATCAAGATTGTCTCCAAAAGAATAGCCATTTGTCTGACAGCTAATTTTGTCAGGATAATCATATCAGAAGATAGAACAACCTTCAAAATTCTTAGGGAAATAAATTGACAACCTTGAATTTTACACCCAACTAAATTATAATTCAAAAGTTAGGTTATATAAGACATTTCCAGACACATAAAGATGAAGCATTTACTTGTCTTAGACCCTTGCTGAAAGAAGGAATAGAGGAAATAGTTTCAAGAAGGCAAATTACACCAGAAGAGGAGAGGACACAGGAGGCAACAGTGAACAAAATAGGTGAAACATGTTTGTTAAATAAGTAAGCACTAAATGTAAAAACACACAAAAACCAATCACTCACCCATCCAACAACAAGAAAAAACCTCTCTTGGCTCATACAAAATGTTGGTGAAGCTGCAATACTAGAAAATCCTAACGGGGAAGAGAGGTAGAAGAAGTTAGGAGGGAAGTTCAGGCATTTTAAGATCTTTGTTTTTGTCAGGAAGAGGATAAATACACTAACTACCTTTACTCCCTTTGGGAGTATATAGATGCTACTGCTTATCAATCTCTCTCTTCTTTCTCTTCTTTTTCCTTCCTCTTCTTTCTACACTACCAAAGCACATATGCTATCTTGCATGTAAGTGGAATCATGTGACTGAGTCCTGGCCAATGACCCATGGGCTGGAAGTGGGATATGCCCCTTCCAGGCCTGGCCCCTAAAGTACACCATGTGGGCCTCCTTGCTCTTTCTTTGCTTGTTGGTTCGCTGAGTGTTGAGTACTCTGAGGAAATCCCAGGGAACATGGAACCACTGGGTGGAAGAATCCTCTACTCCAGAATGATTACTTAGAGAAGTTGCCCTACGACAAGAATCTGCATGAACTTAACATTAGGCAGAAATGATGTTATTGTGTTAAGCTGCTAGGATTTCTTTGTTATCACAGCTTTGCCTGTCCTATTTGATTAATACAGAAATGGAAGTGAAACAGTGTCCTAATAAAAATAAAAAAATATGCGGCATTGGTTTAATGGTCAGGCAGTGAGTGACAAGGACACCATCAGCACCAGCTAGAAAGAAAAGGCCCAGAATATGCAGTGGTAAAACTGTCACCTGTGGTAACTCACTAGTTGTAAGGTCTCCTCTCAAGCTGGCAGCTCTAGAGGAGGAGTCTAGAAAGCAGACTAATGTGTGTTGGTTTTTATTGGCAGCCTTTGCTAAGCTATTAAGGAGATAAACTCAGGAGAGAATTAGCAGGTTTGTAAACAGAAATAAATGGGAATACAAAGAGTTCAGACATTTGCAGAGTCAAAGGGTTGAAAAAACTTAACTGCTTCCAGTAGAGCATAAATGACAAAGGCCCAGAGAAACAAGCAGAGATCTGCCCCATAGGAATCCAGCATTTGTTAAGAGAGAGTGGCTGTAGTGTACCCCCTTTCATTCCTTTTCTGACAGGGAATTTGTAATTGCAATTATTGCAGGCCACTTGCTTCACTATAGTATAAGTAGTAGGGAAACAAGAAAGGAAGGAAAGATAACTTCTTTTAGTTGATTGGGTGCCGTACCAAGAAGAGTCACATGACAGAGAGATCTTTGCATCATCCAGAGATTCCAGACTTTCAATCAGAATGAAGTGACTCGATAGGACTTTGAGTTACCTTTTCCTGGGGAGAGATGAGTGTGTTCTCTCATACATGGTTCTCTTCTTCTTGGACACACAGCTAATCTAGTTCCTCTCCAGTCCTTGCATCTAACTGAAACTACATGATTGAGTTCTGGCCAATGAAGCAAAAGAAGAGGCAATGGTATGCTGCTAAGGGTTTAACAATTGGCCCTCCAGAAAGAAACATATGCATATATATTTGAATTTATGATACAGTTGCTGATATAAGGGTTGCATAGGAAGTTCTTTATAATTAATATTATAATTAGATTTTAAAATACACAGTACTCTGTTGTGATTTCCATATAGCTAATTGAGTCCCTCAGAATGCTTTTGTTGATTTTTACGTATGTCAGAATTCTTCATCAGTAATGTGGGCAGCTTCTTTGCTGAATCAGTTACCAGTTTTCAAATACTGTAAGAATATTCTCTCAATATTTTGTGCTACTCATAATGGAATGGCTACAGACACAGCATGCTTTTAATCTGGATTAACAATACTTCATAACTTTTAAAAGTCTCCAGTCCAGGTACTGTGGCTCACACCTGTAATCCCAACACTCTGGGCGGCTGAGGTGGGTGGATCACCTGACATCTGCAGTTCGAACCAGCCTGGCCAACAT
Organism: Sapajus apella; assembly: GCF_009761245.1. Taxonomy (NCBI): domain Eukaryota; kingdom Metazoa; phylum Chordata; class Mammalia; order Primates; family Cebidae; genus Sapajus; species Sapajus apella. Next base: position 15,712,778 of record NW_022436955.1, on the reverse strand, counting down.
GGTGAAACCCCCATCTCTACTATAAATACAAAAAATCAGCCAGATGTGGTGGGTGCCTGTAATCCCAGCTGCTTGAGAGGCTAAGCCAGGAGAATTGCTTGAATCTGGGAGGTGGAGGTTGCAGTAAGCCGCGATCACGCCATTGCACTCCAGCCTGTGCAACAAGAGTGAAACTCCGTCTTAAAAAAACAAAACAAAACAAAAAGTCTCTAGAAAATTGACAGAACAATAAGTCAAGCTCTGATTTATAGTGTTTGCCTGTTTCCATGGTATAAATATCCCTATCATGGTCTATTTCAAACTATCAACATGATGCCTTCAAACATGGGGTCAGGAAGAAATGCACAGTAGATACTGCTGTATAGTATTTCCTGCTATCCATACAAGTGGCCTAAATAATCTCAAGTGTAGACAATAGTTGAATGTAGTAAATTATGAAATGATGATGTTTGAATAGTCACAGGTTGAGCATCCCTAATTTGAAAATCAGAAATCCAAAATGCTCCACAATCTGAAACCTTTTGAGCACAGACATGATGCTGTAAGTAGAAAATTCCATACCTGATCTCATTTGATGGGTTGCAGTTAAAACACAGGTGCACAGTGTTGAAGATGACATTGTTACGGTTTTTTTTTTTTTTTGAGATGGAGTCTCACTCTGCCACCCAAGCTGGAGTGCAGTGGCACAATCTGGGCTGGGCTGCAACCTCTGCTTCCTGGGTTCCAGCAATTCTCCTGCCTTGGCTTCCTGAGTAGCTGGGACTACAGGTGCGCATCCCCCACTTGGATAATTTTTGTATTTTTAGTAGAGATGGGGTTTCACCATGTTGGCCAGTCTGGTCTTGAACTCCTGACCTCAAGTGATCCACCTGCCTTGGCCTCCCAAAGTGCTAGGATTACAGGCTTGAGTCACTGTACCTGGCCAAGGTGACACTGTTAACACTACAGAAAAATTGCTGAGAGACAACATGGTGAAAATGTGTGATGGGCTTCTGGAAGCACTTAAAGCAGCATACATTCATAACAGAACAAGAAATCATGTCAGTTTATAAACTCAAAGAGAGACTTCTAAGACAAAAACCGTTGTTAATGAGGCAGATGACTCTGCAGGAAACATTTTAAAAAGCCAGCAGAATGCCTCCTCATCCCTATAGGACACATTTCCTGGTTCTTCAGCTACTTCTGATGTTTCTTCTTACTTAAAGCAACAACAACAACAACAACAACAACAACAAAACGATGCATGGTAATCTTGTAATCAAAACATAGCATCATAGGTGGAGGTGGAAACCTGCTATTGCTGGTTGCTGCTGTTGTTTCACAGCTCATGCAGGTATTCTGGGATGCTACTGTGCTGCTTAGTTACCCAGAACACATTATTTTTTCATGGAATTAATGGTATGTCACATTTTTTACTGTCAAGTACTTGTGTGTGAATGAGTGTAAGACAACAATTGTTTATCAATAGCATACAAAGTCAGAGTCAGGAATGATGATGATGCCAAACAACCTCAGGCTGTCTACATGGGTGGCTGAGATAGCGACATCTTTGCTTTCAGTGTACACTAGCTTTGTTTCATGCACAGCATTACTAAAAATATTATATAAAATTACCTTCAGGCTATGTGTATATGAAACATAGAGGAATAAATTCATGTTTAGACTTGAGGCCACTCTTCAAGATATTTCCTGATGCATATGCAAAAATTCCAAAATCTGAAAAAAATCTGAAATCTGAAATACTTCTGGTCCCAATCATTTCAAATAAAGGATACTCAACCTCTGTTGTCTTTGTTTTTCATTTAATTTGTTTTTGCTTAATGGTATATTTATGTAATTTAATTTGTAATAATGCCTGTGTTTCAAAACTAGCTTGCGAAATTTAACAAGTGACTCTTGAGAGTTGTAAAGAGTCAGGTCTGGCATAAGGCTAAGATAAAGTATTCCACTTCCACGGATGACCCCTGAGGTAGGTAGGATGGCCCTTCATAAACTCTCCCTTCACTCATTGGCCAGCCCACCACAGAGGATCCAGCAGAAGACACCAAGATTGCCCTAGGGGAAGGCAGAGCCTGGATCCCTGGGACACCAGGGAGAGGCCCAGAAGTGCCATCCTACTAAAATTGTCTACCTTAAGCTTGGGTAAGCAAGATATAAACTTTCATCATGTTAAGTCTCTGAAATTTGAGGTTATTTGTTATAGCAAACCCTATTAGGACTTTGATAAGTTATTTGTTACAGCAAAACCTATCATTACAATATACTTAGCTAGAAAATTTTTAAAATTAAAAATAAAACCAGGAATTTGTTTAATGACACTATTTAAAAAAACTGTAAAACATAATGGTCAATACTAGAAATAATAGTAATGTTATGTATCATATTCAAAGCCAGTCATTTCAAACTCATATCTAAAACTACTGATATTATCCTTGCCTTCCCATCTTGCTTTCTTCCACTGATGATCTCTGTGTAAATCTAGGGCTTAAAAATATCTCCAAAACAATGCCTCTGATGTCAGAGTTTCACTTACAGTATATTAATTTATTTGACGAATCTTTGGGCCAAAGGCCAGAATCACACAGTTGTAGTGGAGTTGTTGCTATTGGTCAGAAGGCTTTAAAAAAATCCTTTAGCTTTAAGATAATGCTTGAAAGATCCTGTTTAAACTATAAGACTACAAGGTATTTAGGTCTGAATCTGTATACAGAATCTTATTTGAACCAATTAGCACCTAAAGCTAAAATCTGTGTTCTTTTCTTAGGGAACTTTCTGGCAATACCTACCCTAAGCACAAGGAATTAGTGGGAAACACTCAATAGATCCTTTAATGGAAATTAACGAATGTCCAGCAAAAATCAATGGAATGTACCAGAAAATAGAAATGCATTGAGAAATGATTTTTCCCAGATTGAAGGATTCTTAATACTAAATTTTCTGAGACCGAGTCTCACTCTGTTGTCCAAGCTGTATTGCAGTGGCACGATCTCTGCAACCTCCACTTCCTAGGTTCAAGCGATTCTCCTGCCTCAGCCTCCTGAGTAGCTGGGATTACGGCCACCATGCCAGCTAATTTTTGTATTTTTAATAGAGATGGGGGTCTCACCATGTTGGCCAAGCTGGTCTTGAACTCGTGACCTCAAATGATCCACCCGCCTTGGCCTTCCAAAGTGGTGGGATTACAGGCATAAGCCACCACGCCTGGCCTAATAGTTAAACATTTTAAATATAAACATCTAATTCTCAAGTTGAAAGGCTCTTTAAAATTTCAAATATCAACTTCTAACCTCGTGTGCAAACATTCCAGAAAGTACAGTGGGTAACAGCTTTGAAGGGCACACATTTCTACAGATGCCTTATCCCTACACTCCCTCACCAGAGTTCACTAGGCATCTACCATGTGCAAAGTATATTCCAGGTGTGTTGAAACCACAGTGCTAAATAAACCTTCAGGGAAGAGGTTGCATGCAATTGTTCTATGGGATGTGGGAAAAAGGGCATCACAGGCTTAGGAAGTAACCCCAACAAAGGGCATGGCATATTTGAAAAATGTGTAATACACTAAAGAGGACAAATGGTTTGAAAGCCCCTAATGACACACTGCAGATTTTTTTTTTAATTAAGTAATTATTTTAAATTAAGTAAAAACTATTTATGGTATATAATATGATGTTTTGATACATGTATATATTGTGGAATGGCTAAATGAAGTTATTTAACATATACATTACCTCACATACTTATTTTTTTGTGGTGAGAACACTTAAAATTGACTCACTCAGCAATTTTCAAACATATAATATATTGTTATGAACTGTAGTCACCATGATGTATTACTGAGGATTGTGAACTGCATTCTCTATTCAAGCAGGACAGAATTGCTGTAGTAATTTTTACTTGTGTTAGAAAGACAGTGCCCTGGCACTGTGAAGGGCTAAGGCACTTAAGTGAAGACTGCAAGCAGAAGACAGCAGGGATACTTCTGCACTAGTCTAGGCAAGAGATGGGTCTGAAGCAGGACTGCAGAGATGGGAGAGAAGAGGCACCCAGGCAGGCATGGGCAGGTATATCCACAGGACTTGCTCACTGACTGAATGTGCATATACTGGGGCCTGTGAGGAAGGACCCTGCAGAAGACTGATGTCTGGTGCCCATGGACGCTGCTTGATGCTGGGGGGCTTGTTTGCTCCAGAAAGAAAACATCAGTGAGGAGATGTGAACTCAGTTTTGGAAATGCAGAGCCGGACAGGTCATTGGCAGATCCAGGTGGAGGTGGGGCACCCAGATGGTATGAAATTTGAGGCTGGCATTCCACAAAAAGAAGAAGAGGGATGAGATACAGATTTGGAATCATCAACAGAAAGGCAGTGAAGGCAGAGAGCCTCCACAGAGGAAAGCAGGGAAGCCAAAGGAGAGGTATGTCCTCAATTTTCTATTTTGTGCATAAGCCAATATAATACAGATTTGCTTAGATTCTGCTGTGCACCAGAAGAATCTAGGTCTTGGTAATGTTAGGGTTCATGGCCTAGAAAGTTCTTTAGAGAAAGCAGCCTTCAGTTTAACTGGAACATTACCCAAAGAGGGGACTTGTGGAGAAATTAAAGAAATACATTTAAAATGCCAGCTTACCAAATTTTTTTTACAAATGTATAATATTCCATAATATCACAAGATTGAAGAAACAGACACACTCATGTATTACAGTTGGAAATGAACTGGCATCACTCTTTGAACAGTAACTTGGAAATATATGCCAAGAATTATTAAAAAGAATTATACTCTTTAAATCAATAATACCTCAGGTTATTCCAAAGGAACTAGTGTCTAATTTTTTAAAAAAGCTTTCAGTACAAAGATGTTCATCACCAGGTATTTGCAATAACAGTTTGAGAATTAGCTTAGGTGCCCATCTGCAGTGGAGTGGTTTAGTAAATATAACAAATCTGCTAGACAGAATATTAAACAGCCATTAAAAATGATACTTGAAGGAAGTATGCTACTTAATGTTATAATGTTAAATGGAAAAAAGGGTGTGCAGTATCATCACAAATGCATAAAATAAAACCAAAAGCCTATGAATAGGAAAAAAATGTCCAGAAGGAAACACACCAGAATTTGAATAGAGGTTGTCTTTAGGCAGTAGGTAGGGCTTGGTTTTCCCTTATTTGATAAATTCTTTTGCATTTCCTAGATTTTCTATATAAACATTTAATGACTATTTAATCAGAAAAATGAGCTCCAACTAGCAAATACAGAATGAAGAATGATGAAGACTTAGTGGAGACAGGAGGTATGAGAGAGCTCAGAGACAGTACTTGGGCATTTTTCTCCAGGCCTTGCAGGATGCAAGGTGGACAGTGCTACAGCCCTGTGGATCCGGTGCCCCCAGCCTCTGCAGACACATTCAGGGGACCCAGGGCTCTGAACAAATGGCCAGATGGTAAGAACACAATATACCTCAAGTTGTTTCTTCCAGTTGCATTTTTCCCTGTTCACTATCTGCTTTGGGAAAGGTCGATCAGCTTCACAAAAGTACCCTCTGGACATCTTCACTAGGTGCCACTGACTGCTCCCCAGAACTCTGTTTCCTGGGGATTGTGCCCTTTCCCTCCCTTTCCTGCTGCAGCTCCTCAGCCTAAGCGCGCCTAGAGACAGCAAGAGTGGGGAAGGAGAGCAGGGAGCATGTGATTGCGCTGAGAACACCAAAAGCCCATAAAGCCTGAAAGGTTAAGCAAAGACTGAGGCATGAAGAGTGAAAATTCTCTGTTCAACAATAATCCTCCCCCCTACATCTCTTCTTAAAATGGAAAGAAAGGGTGCATGATGACATTAGGCACTTTAAAATATGCAAAATTAGGAGCTGGTGCAGACCTCATTAACACCCGCCTCCAACATCATTAAGATGTTTCCAAGAAAATTAATTGAGAGACTCATTAAAAATAAATTAAGAAAAATGTGTTGCAGAGCGCCTGCACTCAGCTCATAAATCACAGCTCAGCGCTCCGGCCCGCTGCTCCGGCAATTAACTCCAACCTATTTGTTTTATCCTGACTGTGAAAATTAGAAAGCAGACGTGGAGATTAGATTAGGGACGTCTGTCAAGCGGAACTTGGAGTGAATATTTTAGGATACAAAATGGAAACTAGGAAAACAAAGACAGCAGAGATTTCATTCTGAGGAGCTTGTCTTTGAAAAGTGACAGGCAGATGAAGGGTGCTGGAGGGAGAGTGTGAGGAAGGAGTACATACTCTCGGGAGGGAGGAAGGGGGAGAGAAAAGAACAGACGTTTAAACTCTTCTGACCAGGAATCGTGCAATACGTTTGCATTATAAATATAAACAGTTACACATCTCAGTAAAGCTGGCATTGAGACATAAAATTGATGTTCCTGATGATACTTCATATGTCATACTTTAATGTTTAGACATATAGTCATTTGGTTGGATCACTTGAAACAGTTACTGGTCTCCTGCAATATGTTATATCTCAGTGATGACTACATGTTCCTTTATATGAGGTGAAATATGCCAACCTCTTCCTTGTATCTCCTACTTAACAAAAATTATTGGGTTGCAGGCACCTTGCTGGGCTCAGTCATGTGTGTCATCTCATTTGATTTTCATAACTCCAAAAAAGAAAACTATTTTACAAGAGGTAGAAACTGAGGCTCAAAGTAAAGCAATATGCATGCGGGTTGTGTGGCCAGAAAGTGACAGAGTCAGGGCTGGAATCCTGGTGGGGTTTTTTTGTATTTTTTTTTGGGTTTTTTGAGTCTGGGTTTTGCTATGTTGCCCAGACTGGTCTTGAATTCCTGGTCTCAAGGGACCTTCCCACCTCAGCTTCTAAGTAGCTGGGTTAAAGGCACTCATTACCATGTCTGGCATCACTCTGGCATGTTAAACCTAAGACCAGGACAGCCCTCAGCTTCTTTTCATTCTGAAATTCGTTTTGGGTCACTGTATTTTTCAAGCCTCAAACTAGAAAGTTTTTTTGTTCTTCCCTCTTTCCTCCTTCTATCTCTTATTTCCACAAATATTTATTGCAGGTTTGCGGCATGCTAAGCATGGTACCAGGTCTTGGGGGATATAGCAATGGCCTTGTTAAGTTTGGGAAGACAGGTGCTGGTCAAGTCACTGCAAATGTGAGGGCCACTGCAGAGAAAACAGCGCAAAGGAAAACAATGACTGTGCCCATCCCTCGGGTCATTTATTGAATACCTGCTATGAAACAGTGCTGGGGACCCAGATGTTAGATTGCTGATTCTCCCACTTACCAGCTATGAGGTGTTGGTAAGTTATTTAACCTCTCAGTTTCCACATCTGTAAAATGGGGATAATACTAGTACTTACCTCAGAGGTTTTTGTTTTTGTTTTCTTCTTTTTTGAGGATGAAATGAGAAATCCATGAGAAGCCCTTAGCAAAGTGCCTGGCTCAGAGTAAGCTCTGGGTAAATGTCAGCAGTTATTATTTAAAGGTGACATTTAAGTTGACTCTTAAAGGAGCAGTAGGAATTCAATCAGAATTCCATTTCTGGGGACAGCTGTAGTCTTATGGGTGGTATTTAAAATTATTTGGCTTTTTCAAGTAAAAAGGGGAGTGAATAATCTTGGGTATTAATAAAAGGCTAGCCAGCCTGTCATGACACATAGACTCACTGGGTCATGAGTATGTTGCCCTGGGCTGTGCGTGGGAGTGGGATGCAGCAGGGAAAGAAATGGGGGGAAGCTTTGATTTCTATTCTCCAGAACATCTGAAAGGCACTGGGGGAAAAAAAAACCCATGTTGCACAAGGAAGAAAGGTTAAAGTTAAGGGAGTGTGCCATAGCACCGAATTTCCATGGCTCCTTCCTGCCTTGCCTAGGAGACAGTTGTGGATCAGTATTAGTGGATTAGCATTACTAATCTTTGGAAACTCAGTGACAGTCCAGTGAATTGCATTTTATTTTTCATTTTGTTTTAATTTGGTTTTTAAAAGACTGGGTGTGGTTCCTGATTACAGGTCTGTTGGCTCATCCTTAATTGCAAGGTGGTTGTAACCCAGAAGATGCCAGTGTCCAAGTGGATACTCAGCTGGCTGTTCTGATATGACCCTAGCAGTTGTTTACAGTTGGTGTTCTCAGCGTTCCTTATGACAAGTCAGTGGCTGGGCTGTAAAATTATTCAGTGTTTTGAATATCTGGCTGGACCAAGGCAAAGTTTGAAGTACATGAAGCATGAGAATAAAACACTTCCTAGGTAGCAGGTCACCTGCCCAAATCATAAGGGCCAACAAGCTATAGCTGCTGAGTAGAGTACCCTGAACAGAAAAAGGACAAAAACTCATAGACTCACCAAGGGAGGGCTGCTGAATGGTCACAGGCACCAGGAACCTATCAGAGGTTGGGGCTACAGGACTCACTTTCTGAAACTTCAAGCTTATTCTGAAAGGAAGAGAAACACATTGAAAAATGACTAGCTAAGGATAGAAATTTCCTTCTTAAAGGTTCTTATCTATACCTTAAAGCCCAGAGATCTACTGAAAGGCAAATACCTGGGAAGGATAGCACTGTAAATTCTTACCTTCAAGATGAATTTCACACCCTTTCCAGATGACAGATTTGACAATGGAAAGGAAGTAAACACACATGATCCTGGCCAGCAGAAGAGAGGTAATGCACTGAGCTCCCTGAGTTGACAAAAAATGAAGCCAACCTATTTCAAAAATTTGTCCAGGGCTGGGAAGATTCATCAGCAACTCTGTCCTCTCCTCAGCCTCATGTCCAAATTGGTGTCATGTTCTTTGAATTCTTCCTCCTCCATGTCTTCTATATCCATCTCTCTTTTCCATCCTATTCCACCCTAATTTGGCTCTCTCTTGTCTGAGCTCTCGCGAGAGCCTCTTCCTGAGTCTCCTCTCCTCCAGTTTCTCCTCCTTTACTTCACTGACTGCCATATTGTCTTACAGCATAGATAAAACCACGTGATTTCTCTGCCCCAGGACTTTGATGTCTACAGAATAAAGTTCAATCTTCTCAACATTGCCACCTGGAATATGGCCACAATTGATCTTTTCAGGCATATCTCTCCCTATCTCCTCTTTTTCTAATTACACATTTTTGATTCTTGCCCAACCCAACTACTCACTATTTCCCAAGCACACCCTATACTTTCCCAAGCCTTTGACTCCTGCATGACCTGTGTCACACCTGCCTCCCTTCTGCTTTGACTGACGAATTTTAACCTCTTCTTCAAAGACCAGCCCAAATGCTCAGTTCCATAAAGCTTCTGTGACCTTGCCTCACCTGGCTCAGAGAGAAGTAATTTGCTTTTAGAGTTCACACAATGCCTGCAAATAATTGTTGAGTGACTGAATAAACTTGCTCATAGCAATTCTCATATTGTCTCTTATACCTCAATTGGTTGCAAAATGTGCACTGGTCTGTTGCCTCATGAGATTCCAGGCTCCCTAAAGATATGAACCAGGCCTTCTTTGTGTCTCACACAGAATCTGTACTTTGCACATAGTAAGGGCTTCTTAAATTTAGTTATACTCTACTAATAATAAAATTTATGTGTTTTGACACATTATTTGTTCTGAGTTACTTATATAAACGAACATGTACTTCTGTCTTTAATAATGAAGAATTAATAGTACCTATAGACTAATTTACCTGTGAGACAGTGGTGGAGCTGAGGCCATCTCCCCAATTTCTAGTCTAGTGTTCGTTGCCCCAGCATACTTTGCCCAGAAGCTCAGCCCTGGACAAATATATCAGCATTCCTCAAAGAATTAGAACACTTCACAATAGTTGCTTCTTTAACCACCTGAAAGAAGAGCCTACCAGAGAAGCAGTGCATGAGCAGGATAAACCCTGTGCTCTCCCCACACCTCAAATGATGCATGGAAGGCACACAAAAGATGCCTTATTTCACTTAGTCTCCGAGGACAAGCTTACCACCTTAGGTCACTCTTTCATCTCAGGACAGCAGGAAAATTAAGAATTAAATAGCCCCCCACTGGCCTGGCACAGTGGCTTATGCCTATAATCCCAGCACTTAGGGAGGCCAAGGTGGTGGCGGGGGTGGGGCAGGGTAGGGGAGTGTGGAATCACTTGAGCCTAGAAATTCAAGATCAGCCTGAGTAACGTAGCAAGACCCCACGTGGGGTCTCTACAAAACAAACAAACATCAACAAAAGCTAGCCAAGTATGGTGGTGCATGCTTGTGGTCTCAGCTACTCAGGAGGCTAAGGTGGGAAGATCACTTGAGCCTGGCAGTTCAAGGTTACAGTGAGCTATGATCATGTCACTGCACTCCAGCCGGAATGACAGAGTGAGACTGTCTCTAAAAATAGTAATAATATTAAAGCCCCACGAAATACTAGATGCTCTTATTTGGACATAATCCTCTTCACATAGCCCACAGATGCTAGGTGTGTAGTCAAATTTGAAGAAATCAATCTAGGTTGTAGACGAAAAATCAGTTTGTTCTTATATCTGACTCACACACACTGAGCAATAGTCTTCAGAAGCCAAAGTGTCTCTAAGCTATCAAACACTACTTTCTGAGATTCCCTAGCCAATTCTTTTTATCAGTGCTTTATTTCCATTGAACATGGTCATCCCCAGCTGGAGACTACACCTTATGTATGCTATGGAATCCATCCTCTCTGTCAAGCTACATATTTGTATGCTTCATTATCTAATCCGACTGGCCCAGGCTTTGTGAGCAGTGTCTGAGTATTCCTCTGGGAATTCTTTGGTTACTAGGTTATTCTGGGCTGTGGTTATCTTTCAATACCTCATAAGTATTATCTAGCTTTTCCAGTGATAATAATTAGAGCAATTAGTATGGCCAGTAGCTTTGGAATGATTTATTCTCTTAAGCTCATGTGCAGGTAGGAAAGATTTAACTGCCCTGGTTCAGTCAAGGTCCAAGTGGTGCACAGGCTTCCACTGCTTAGTCAAGCATCTCCGGGGTTAATTTTCATTAAAATGACCCTAATGACACTAATGACAAGTGACTGTTTCTGCCCCCATTTGCAATTTTATAATAATGTCCTTTTATTTGCTTCTCACTAAAGGATACAGAGACATTGCCGAAAGCTTCCATTTGTCCCCAGTATATATCATTTTACATTTTAATTGCAGAATTGTTTCTTTGTAAGAATTTTGTCTCTTTCTTAGAACAAAAACTATTTGAGGGCAGATACTGTATTTTATTTGGTAACCGGTACATAAGGTGGCTGAAATGATGAAACAAACAAACAATTCCACATCTGAACTAACAACATTCTAGAGATTCACAAAGAAGCATTTGGATTTCAATCTGACCACAACATGTCAGGAGAGACCTTTTGTGAGTTCCTTAACCCCTTGATCTCCATCAGCAAAAATTAGGATAATAATGCTCACCTAAAAAGGTTTTAGTGAAGATGAGAAAAAATTTTATGAACGTACCTAGCATTGCTTGGATGTCAAAGGCATCTGAGCATATTTTATATTACCAAATAGCTGAGACCTAATAAAAAACTGACCCTCCCTAAATGCTCATGAAAATGTAACTAAACCAAGAAGAATTTAATATATTTCTTTTATGCCCCCCTGCCTGATTTCATTTGCACTAAAAAAAAAAAGATAAAATTTAGTGTTTTTAGGAATTGTAAAGACTACTTAGCTTAATGTCCTCATTTAATAGGGTAAGAAACTGAGATTCAGAGACATTAACTTCAAGGTTCTATGGCTAATAATTAGCATGATGATTTCCCTTACATTTTGCACATGGGATAGTCTGCACTGTTATTCTGAAAGACATGTTAAAGAACTGATCCTTCCTCTTGAGTGTAGGGTAAGAATGACTGATGACAGCAATTCACCTTGAATCCTTTTCATAACTTTTTGTTATGCTTCCGATGATTAAAGAGACACATGCTTATTCTAGAACATTTGGAAGAAAAGTCTAAGAAAGAAAATTAAAATTACCTATAGTTCATCACCTAGTGATAAGTATTTTTAACATTTTAGCATGATTAATAAAATTGGAATTATTCCATATGTATTTTTGTACTTGAGTTAAAAATATTGATATTATTCTATTGATATTCCCCCATATAATTAAATAGTCTTTGAAAATATTATTTCAAAGGGCCATATAACATTATTCCACATGGATTTATTATTGCTCAGGATGCAGAATGGTATGCCCTTAAGAGTCAGAGAGATTGTGGGATAGAATTCCAACCCCACCCCTCTAACAGCTAGGTGATGCAAAACCAGCCACTTATCCTCATTAAGCCTCAGTCCTCACATCTGCAAAATATTGATAATATTCACCGCATGTCGTTTCTATCAAGGGTAAATGATGTGGTGTATATATGTACTTAGCATTGTGCCCCCACAGAGTGAGCACTTGATAAATGGTAGCTATTTATTGTTACTATTTTATCACATTCTTATTATTGGACATTTAGGTTGTTTCCAGTTATAAGTAAACACCTAAACACAAGATGAAATATCTTCTCCATAGCACCAGGGTAACCTTCCTGAAATGTGTATCTATTATGCTTACTCCTGTGCTTGAAATCTTCTGTAGCTCTCCATCAAAGGTTTTCAAACTTTCTTTTCAGAAGTGGAAACCTTTTGTTAAATATCTTAAGGAAAACTTCCCAGGGAACTTGGGTTGTGGCAGGGGTGGGGTTCAGAGCCTGGACCAATTCCCAGCCCTTCTCCCACCATCGTTGACATAGACCCCTAAAGCATTTCTGAGGAACGCTAAGGCTACTCTGAACACACTGGGAGGAACTTTCACCTACTGGGTAAAAGGAAGGCTCTGAGTATGGTGTGCAATACCTCCAAACTGCTTGTTTCTGAAAGATCCAGATGCAGTTTATTCTCTTATGATCTTTTTATGTTGTTGCTTTTGTCTGGAATATCCTTAACTCCCATCTTCCCAAGGCTAACACCTACAACAAACTCCATCTGCCCATCACTTCATCCAGGAAGCCACCTTTGCCCCAAGATGCCGAGACACTCTTATCCCTTGTTTCCAGGATACCTGGTTAAGTTCTCTACCACTGTGGGGAACACAGAGCTGAACTGTGAGCTCTTACAGGACAGAGACTGTATCTCATTGACAGCTGTAGTCCCAGTCCCCAGCATAGCGTCTGGTACTGCTAAATGCTCACAAAAACTGTTTGTTAAATCTACAAACCTATGAATAGATTTGGGGTGCCTCTCTGATTATTTATTTAGGATAGTTTTGTAGAAGCAGATGACTGGGTCAAAGGGATGACTATTTTTAGGCTTCATTTTTTTTCTTGTATCCTTTTTTCCTTCCTTCTCTACAGATGTGTACAATATTTTTCTTTTATATTTTTTATATGTTTCTTTTTTTTTCACTTTCCAACTTTATTTTAGGTTGGGGGGGTACATGTGCAGGATTGTTACATGAGTAAACTGGGTGTCACGGGGATTTGGTGTAAAGATTATTTCATCACCCAGTAATAAGTATAGTACCCCATAGGTAGTTTTTGATCCTCATTCTCTTCTCACCCTCTACCCTCAAGTAGGCCCAAGCATCTATTGTTCCCTTCTTTATATCCATGTGTATTCACTGTTTAGCTCTCACTTATAAGTGAGAACATGCAGTATTTGGTTTTCTGTTCTTATGTTAGTTTGTTTATGATAATGGCCTCTAGCTTCATCTATGTTGCTGTCAAGTACATGATCTCACTCTTATTTATGGCTGCATAATATTCCATGGTGTGTATGTACCACACTTTTAAAAATCCAGTCCACTGTTGATGGGCATTTAGGTTGCTTCCATGTCTTTGCCATTGTGAATAGTGCTGCGATGAACATATGTGTGGATGTGTATTTATGGTAGAACAATATATATTCCTTTGGGTATATAACCAGTAATGAGATTTCTGGGTTGAAAGGTAGTTCTGTTTTAAGTTCTTTGAGAAATTGCCAAACTGCTTTCCACAAGGGCTGAACTAATTTACATTCCCACAGCAGTGTATAAGCATTCCTTTTTCTCTACAGCCTCATCAGTATCGTTTTTTTGTTTTTGACTTTTTTATAGCAGGATGGTATCTCACTGTGGTTTTGATTTGCCTTTTTCTAATAATTATTGATATTGAGTATTTTTTTCATATGGTTGTTGGCCATGTGTATGCCTTCTTTTGAGAAATATCTGTTCATGTCCTTTGTCTAGGCTTCTTGATGAACTCTTGGTAAGATTTATTGCAAAAAAATTATGGGCCGGGTGCGGTGGCTCAAGCCTGTAATCCCAGCACTTTGGGAGGCCGAGGCGGGTGGATCACGAGGTCAAGAGATCGAGACCATCCTGATCAACATGGTGAAACCCTGTCTCTACTAAAAATACAAAAATTAGCTGGGCATGGTGGTGCGTGCCTGTAATCCCAGCTACTCAGGAGGCTGAGGCAGGAGAATTGCCTGAACCCAGGAGGCGGAGGTTGCGGTGAGCCGAGATCGTGCCATTGCACTCCAGCCTGGGTAACATGAGTGAAACTCCGTCTCAAAAAAAAAAAAAAATTATAAGAGATTTATTTGAAAGACAACTGTCTCTCCTGTGTCCATTAGTGTTTGCTATTTGTGTTTAGAAATGCAGCTAAAGAAGCCAACTTTTGAACCATAAAAATTGGCTATTTTTTTTTGCATTGCCTGATTTGGTTGAGGTGAACAGAGGTACCAGTGCTTGGGGTGACCAGTACAAAGCAGGGCCTAGAAAATTTTGCTGTCCAACAGCACATATTACCAGAGGGCTGGAGGTATACACTGCTGAAGGATGGTGACTTTAGTTACTTTTCATCCATGTAATTTCTCAGAGCCAATTTTCTCATCTGTAAATGGGTTTAACAATACCTCTTAGGGGATCGTGTGATGATTGAGTTGAGTCAAATGGGCCAACACACGTAGAATCCTAACACATACATCTGTGTGCCTTTACTAACAACAAGCTGGATAATCTAGACTACACTAGGAGAAGAGAGTTCCAAGTTTAGGAAATATTTAAACTGACCTGTCTGATTAGCTTCACTTTTCCTAAGATCCCACAGTGTTCATACACAAACCATCAGGATATAACCAGGTTATCCCATTTTGTCACGTGGAAGGTAGAGAAACCACAACTATAAAAAACTTACATTTAAAGGGAAATTGAATAGGTTGAGAAGACTCTAACATACTTTAAAATATTGCAGTCAATCCTATGGTTTTAATTACTCATATGTCCATAACTTCAAAAATCCAAATCTCTAGACCAGAACTTTCTCTTGAGTTGACTCATCTATCCAATGCTCTAGATGGTCCAGGTATAAAAAACTCAGTGTGCTCAAAGCTGGATCCATCCCCACTTTCCCAACGATTTCTGTCCAAACTTGCTCTTCCTGCTGTAACTTCCCATATCATCATCATCATCATCCAGTTTGTTATCCCAAGCTAAAAACTTGGGAGTCATCACCAACACTTCCCTCTTCTCACTCCCACATCTAATCAGTCAGCAAATCCTGATGTTCTAACACCTAGGTATCATTCACACTCATCCCTTCCCTTCTTCAACTGTCACAACCCTGGATCAGCTCCTCATTATTTCTTGCCTGGGTTACTGCAGTGACCTCCCAACTGGTCTCCCTGATTCTGGTCTTGCTCCCTCCATTCCATTACTCATATCCCTGTCATAAGCATATAATCAATCTGGATGAAAAACAGCTGTAAATGGCAATAGATATCAATGTCTTCAAATCATGTTCTTTAAAAAATATGATGTCATAGGTTAAGACATAATCAGTTAAACATAGTTCTCCTAGAGACAGGTTGACTGCTTGGTTTGAGAATCAAATGAAATATAACAATGAATGATATATCAGTTCACTTTAAATAATGCTTGTGGAGAACAGACATTGATTGGATTGTGCAGAGATGATGTGGGGGTAGCTGGAAGGGCACAGAAGATTAAGATGAACTTCTCCAGTGTCTTGAGGGCCACATGGTCTTTGTGAACATGGCAGGCAGAGGATCATTTACAAATGCCTATGATAGCTTGATAATTCAAAGAGCCAAAGTCACAACCAACAGGAACAAACCTTTCTCCTCTCAAAATGACAAATACATCACTACAGTCTCTAAAAGGAGGCTTTAGTTTCATGACCACAATGAACCACCAAATATGAGTGGCTTTAGTTGAGGTTGCCAGTGTCTCAAACCTTTGATACATCTAATGCCTGCAGGTTAGAGAAGGGAAAACAGTCTAAGTTTTGCATGTTTAGAGAAAATGGCAGGGAGTATAAGATGGAATGAAGCCTAAATTTGGAATAAGACAACTAAGACTAGCAAACGAGTAGAAATGAGCCATAGTGTTTTAGATTAGTGTTTCCCAAACTGTGTGTGCTAAAGATCAGCTTTTTAAAAATATTCAAACATGATGGAGTGATATTTTTGTAAAACACAATAAAGTTAATATTAAAAATGAAATGTCAAAGAAATATAAAATAGAAGGCCTGTTTTTTTTTCTTTCTTTTTTTTTAGAGATGAGGTTTCGTCATGTTGGCCAGGCTGGTTTCGAACTCCCGACCTCAGGTGATCCGCCCACCTTGGCCTCCCAAAGTGCTGACATTACAGGCGTGAGCCACCGCGCCTGGCCAAAGGCCTGTTTTTAATGATGAGATTGCACAGATATATAATTACCCTGTCATGCTGCTGTAAAATTTTCTAAGTGTTCATTCTTAACTTTTGAATTTATTTTATCACAAACCAGTAACAAACTGGTCCATGGACCTCACTTTGAGTAGCACTGTTTTAAAGCATTTATTGAAGATAGACAGGAAACATTTTCCTCACAAAGATATACTTTTGGAAAGACAGCAATTCATTAACTGTTGTTCTTGGATTTTTCCTTCAAAGACGGAAACATTTTGGCTATTTGGGTCTTGGAGAACTTCTGTCTCTCGTCAGGGCAAGTTGACACCATGTCATGAGAAAATACCTATCAAACTGGTGAGCTCCAAGTCAGTCTCTAGAAAAACAATGGTTGTATGGATTAAAAGCCCTCATCAGAGAATATATACTCTGTGACTATAATGTTCACTGTATTGTTTAGTGATGGATTTTTCAATCAGCCATAGAGAATGTCCCTCCATGCCTTTCAGATCTCAATCAATTATCATGATGTCTGATTTGAGAGGCTGATAGCCATAATGACAGAAACACTAGTGATAGGGCAGGTTTTGCTGAACAATAAATATCCGTCAAGCATAAGCTATAGGCAGGCTTCTTGCTGTCCTTTTTCTAAATACAAAGGCAGCTGTCTCTCTCTGGAAGAGACATGCATAGTCTGTGCTTAAACATCAGAAGGAAGATCTCAACTTCTCAGATTCACTGTTTTAGGTTAAAAAGGCTAAGAAAGGTTGGTAAAGCAGGGATAGTCAAAAGAAAGAGTGAACAGAGATATTTATTTCTTATCTGTTAAAATCTTATTTACAGATAAGCTGTCCTCATACTGTGGCTTGAAACCCTGTTGCAACACACATTTAACATGACTGTCATGGGTTGTTTC
Organism: Sapajus apella; assembly: GCF_009761245.1. Lineage (NCBI taxonomy): Eukaryota > Metazoa > Chordata > Mammalia > Primates > Cebidae > Sapajus > Sapajus apella. Next base: position 15,695,222 of record NW_022436955.1, on the reverse strand, counting down.
TCATCATAGGCCTTGGTGAAATAATGGTTAGTAGTAACTTTAGAAATAAGAAAATGGACATAGTGCATAAAAAGGATAAGTATTAATTTATAGATCAAACTTTAATTTGAGGGGACTGACGTGGGAGGTTGGAGGAGTGAAGACTTCAGGGAGATAGCCTTCAAGCAATGAAAAACAAATCCTATGGAAGTGGGAGTCCTGGTCAGCAAACATGCATTGAACATGTTTTAAGTGCTGGGGATGCAAAGTTAATAAAACACTGTCTCTGTTTTTATGGTCCAGTGTCAGGGGCAGACATATACAAATGATTGCAAAATGGTAGGAGATATGCAGAAATAGGAATTTATACAAGGTATCAATGTACAGATGAGACAGTGATTAACTCTGTCAGAATTGTCAGAAAACATAAAAGCTTACAAAGCCATTTATATTGGTAAAGTGACTCTCAAAATGTTAAGGTAAATCATTTCTATAAGTTGCTAAAGGGAAAATTAAGGTCTAATTTACCTGTAGTCCAGTATGCACTTGAACCCCTCAATGGTAAGGGATTAGATTAAAAACTCTTCATTAGTACAATTACCTTCTACCAAAAATTATACGTACACATACCAACACCCCTAGTCCTAATGCAAAACCACCTAGTAAAGCTCTATTCAAGTAAATCAAGTCATTAAGAAATAACCATTTTGAGTGAGTATGGAGGGATCCATAAAAAAGCAAATAATAATGGATGAAAAGAATGAACTCTATTTGGCTTAAATCTTCAGAAGAGAGGGTCATCCTACATCTGTGTTGGGCTTGGACACATTTAGATCCTCTGAACAAACATGCAACAGGTAAATGCTTTGAGCAGATTGAATGGAATACAGCATCTTTGTGATAGGTTGGTAACTAGTAAGAATAATTACCAATATTATTGTCCTTCATTATTTCTGTTTTTATAACAACTTTATTGAGATATAATTCAGATGCCACAGAATTCAACCCTTTGAAGTATATAATTCAATGATTTATAGTACATGTACACAACATGTACAGAGCTGTGTAACTATCACTGCTATCTGACTTTTTTTAATCACCCCTGAATAAATCTTGTATCTATTGGCAGTCATTCTTCATTCCTTCTTTCCTTCAATTCCTGGCAACCATTACTTTATTTTCTATCTCCATGGATTTGCCTATGCTAAACATTTCATATAATGCAAATCATACAATACGTGGCCTTTGTGGCTGGCTTATTTTACTTAGCATGATGTTTTCAAGGCTTATCCATGTTGTTACTAGGTATTGGTATTTCATTCTTTTTGATGGCCAAATAATATTCCATTGTATGGACATACCATATTTTGTTTGTTCATTAGTTGATTGACATTTGGGTTTTTTCCACTTTTGGCTACTATGAATAAGTTTGCTATGAGGTTTCATGTACAAGTTCTTGTGTGGGCATATGTTTTCAATTTTCCTGGTTATAAACCTAGGAGTCAAATTGTTGGTCATTTGGTAACTACATGTTTAACATGTTGAGAAAGTGCTACACTGTTTTCCCAAGTGGCTGTACCATTTTAGAATCCTACCAGAAATGTATGAAGGTTCCAATCTCCCTACATCTTAACCAGCATTTGTTGTCATAGCTTCCCTTAAAGGGGAACAAATTACTAAATAGATGGAGAGAAAAAATCATCCAACAGTGCACAAACTACCTGAGACTTGTGATTAAAACATCGTGCAGCAAGGAGGGCAATGAGCAGAGGGGAAAATCCCCAAATTCATGCAAGCACAGAAGCTCATGATTAGTGTCTCCGAGTTGACCTATGCTCATTATAATAGTAAAAAACACACCCCTGGCTGGAGAATTAAGATGCTAATGAGGCATATGTTGTATGTATTATGTACAGCAATTGGCATGTGCACTCAGAAGACTACCTGCAACATGCTTAACAGCAACGCCCAACCCCACCCTCTTATGAATAATCATATAAGCTTCCCATAAAGGGAATTTCCCCAGTGTCACATGGGGCTGTCTTATTCTTGAGCAGCCTGCTATCAGAGTGTAATCAGAGTGTATTTTTGCTTTGCAATAAACTTCTTTGCATATTTTACTTTGAACTCGCTCTCAAATTCTTTTGTGTCATGAAGTCAAGAACCTGAATTGACCCACTGACAACTTTGTTGTTTTGATTTTTATTTTCCTAATGACTAATGATACTGAAAATGTTTTTACATGCTTATTGACCCTTTGGATATCTTCACTGGATAAATTTTTATTCAAATCCTTTGCCTATCTAAAAATTGAATTATTTGTCTTTTTATTGTTGAGTCATAATACTTTTTCATGTATACTGGATACAAGTTATTTATCACAGACTATTGCAAATATTTTATTCCATTCTGTGGGTTGTACTTTCACCTTCTTTATAGTATACTCTGAAGCAGAAAAGTTTTAAACTTTGAGGTCCAACTTGTCTATTTGTCATTTGTTGCTCATGCTTTAGTGTCATAACTAAGAAACCATTGCCTAACCCAGCGTCAGGATTTGCTCATCTTTATGCCATTACCACGCCATCTTAATTATAATAGCTTTGTAGTAGTTTGGAAATAGGAAAGTGTGAGTTCTCAAACATTCCTATTTTTCATCATTATTTTTGGTCATTCTGGTGTGCGTGTGTGTGTATGTGTGTGCATATCAGTATCAGCTTATCAATTCCTGAAATCAAGTATCTGGGATTTTGATAGGGATTGTGTTGAATCTGTAGGTCCTTTTGGGGAATACTGCCATCTTGACAGTTTTCTTCCAATCCATGACCATTTATTTAGCTCTTTAATTTCTTTGAAAATGACTTGCAGGTTTCAGTTACAACTCTTGTGCTTCTTTTATTAAATTTATTCCCAAGTTTTAAAAAATACTATTATAAATGGAATTGTTTTCTTAATTTGATTTTTGATTGTTTATTGCTACTGCATAGAAATACAATTCATTTTTTGCCTATTGATCTTGTATCCTGCAACATTGCTGAACTTGTTCACTAGTTGTAATGTTGTAATCGTTCTTTTTTTTTTTTTTTTTTTTCCCCCAAGATGGAGTCTCGCTCTGCTGCCAGGCTGGAGTGCAGTGGTGCGATCTCGGCTCACTGCAACCTCCGACTCCCTGGTTCAAGCAATTCTGCCTCAGCCTGCCGAGTATCTGGGACTATAGGCAAGCCCCATCATGCCCAGCTGATTTTTGTATTTTTAGTAGAGACATGGTTTCACCATGTTGGCCAGAATGGTCTCCATCTCTTGACCTCGTGATTTGCCCACCTCAGCCTCCCAAAGTGCTGGGATTATAGGCATGAGCCACTGCACCTGACCGAGTGTTGCCTTTTTATGGATTGCTTAGGATTTTCTACATACAAGATCATGCCACCTAAAAATAAAGTGAGTATCCCTTCCTTCTTTCCAATCTGGATGCTTTCAATTTTTTTTTTTCTTCATTGTCATTACTAAATCTCCAATACAAGGTGGAATAGAAATGATGAGAGTGGATGTTTTGTCTTGTTCTTGATCTTAGGGAGAACGCATTTAGTCTTTCATCATTAGGTATGATATTAGCTTTGGGGTTTTTGTAGATGCTGTTTTTTCGGGTTGAGGAATTTTTCTACTATTCCTAGTTTGTTGAGTGTTTTTATCATGCAAGGGTATTAGATTTTGTCAAATGCTTGCTATTTCTTTGTTTTTGAATTCAAACATTGTAGTGCTTAAGTATGGTTTTTCCAGGAAGGCAAATCATGTATTTAATGAAACTGTGAACTTTAGGTGAAGAGGATAAGAAACAGAGCCTTACTAGTGTGTCTTAGTTTCTGTTGGCTACATTTAACAAGGTACTACAAGAAAGAGAGAGCTCAACGGAACTTGCTAGTTTGTAAGTGAGATTGAAAAATGTAACTATTTTTAATTTCCAGCCAGCAAAAGATAAAATTGAGAAATGCTTTTAGTAATAAGGTTTATTTTTAAAAAAGCCTCACATCCAAGACATAATCAAGATTAAGGCCATCATTCCTTCTGTCGTAACCCTGAATTGATTTGGCAGTACCCACTAAATGTTTTCAGTTCGACAAAGTGATTGAAATCCCCACTTTGAGGAAAAAAAAGCAATGATCAAACCATAATATGGCTTTGTAAGCTTCTGCTGGGAAGTGGTACACCTCACTTATACCCACATTTCATTGGCAAAAGAAAATCTTAGCAAGGTTGATGTCAAAGAAACAGTCATCCCATATGGATAGGTGCTGAAAATGAAATGAAAATGAGTGATATGTATAATACTTTCACAGGAAAGGGCAGCAAATAATTGAGAATAGTAATAAAATCTACTGCACTTGGCTCTTTTGATGATGTTTGTACCCCCTTTTATATGCAAAATACTTTCACCTCTTCTTTAAGGAAGTCCCAAAGTCTTATTCAATCACATTTCAAACTCAAAAAAACACTGGATCTCACATGACTCCTCTTGATCTAGAGACTTATGAACTCTAAAAGCCAAGTTACCTGTTCCCACATGCCCAACATATAGTGGGAGAGGGACAGGGTAACTACCATAAATGCTTCCATTTAGAAAGAGAAAGAAGGAAAATCATTGAGCAGTCACGAATTCACAGCAACTCTAAACTCTTTGTGGGATGACATGGTAGGAGACCCCTACAGGTAGAAGGAACTGTTATTTGGTTAGGCTCTGGTTCTGCTCTCTGGGGGAAGCTTCCTATGTTGTTGTTGCCCATAGCTCAGGGAGGTACTTTTTCTCATTATCTTCGTTGGCCACATGTAAGAAAGGCACTGAAAAAAATGCTTTGCGCTGTGGCTTGGCCTGCTTTCCATAGAAAATTAAGAGTTCTGGGCCATCTTTGTCTCAAATAGTCACATCAAAAAAACAAAACAAAACAAAACAAAACAAAACATTCTAGGTGGTGGCTCTTTGGAGGAGGGTTGAAATCTTAGTAAGATGAAATCTTCCAATTCATGACCATGGGATGTCTTTCCATTTATTTAGGTCAATGTCTTTCGAAAAATTTATTTTTTGGCATTAAATCTCATACAAAAATGTAGTTGGTTTTGTATCTACTTGATCTTGGCCAACTCTGTATGTCTTCTTAAAAGAAATTTTCATTTTAAGTTTAGGGGTACATGTGAAGGTTTGTTGTATAGGTAAACTTGTGTCATGGGGGTTTGTTGTACAGATTATTTTGTCACCCAGGTATTATGCCTAGTACTCATTAGTTATTTTTCCTGATCCTCTCCCTCTTCTCAGCCTCCATCCTCCAATAGGCCCCAGTGTTTATTGTTCCCCTGTATGTGTACATGTGTTCTCATCATTTAGATCCCACTTACGAGTGAGAACATGCAGTATTTGGTTTTCTGTTCCTGCATTAGTTTGCTAATGGCCTCTAGCTCCATCCGTGTTCCTGTAAGGGACACAATCTCATTTTTTTCATGGCTGCATAGTATTCTGTGTGCATGTATCACATTTTCTTTATTCAGTCTACCATTGATTGGCATTTAGGTTGATTCCATGTCTTTGCTATTGTGGATAGTGCTGCAATGCACATATGCATGCATGTGTCTTTGTGATAGAATGATTTATATTCCTTTGGGTATATACCCAGTAATGGGATTGCAGGGTTGAATGATAGTTCTGTTTTTAGCTCCTTGAGGAGCTGCCATACTGCTTTCCACAATGGTTGAACTAATTTACACTTCCACCAACAGGGTATAAGTGTCCTTTTTTCTCTACAACCTTGCCAGCATCTGGTATTTTTTGACCTTTTAATGATAGGCATTCTGACTGGTATGAGATGGTATCTCATTGTGGTTTTGATTTGCATTTCTCTAATTTTTCATGTCATTGTTGGCTGCATGTATTTCTTCTTTTGAAAAGTGTCTGTTCACATCCTTTGCCCACTTTTTAATGGGATTTTTTTCTTGTAAATTTGTTTAAGTTCTTTATAGTCTATATGTCAGTAACCAATTGCTCAATTCTTTTTGAAATATGCTCCCCTTTAGACTTAACTATATATCTTGAGCTTTCAGAGTTCTGTGGAAGGGCCTATTCACAGGAAATATCAGGAACCATAAAGTACATGCTTCGTTTTGAGCGTATTTTCAGAAACACAGGCTTTGTTGCATAGATAAAAATTGTCTTCAAAACATGGGACAACCAAGCCTATTTTCTTAAATAAGAACCATTCACTCTAGTCTAGTGGTTTTCAACCAGAGGTGATCTTATTCTCCATAGGACATTTAGCAATGTCTAGAGACATTTTAATTGTCACAACTTTGTGGGGTGGGTGTTACTGACATCTAGTGGGTAAGAGGCCAGTGATAGTGCTAAACATCCTAAAATGCATAGGACAACACCTCCTCTGCCTCCCCTTAGCAAATAATTATCCTGCCAATTCTGTGAAGAGGGTGTTGCATAATATATATAAAACTGGAAAAAGGGGATTTTCAAAAAGTAAGGAAAAAATCAAAACAAGAATTATCTAGCCCCAAATATTATTAGTGCTGAGATTGGGAAACCTTTTTCCTAATAGTACCATCGAAACAGAAATCCCATTAAAACTCCTGATGGCTCTCTAGGCAAAAACAAAGATAATATGTTTCCATGTTTACCCCACAGCCATATATATGTTCTTCAATTTTTTCTTCCTCAGAAGCAAAAAATGGGATCAGGAAGACTAGGAAAGGCTGTTTGTTTTGAGACTTGAAGGAATAGCAGTTTTTTTTTTTTTTTTTTTTTTTTTGGGTAACCCTTTCATTGTCTGTTGACCACCACATCTCCATCTTTTATTTTGTTAAGACTTTTTACATGACACATAATCTTTTGATCCATTCCTTTATTTACCCCAAAATTCCCTGTGATGCTAAATAAAACACAATCTCCATTTATATTCATTTTACTTTTTACTATTTAATTATTACTGTGGGTATTTCTTTAAATCTTTTTAAAAGGAAAAGTAGAGCTATTGGAAGGTCCTATTTGGTTTACAATAATGTCTTGTTTATCATGACTATCATCTAGTGCCTCGAAGAATATTCCTGTTGTCATTAGATGTTTGTGAAGAAAATCCATAAGGTTAATATTAAAATAGGAGATATCCTCCAGGGTTTATGTGTTTCTTACCCAGAACCTCAGGGTCCTTAAGCACCAGGGAAGTATTTTAATAAAAACGCACAGAACATTTCACCTAGAGATTAATCCAACAGGAGGCAGGACATATCAGGGGGTTAATGCAAGTTATTGATGCAAAAATACCTACTAGATCATATCAGGTAGACTTTTGTGCAGAGAGCAAGCAGGCTGTACCTGCTAAAGACCTAGATCTTAGAAGAATAAAAGGAAATGCTGGTTTCTTTCTAGTTTCAGTTGTGTCTCTAGTTTACAGAGCCTAGGCAGGATCTCAATGACTACATACTTGAATATGACTGAATTATTCTAATATGGCAGATGAAAATATATAGAGAGAAATAAAGCATTGTGATTTTTTAAAAGCAGCATTTGCTTTCATGGCTAATTCCAAATGTCTCTATGAATTTTCTAAAAGTAGGACAATTCTGACTTCTAATAGAATTCCTGACTAGGCAGATGATTTTGTTAGACCGATGTACATTAGGATTTTGCTTTCCTTAATTTCATACCATATTCTATTTTATTCCTTTGTATCATGGCTGCAAGTGCATATGATTCTTATTGCCTCCTTAGGTTTTTATTTTTCCATTGTGACATCTGTGCTTGAATCATGGTTTAGCCAAGCTGTAGAGTCTTAATTCTTTTAATGGGAAGATAGCATGCTACAGCAGAAAGCAGGCCAGCCTGGGGCTTAGACACCTGGATGCCAGCCTGGCATCTGCTGTTCTCTGGCTGAATGTCCTAGGACAAGTCTCTTCTCTGTTATCTAAGTACAATTAGGGCTGTACTAAAAGATCTCTAAGGGGTCCCTTCCATCTCAAATATCCTCTATATTTTGAATCTTTATGTATATATAAAGATGACAGTAGTAACACAGTAACTCTATGTTATCTTTGCTTATTTTGCAATTGTGTGTTGGGTAGTGTGTGTGTGTGTGTGTGTGTGTGTGAGAGAGAGAGAGAGAGAGAGAGTTAGAGTGAGAGAGAGAGAGAGAGAGAGAAAGTGCAAAATACATATATATAGAGAGAGTGTCAAAGGTGAAGGTGGAGGGGGTTAAGGAGAGGATGGACTAGTTAACTTGGGTTATGAAGGTTATTTGAAGGAGTATATGAAGGGATAATAATCTGTAAACATAACTTGTGTTGAAGAAGATATGCAGGTATTTAAACACCTCTGTTAGAGGAAATATGTAAGTATTCATCATAGTTACAAAATAGCACTCTTAGAAATGTCTCTCCTTCTTCCTCCAGGACAGACAAAGCACCTGCAGGCTCTGACAGACCACTGAAACAGCCATGAAAACCCTCGTGCTTTTATAAAGCAGGACAAAGCTTTGAAGCTTTGGCTTTAAATCGCTCCAGCATCTCCCAGCTGTAATGAGGACAGCATTTCCTAGTCAAAACATCCTGGTTCTATTTATAGGTGTTCACTTCTCTGAATAATAAACAAAAGTGGCAGGCTATTCTCATATTATATCATTTCCTTCGGCTACCCTACTATTTAACACAATGCCAATAATTTAAAAAAATTTCAAAGCCATAATACCTAACAGTGGGTTCAGTTAATTACCTTAGAGAAGACACTGACTGCCATATATTTGAACAGCCAAAGCCTTGAAAGAATATTTGATTGGCCTTTGTTTATCCAGGGTTTCCAGTATCTCCCTCTCTATTTCATGGGGGTGGGAGTTCAGTTCTTTAAATGATTCCAGAAATAACCAGTCTCCCTAGTTGAACGAAGGCTGTATTCATCTACTAAGTAGCATCCCTTTGCTGATGTTGCTTTAAATCAGGATGGCAGACAATACAGCATCCGTGGAGACAGCCACAGTTCACTTCTATTCTTTTTCAAATGTAAGTTTGTATTAGGTTATTTAATGGACCACAATATATTCAGTAGGTACAGAATTCATACCCCCAAATGGCTGGTGTTTAATTCCATCCCTCCAGTCTGTTTTAACTAAGACATTTCCTCCTGTGCATATAATCTTCATTATCATAGAAGTTATTTTTAATTTATAATTAACATAGTCTCCTTCTCATTATGTACGCCTTGATCGACTTGGACCCTCCGGACACATCTTGTCTGGCACAGTGTTGGCTGTGTCCTGCAGTTCTCCCAATGTGCAGTAGGTGTCTATCTTAGCCTTCCCTTCATCCTTCCTTCTCTTCTCCCTGACACCGTGATATAGTGCATAATTCCAAAATGGCAGCTTTTTGAAAATTCACCTTGATTATCAGACATTAAAAGTGACTCATCCCGCAGTGACTGTCTGGCAGAAGGCATGGGATCAGACAGCAAGACAATGAGGGGACTGGGCGCATTAGCGCACTAGATTACAGAGCCCATCAAAAATACCTTTGTTCTGTCAAAGATCCAATCATTTACTAGTTGTGTTCTGCAGAGGAGAAAGAATGAGAGGGAAAAATCCACCAAACAAATAAACAAAAAATACATTTATTAATTTTAAACCCCCATAGTTTTCTTTATTCTAAGAGGAAAGGTAAGTATCTGATTAACCTTCTCAGGAGAAGGAAAGATGGGGATTATGCTTCTGAGACAAAAATCTATACAACCTTTTATTTTTCACTGGCTATCAAAATTTCTACACTAGCTTCTGTTCTTTGGGTCTTGGTAAGAGGGAAATTGTCAAGTTATCAGGGTTTGGTCTTGACTACACAGCACTCAGCCTGATTTGTGGCAGAATATTTAGAAGACAAACTATTTCACAATTAGAATGTTCATTTTCATTAAATGCAAGGCTTTTGATATGTATCTTGTCACAATATAATGCTAATCAAGAAATGTGTGATGGGTGAGGGGAAAAATGTGTGTAAGGGCTATTATTGAGAAATACTTTAAAAGCATCTATACTGGCCCATATAAAAAGGCAGTAGGACAAGAGAGAGCACATGAATTCTTGCATCGAGCATGTGTGTGTTTGTGTGCAAAGGGGAGGAGGGAACTGGAAAAGGAGGGAGGAGAGAGATGAGGGCGTTCATATTGAGCCCTGGGTGGGTGTATAACAGGGTGAGATGTGTGCTGAATCGTCATCATGACTGCAAGCCTGGCGAGCTTGTGATTCTCCAAGGAGACAAAATACCCAAATGGGAGGTTGGTGTCTGACTTTTTTCTTTTTATCATTTTCATCATTTGCCTATGAACTTAGAGGAGCATTTTATCAGTCATGGAAAATGCCCCCAAGGGGCCCAGATCAAAGGCAGGCTTTGAACTGTGTACTTGGTAGATCTCCCTGCCAAAGACATTAATGCGATTAAAACACAAATTCCATAAACAATTATTTTCCATCTGTTTAGCAATAATAATAGTGATGCTATGTGCTGTCAATGGTATCCTTCTCTACAATGAGGCACAAAGTGCATGCAAATACCCTTCTGCACGTGGATGCTGCAGCACTTTGGGAGGATTTGGGAGGTTTCATCTGCCAGCAGGACAGGAGAGTGGCCACTGTCACCCGGCAGGGATTTCTTGAAAGGCATGGCTGTATTTTAACTGTCATTTAGCAAACAGATTCATTAAAACAATTCATTGCATTCCACCAATTGTGCAGTTTACTTGTATACTGGTGTAAATTGGAGATTTGTCATGTCTTGCCCCCACCTCCATGTTTGTTTCTACTGTCAAGTGCGGAAAATATAACCCTCTTTTTGCCCATCTTAATTATCCCCAGTACCAATGACTCTGTTCCTTTATTGATGGAGGAAGGGAGATTCAGTTGGACTGCCAGTCCAGGTGCTTCAGTCACAGTTACACATTCAGAGACCTACTCATGTTTGTTTGGATTCACAACACATACTCTGAGTAGGGAGAAAGAGAAATCTATAAGCTTTAAAAATCTCTGCCTAAACCAAACCGAGAGATTAAAGGGGAGGGCAAAGGGGAGGGCTCAGACCGATTTCCACACACTAGCACTCATAACATGGGGATAGATTCCTGAAAGAGAGACGGACCGGCATGAGAGTTTTCATCAGTGGAATTTTAATGAGCCCTAAAGGTTAGCCTTCGACTTCGTTAACAAACAGCTCTAGAGATAATTTCCAATTTTCAGTGTTTATAGAATAGTGGTTCCTTGGTCATAATGAAATTCTGAGACTATCTAGAGCCTATTCTGCAAGTCCAGCTGAGGTTGAAACACAAACCATCAAAAACTATTAAATGTGTGCTCAAAATCAAATGTAGAAGAAATAAAAAGAGGAAGACATTTTGCAAATTAAAGTGATCACATTAACATCCTTTGATGAAATCGGTTCAGTCAAATGAAAAATACTTATTAAAAAATAAACCCTGCACAGATATTTTACTATTAAGAGGGTAATGATTATTCTAATATTGAAATGGACACAGACAAGAAAAAAGAGAGGTAATAAACAAAAGAGGAAAGCTTCATTTCAGTAGCTGGAGATCAGAGTCCCTGTTACGTGAAAGTGGGTTGTAAATGTGTAGGAAAGAATACAGATGCAAATACAGCCCAAATTGAAACTAAAGGATGAAGGATAGGTCAGTTTGTTGGAAACATGTCCCCTCTTTTTCTTCTCCCCTCTTCCTGCTTCCTCAGGCTTTACTGGGCCCTTGAAGAATTGCTAGAATTGCACCAGAAAGGAAAGAAGTATGACTGAGATTCCAGTTACACAAAACAAGAGCAAAGGGTGATTAAGACAAAGGGCCACATCTAAAGATTTCTCTTCCCCCTAAATTGGGTGGAAAATCCCTTCACTTGCCCCAAAAGGATGATCAAATCTCCTACTGGTATGGGGACCAACAGAAGATGCTTTAGCTGTAAATGCTGGGAGAACTATTCTTTAGTTTATTTAAAGTTAGGCTAAATTTTATTTCCTCCAGTGCAACAAATCCCTTTCACTACCCAGGATTGCCACTTCCTTTCTTGATTCACAGAAGAATGGAAGGGGTTAAAAAACAAAACAAAAACCAGAGCTGGCCTGAAGCTCTACCACTCCAAGGGTGCCAGAGGTTAGGGAGCAAGGGGCCCTGCTGGGTTATGTTCTGGTCAATACTGGAGCACTGCCAGAGAGCATGGGGGGCATGAGAGTGGGCAGCTGACTTGGGTTTCAGTTTCAGTTTTGCATTTACTCCTTACTCCCCATGAAACCCTGGTGGGGGGCAGTCAACCCCTCAGAGTTACAGTTTTCTCCTAGGGTTAAAGGGATTAGTGAATTCAGGTAAGGTTTGCATTGCAGGGGATCTCAGGGATTATTTAGTCAATTCTCCTCATTTTACAGACAGAAAACTAAATAACTATAACATCAGTTATAATAATAAAAATAATTATAATTATAACTAATACTTTTGAGCATTTTAACATGTGCTGGGCACTATTCTAAGCACTTTACAAGTATTCTATTATCTCAGCTACCCTGCTTGGTAGATAGTATTGTTACTTCCATTAACTGAGGTGCTGTGAGGTTCAATATTCAAGGTAATACAGCTGGTAAATGGTAAAGCTGGCTTCAAACCCAGATGGCCTGGCTACAAAGCCCATGCTCCTAAACTCTGTAGTTTAGTAAACCATGAATTCCCCATGGTTTGCCCAGGGGTTGCACTCTATTCAGAAAAGGGTACACTACCTGAATTCATGCTGCATTTGGTCCTGAAAACACATACCCTACAGAGACACGTCCTCAGTATCATGACAATGCCTGATGATGGCTACTCTGTTCCTTCCAGTTTCCTCGAGGTCATGGCTTCCCTCCAGCCAAGTTTTCTCCCAGCCTGCTTTCACAGGTGTAGCACAGTCCTCCCATGATGCCCCGCTCTGTACGGTGCCCTTCCCAAGTCACACTGCTACTGCTCTTTAATTGTCTGCTAATGGCTTCTCCCTCTCCCACTCCTTCACTCTCTCTCTCCAGCCATCCCCTTGAACTTCACTTGAGCTGTTATTACACTTGCATTTGAATACCCAGCATGACACTCTATTTTTTTGCTCCAGCCCAGCGCTTGAACATCTTTTATTAGTCATTATGGATCAAAACTGCTTCCCAGAGCAAAATTAAATGGCAGAAAGAGAGAATGGCAGAATAAACACCACCACTGCGAAAGACAGTCTGCTCAGGATAGTGTAGGAGCGTGCTCATTGGGTGAGGCTGGTTGCAGAGTGGTGGGGTATGTGCACTGGTGAGGGAGGAGATTGCAGTTTGCCATATTAGCTCTCGTCAGCCAATAGCACCCAGTGCCTAGGAAAAGTACATTAACAGTATGCAGTAACAGACAGTTGCTGAAAGGACAATAGCATTTATATCAAATTATTGTTGCATAGAGAAATATTAAATAGGTGATATGTGTTCTAAGCTCAAAGAGGCCTGGTGACTTGCTCCAAGTTGACAAGTGGTGGTAGGTGGCAGAACCCTACACTGGTTTGCTGGGATAACATCAGACTCCTCAGGCTACTGTGAGGAACAGCTGAAATAAAAGCACCATATGACAAATTCCAGATGCCTGGACAAGGCACACAGGTCCTTTGTGATCTGGCCTCACCTGCCCTTTCAGCCACATATTTCATGCCTTAATGTCCTCACATCTGCTGTCCCTTCTGCTTGAGGTGACAACTTCCCCAGTCCCCTCTCTTAACTCCTCTTTCTCCAGCTGTAAACACCTGTTCACCTTTCAAGATCTGGCCACAAGCTTACTTTCTCTTTGAGGCTTCCTGTCTTCTCAGCATTTTCTGTAGTACACATGGTTAGAATGCTTACTGTACAGGATAATGATTGACTGGTTATTCTTCCTCTCTCCTTCTTAACCAGGGAGCTTATTGAGGGCAGAGGCTATATTTATTTCTCTTTGTATCTTCAGTGCCCAGCAAAGGGCATGGACCATCTTATTTACCCTGAATATACAAGGAAGGAAGAAAGAGAGGGAGAGAGGGAAGGAATATCCTCCTGAAACTATAAAGCACGATAGAAATACAAAGTATTACTAACGAGAGAAAGACGGCCACTGTTTGATGCCCTCCTACTGTGCAGGAATGAGCTTACTGTTTTTACGGGCAAAATGCTTAGACACAAAATGGAGCAGGTGACAATAGGGCAGGAAGCTGACTTCTTACTCCCCATTTACCTGCCCAATGAAGAGGTACATAATTTCCCCAAGATACAAGGAATGCCCTTCATTAATGCCATTTGCTAGCAGTAATTTGGTTAACTGAATAATCACACAATCTAAAGAAAGCAGAGACTTAGGAATCTTGTGTCTAATGTATGATACTAAGATATTTTATTAGGTGGCATGTGCAATCGTAGAGCATTTTGTTTGGTCATCCTCATCTGGAGGTTTTAGGAAAGCCAGGAGAGAAAAGCAGCCTCCTCAGGGATTTTTCCTTAGAACACAATTTTTACAAAAAGCTGAGTGTACAACTTGCAAAATAATAAGCTTCAGTGATAACACAAGCTTCAGTTACAATTATCACAAAGAGCAAGTCTGCTGCTCAGGCTTCTAACATATCCTTGTGACTACAGAACAGACCAAAATGTCACATTCAAGTTGAAGTGACTGCAGCCAATTAGGTAATTTCCACCAAATTGGGTCCATTAATACTTGGACATTATCTTGAGGGTGAAATAGGATTCAGTGACAAGGTGCAATGTGGCTTGTGAAATATTAGTTTTGGACAATTACAAATCAGGATCCAAGGGTATGTTAAATTATTCAGCATTCTTGACCTCATTATTAAGTGACTTCATGTGGGTTTTTGCTCATATTCATATAATCTCAGGATCCAAAGAGCTTGAGTTTTGTTTCCTTTCCCCAGACATTTCCCTTTTTATGTATCAGAAATTGAATGTCTATCTCTTTATTTTTATCCTGTTTTATTTTATAATTTGAAGGACGATGGCTATGTTTTTGTTTGGGGAACACAAAATGAGGACGCTTGCTCATATGATGACACATATCAGAAATATGAATATTAGTTAGAAATTTGGTTCGCATGCCTTTCTTTGCTAACACACAACTTCAGGTAACAGAACAATTTTTCCAGCCAAACATCTGCCTTGGTCCACCAACTATCGAACAGAAAGCTGTGATTTGTAACAGATGGTCTTATAAATGAGTCAGAACTTCAATGCCAAGTCGGCTTCTGGAAGTGTTCTAAAATGATAGCAACAATATTATTTTCCAAAATAATGGGAGAAAGCCTTAAAAACACTCCAGGAAAATTGTGTACCAAAGATGTTTGTTGATTATGTTTTGTTCTAAAGATGTTTGGAACAGTGATTAGTTGGTGCTGACAGGATTTCCACAACTAGGAAATGTGTTGGACATTTAAAACTTTAAATCAGTGTTCCAGTAAGTTCTAAAGAACTTTAACCAATTGCACAATTATCGTAAGAATATGACTACCAGATATCACTTAAATTTACAAGTTTACTTACGAATTTACAAGTTTACAAGTGTTTTACTTTATATCATTGGGGCAAAGCAATGATATGGACACGAAATAGGAAAATTACCAGATAATGTGGCTGAATCAGTGAACATCTGCCAAAAAACAAAACAAAAAAAAAAAACCTCTTTGAGATGAACAAAAGAAATTAGATAGCATTAGGCTACTCATAGGACAACTGGCTAGAGTACAGCTTCTTCTTTTAGATGTATGTGTTTTGTAATTTTGTTCATGATTCAGACCAAAACAAATACTTTGAAAGCAGAACCACAGAATTCCATTTCAGCATATCCCCAACCAGATGGGATCAGAACAGGTGTGATCATTTTAGAGTGTTCTTCTCTATAAATCAACTTCTGGTTCTTTCCAGAGTGGGGCTGTCAGCTCTTAGGCGCCCAATGAAATTGAGCATTTTTAGCAAACTAAACACAGGTATTAAAATAAAGTTTGAATTAGTTTTAATCACAGTGACCTAGATTCTCATGCTCCCCAGGACCTCACTGTAACTCTTCCATGTGTGAGATCCATGGGAGGGCTGCACATGGGGAAGACTCACTGAGTGTAGAGCAGGAAGGAGAATTTAGGTCAATTACCTTTTGAAGTGTGATCCCTTTAAACAGCTACTCAAGGTAGTATCTTCCTAACAAAGCTGTATATAATAAAAGTGACCTGTGCTGTTTCTTTAAATACTGCTTTTTGGTTGTAAGCGATCAAAGTTTTAAATTTGTGTAAGAAAAAAAAGATCAAGGGAAGTTTCATAGATGTTCTTTCTGGAATCTATTAGGAAGGCTTAGGTATGTGGTTTACCTCTCTTAAACTCTGGGCTTGAAAGTAGGTGCCTACATTTCAGTCTCTTCCAGCTGAGCTTTTGTTTTCTCTGCCAGTAAGCTGAAGAGACAAGTAGTTTAGATGTCACCTCAGGATTTTTGATAGTATATTGAAAAATAAAAAAACATAAAGTAGATGAATGTATGAGAAGGAGTATTTACTATGGATCCATTCCCCAAAGTTTGAAAAAAAGAGTATTGTATGTGTGAATGTGTGTTTTCTTTCATTAGCTCTCTGGGAAACAAGAATTTTTTTCTCAAACTATATATAAAGCAAAATTTGGTAGGTTTTTTTTTTAAACATTTAAAAAGGAGATACAATTTTGATATATTTATTCTTTCATTCAAAATTATTTACTGGCACCTACTATATGTCACTTTGCATGTTCTTGGGAAGATAACAGTGACCTTGATATGATGTCTGAGCTCATGGAAAATAAATCATGCATCAATAGTTGTTGGACTCTTGGAAAGGAATGCTTAGAAATATTGAGCAGATGGACATATTTAAAATATGTACATCATTTTATTTTTAACATTTCAAAAATGCAGAATAATTTGAAAATCAACACCGTTGCCAATTCTACTCCTAAGAAATAAGCACTATGAGCAATTTGCTATATGTCTTTTTGGATTTCTGTCTGTTTACAAACATATATACAAAACAATTTCTTAAGAACACGTGAGCAGACTTAATCCTGATTTGTAACTTTTTCTTCTATTTAAGCGTGTTTCATGAGTATCTTTCCCAGTCAGTGAGGATGCTGATTTACCCCATTTTTCCTAATGACTATAGAGTATTCCATCTTATGGCTCCCCAATATTATCATTGATGGCAATATGGAATGACATGACAGTATTAACTAAAGGCAGAAGATAATTCTGCATTTAAGTTGTTGGTTTATAAATATTGTCCTATCCTGTCATAGGGAAGGCTACCAATCTTTCCTGACAAGCCATTCAACAAAGAGTTTCATGATTTTTTTAAAATGTATTTTTTTAGCATGAAAGTCTTTTAACTAGTAAAACACTTTCATTGCTTTTAGTTTTATGGCAAGGATTCAGAAAAAGCAAATAAACTCAAAGCAACATAATGAACATAGGGGAAAGCTGTAGATCTTCAAAGAAAATGATATAAAAATTATAAACATTACTGAGAAAATTCATTGCATGGTTACAAAGTAATATACATTTGCTGTAAAAAATGTGAAAAATATGCAGAAACATAAAGAGAGCATCAGTGTGCAGATGGGTGGGTGAATTTTGGAAATATTTTTAAAAAGAAAATAAAAATACCCTGAATCCTGTGATTCAGAAATAACTTCCTCACCAACTTTTCTTCTAGTATATATGTGCACACATGTACTCATTGAAAAAAGCCTGAAAAGAGATAGATAGCTTGCACATTTATGTATGCATGTTTGTATTGAACACTTTATTGGGTTCATATCCAGCAGTATTCCTTTATTATATAGTGAGTCAGCCAAAAATACATATTTTTAAATTTTTTAAAATTATACTTTAAGTTCTGGGGTACATGTGCAGAACATTCAGGTTTGTTACATAAGTATACATGTGCCATAGTGGTTGGCTGCATCTATCACCCCATCATCTACGTTTGGGTATTTCTCCTAATGCTATCCCTCTCCTAGCCCCCCAGCCCCAACAGTCCCCAGTGTGTGATATTCCCTTCCCTGTGTCCATGTGTTCTCATTGTTCAACTCCCACTTATGAGTGAGAACATGCAATGTTTGGTTTTCTGTTCTTGTGTTAGTTTGCTGAGAATGATGGTTTCCAGCTGCATCCATATCCCTGCAAAGGACATGAGTATTCCAGGGTGTATATGTGCCACATTTTCTTTATCCAGTCTATTGTTGATGGCATTTGGGTTGGTTCCAAGTGTTTGCTATTGTGAACAGTGCTGCAATAAACATACCTGTGCATGTGTCTTTATAACAGAACGATTTATAATTCTTTGGGTGTATACCCAGTAATGAGATTGTTGGGTCAAATGGTATTTCTAGTTCTAGATTCTTGAGGAATTACCACACTTTACACTCCCACCAACAGCGTAAAAGCATTCCTATTTTTCCACATCCTCTCCAGCATCTGTTGTCTCCTGACTTTTTAATGATCGCCATTCTAAATGGAGCGAGATTGTATCTCAATGTGGTTTTAATCTGCACAAAAATACATATTTTTTAATTAAGTAAAAAAAATGGTTCATTTTAAAAAAATAAAGTAAAAAAAATATAGAACAATACTAAGGAAGGAAATGATAGGAAACTCTTTTCTTTCGTTTTCTTTCTTTCTTTTTTTTTTTTTTTTTTAAAGAGTCTTGCCCTGTGGCCCTGGCTGGAGTGCAGTGGTGCAGTCTCGGCTCACTGCAACTTCTGCCTCCTGGGTTCAAGCAATTCTCCTGCCTCAGCCTACTGAGTAGATGGGATTACAGATGCCCGCCACCATGCCCAGTTAATTTTTGTATTTTTAGTAGAGGCTAGATTTCACTGTGTTGGCCAGGCTAGTCTCGAACTCCTGACCTCATGATTTGCCCGCCTTGGCCTCCCAAAGTGCTGGGATTACAGGTGTGAGCCACAACACCCAGCCAAGAACCTCTTTTCTATCATTGCCTTTCTTCCAACAGGCTTGTTGGGTTATTAGAAAGTTTAAGATGGCTTTCAAAGATGAATTAGTTCCACACTGAATTTCAACAAATATCCAACAGTGAAAGCAAAGCACAAAATCCAGTAAGCCTCATTACTGTTAAGAAATTCTGAATTGTAACCATCGAGAAATATAGTCCAGGTCCAGAGTTAATTTGCATCCTCCAAAACTGCAGATGCCAAGTACAGCATGGACCTTGTCTTCAGACCTATTAGGCTTTAAGAAGACAGGGAAGGAATGAGCTCCTTGTGTTCTCCTGCAGCTCTAGGGTTCATGCTGGCTAGCACCAGGGCTCACTCCCTCTGCTTGAGGGTTGGCTAACAGAGCTGTCACCCCTCACTAGGTAACTAGAAGCATGTCACATCTAGCCTCTTCTACACACAGAACCCCTGGCCATCTTCTCACAGCCCCACACATAACCTAGACCCTCACGGATATGGGACAAATAATATCCTGCATATTCTGATCCTTAACCATGACACTCAGTCATATAAACACCAGCCAGGTAGCTGAGGGGAGGGTTTCTTCCCACCATTTGGTGAAAGGAGAAGGTCAGAGAGCAGGAGAGATTCAGATTAATAATGTTTAAAATGAAAATCTCTAGAAGCTCATTACTGGGGCCATTGAGGAAAGAGCACAAGCTTTGGAGTCAATTGAGTCATTCATTTATTCAGTCAACCCTTAATGGCCCCATAATATGTGCTAGGCACAGTTCTAGTAGCTAAGAAACATCAAGAACAAAACAGACAAAATTGATGTCTGGGTTTCCACTCAAACCCAGTTGCTATAGAAGTTGGACATCAGTGGGGGAGGCAAACATTCTAGCGAGAGTAGCAGACAATAAAAATGGCATTAGAAGGCGATAAATGCTTACAGGAAAAGAAAACAAATTGGGGTGAGAATGATTGTGAGTGGGAGTGGGTTGTAGGTTGTGGTTTTAAATAGGATGATCAGAAGTCTTACTAAGGAGGTGACATTGGAGCGAAGACCTGAGAAAGTGAGGAAATAAGCCATTTAGATGTGGGGGGAAGAGGGTTTCAGGCTGAAGGAACAGCCAATGCAAAGGCCCTGAGGTGAGTGGAGGCTTGCAGGGTTGGAGAAGAGTGAAGGAGAGGAGATAATAGAAACTGAGATCTGAGATGTAAGGTGTAGGGAGGGGGTGTGCATGCAAGACCTTAAAAATTATAAGGACCTTAAACATTATACAGAGCTTAGCTTTCCACTTAGGTTTGAATCCTTGTATTATCATTTGCCAAAGGTCACAGGTCGAGTGACTCTCTGAATTCCTATTTTCTTGTCTGTAATATGGGAATTTTATTGACTGTGCAAAATTATTTTGAGGATTAAAATGGGATCATGTCTGTAAAATACCAAGTACAATGTCTGGCATGTGATATGTTTGCAACAAATGTTGGTTCCCATAATCCTCTGGGTATAGTTTTGTGTATTTTATACCTATTTTATAAATGTACACATAAACATAGAAAGGCAATGTGAGTGACCAGTAGCTACCCAGAATTAGGAATCCAAGTAGTTTTTAACTCTATAAATAAATAACAATTTTTTTCCAAAACAATAATAAATGCTGAACTATCACCAATAAAATTAATAGTTTTGGAAGATGGATTATTAGGGATTCAGGTTGACTAAGAAATGAAATCTTGGATATATCAATCATTAGTGAGAACTGATATATTAGTAGAAATGTACAGGCAAATCTCATTATTTCCCATTTCCATTGAGTGTCTATTTCAAGGTTAGAAAAAAAATATTATCTATCATTCTGGGGCACATCTGAACGTTCAAACAATACCAGCTAGAATGGTCAGCCTGCAAACTTTTGAAAACACCATTGCCTGCAGGGTTGAAAAGTCCTCTGTTAGATATCAATCTGCTCTGCGTTAACTTTTTTTATATGACGGCCGCAGTTTTTCTCTTATGTGGTTGTATCATTAGAGTTTCACTTAAGTTCACAAAAATCATTTCTGGATAAGTTTCCACTCAAACCCAGTTGCTATAGAAGTTGGACATCAGTGGGGGAGGCAATTAGTTAGCTAGTTATTATGACTTTACTTACTTAGTACATTTTTAGCAGAAGGAAAAATGACAAAAACCTAAAACAATTCCATTCAAATATATGAGTGCCTCTTTTTACCCATAGCTCATTAGTACAGTGGACAGTATTTCAAAGAAGCCACCAATACCTATAACACCCTCTCCTGTTGTATGGTTATGCAGTTGTCATCAGTCAATAGGGCTAACAGGAACCATCTTAATAAAAATTATTGGGTACTTACTGTTGGAGGGCTTGAAACTATGGGAAGAACTGAAGATGGGTTCCTCTTTGTAGATAAATAGCAACTGTATATAAGTTCTTGCCAAGATAATTAGTTATACCACACTTTGGATATTCCGCTGGTCAAATGCCATTTAGAAGCTTTAAAAATATTTGCCAGGGAATTTCTCTAGGGGAACACCTTTATCGACTATCCTACAAAGTTTTCTCCACTCTTAAGCACAAATGAATTATTTGGCCTCTAACTCTGGTCTGGAGTTTACCAAAAATCTGCACTACCTCTGTTTAATTGGATAAGGGGTTTTCCTGACAAATGTGTCTTGTGATTTTGATAACCTTTATTAAATGCCCAATAAACATTCATTGAAAGAGTAGAAAAAAAATCTAAACTTCCATTTCTTTCTACTTGTCCTGCTACAAATCAAAGATTGGCCACACACACACACACATACACCAAATTATATGTGTAAATGTAGATGTATATACCAATTATATGTGTATACCAATGTATACATAGATATATGATAAAGTGTGACTAATTTTTTAAAACACACTAGAATTTTTAGCTCCCAATGAGAGTTCCCCTTCTGAAGTCATGTGAGGAGATGACCCATTTATTTCACAGATACAAATAAAAATTTTGGAAGCTCTTTTTTGAGCAGTTCTCTCATCACCTTTTACCTGTATTGTGAATATTATCATTGTTGGCAAATATTTACCACTTCACAGTAGATTTCTAAAAATAGCTAAATGTCATTTGGGACCAAACTTCTAAAATAAGTAAGTTAACACGCTGGATAGTAAGTTACTTAAAAATATTAGGTAGGACCATAAAGTAATGAGTTAATACTTTTTATAAATATGGTTTACAACTATTTTTTAAAAATAAAAGAGATTTATTGAAAATTAATTCATATACCATATAATCCACCCATTTAAAGTGTAAAATTCAATGATTTTTAGTATAGGCACAGATATATGCAACCATTATTACAGGCAATTTAAAAATATTTTCCTCACCATAGAAACAAACCCTACATCCTTTAGCCATTATGTCCCTACTTTTCACTACACCTTCTTCCCCCCACCCAGCCCTAAGCAGTCACTAATCTACTTTTTACAGATTTGCCTATTCTAGATATTTCATATAAACAGAACTATATAATATGTGATACTTTATGACTGACTTCTTAGCAGAATAGTTTCAAGGAACATTAATTTTGTAGCATGTAGCAATCCTTTTTAAATCAACATTTCATTGTATGTACGTACCACATTTTGTTTATCCATTCATCTGTTGGAGGGCATATGGTTGCGTCAAATGTCTTTTGGTTATTGTGAATAATTCTGATATGAACACTCATTTACAAGCCTTTGTTTGAGAACCTGTTCTCAATACTTTTGTGCATATGCCTAAGAGTGAAATTGCTGGGGCATATGGTTAAGTCTATGTTTACCTTTTTAAAGAACCACCAAATTGTTTTTCACAGAAGCTATGCCATTTTATATTCCACCAGCAATGTATGAGAGTTCTAATTTCTCCATATCTTTACGAACACTTGTTATTTTTCATTTAAAAAAATATGGCTTGTCCAAGCACGGTGGCTCATACCTGTAATCCCAGTACTTTGAGAGGCCAAGGTGGGCGGATCACAAGGTCAGGAGTTCGAGAACAGCCTGACCAACATGGTGAAACCTTGTCTCTGCAAAAAATACAAAAATTAGCTGGGCATGGTGGTGCATGCCTGTAATCCTAGCTACTCAGAAGGCTGAGGCAGGAGAATTGCTTTAATGCAGGAGGCGGAGGCTGCAGTGAGCCAAGATCATGCCACTGCACATCAGTCTGGGCAACAGAGTAAGACTCTGTCACAAAAAAAATTAAAAAATATGGCCATCCTACTGAGTGTGAAGTGGTTATTTTGTGGTTTTTGACTTGCATTTCCCTAATGATTAATGATGTTAAGCATGTTTTCAGGTGCTTGTTGGCTACTTGTGTATCTTTTTTTATTATTAAAAGATTTTATGAAATTTTAGTTGAGATGTGGTTTTGCCATGTTGGCCAGGCTGGTCTTGAACTCCTGGGCTCAAGTAATCCACCCATCTTGGCCTCCTGAAATGCTGGGATTACAGATGTGAGCCACTGCGCCTGGTCCCATTTATATATTGCTTTTGGAAAAAATGTCTATTCAAGTCCTTTGCCTACTTTAAAATTTTTAATGGGCATTTTCAGAAGAGGTGAGTCAAATGTTTTCAGCAGTAGCAGCCATATTGGAACAAATGCCTGGCCTCCTGGTATCACTAGGTATTAAAGTGTGATACTTCTTTGACCATGAGAGTAAAGAACAAGCAATCACATTTGTTTAAAGTGATTATTTGTCCTGTGCTAAGTAATACCATCTACAGGTTTTTGCAACAAATATCTACACGTGTATTGCAAACTTAGAGGCCATATGTATTTTGTATACTGTAAGACTTACTGAATAACTTTAGTGAATACAGAATTTCCCTGAAGAAGGGACACAGAGGCAGCAATCTACTTGGCAGGAGGAATGGCCTGAAGCTGTGTTTGCACAGCACTTATGTATGACTGTGAACACATGATTCATATACAACAAAAAATAACAGAAAGCTGATGGAAGTCATGGGGACCTAAAGCCTCCCATTTTCCCAGCCCCTGGTTTGACACTTCTGCTGCATCTATAACCCACTGAGAATCTGAGAAGATAAAATCAGAGAAGGAAAAATGCATTCTCAGATCTGCCAATGGCCAGTCACACAAATACAGGTTCTTGACTCCTGCCTGCCTCTGCTTCAAGCTTGGATGTATACAAGCAAGTTGATGTATAGATATGTGAAAAGATGCATGGATTAGTGGTGGGAGAGGTGAACAGGCAGGGAGGTGGATGGGAGATAGTGGCATCAGGTAGACATCTTGATGGGAGAAAATGGACTGATGATGGGTAAAAGTACGGATGGGTAGCTGACAGGGCTTTTGCTCAGTGCAGCAACCCAGGCTGCTAGCAAATAGTAATCC
Source organism: Sapajus apella (assembly GCF_009761245.1). NCBI lineage: Eukaryota > Metazoa > Chordata > Mammalia > Primates > Cebidae > Sapajus > Sapajus apella. The sequence continues at coordinate 15,670,829 of NW_022436955.1, read as the reverse complement.
AATATAAATCTTAATAGTCAGAGAGATTAGTCAACTGAGTCCAAAACCAGGTTCTGGTGCAGTCTTTTTAAAACATTCCATTTTATCTACTCTGGCACCTCTAAAAGTTAAGAATTGCCTCACTGGGTCCAAGTGGCTCTGACTAATTTTTCCCATCTAGCTCTCTTCAGATATTTGGTGTGGATCAACAGCTCATGAGAAAAAAATGAGCGAGGGGATGGCAGGCCTTACTGGTAATCGATTACCCAAAGGCTTTAAGCTGGAGATACAAAATGGTGGCAGCATTTCCCAGGGCTACCCAGTGAGGCAATTATAATCTGTGGGAACAGAATGAAAACACAAACTGAAAGAAGAGGGAGTTTGTGAACAGGCTTGGCGATTTTCCCACCCCTCTCTAGGGTCTGCTGTTAGAAAACAAAATCAAAATTATGCAATACAATTCCTTCCATGCCTTTCTCTTGCTCAGAATTAAAAACCATCTACTGAAGACTTTCTCACTTCAAAACCCAGTCAGGTGCTTTCTACTATCAAGGAAGGTGCCTGAAGAATAAATTGCTCCTATCAGAAATAAAGCATTTTAGTTCTGCCACAAGCAGTGAGATCTGTGTTTGTAAGTCTCTCCAAAGGCAACTCCATTTTTGCTGCTCTCCTCTCATTTTCTTTTGATGCATAAAACCTGTAGACTGGAGCACTGTGATTGCATTCCGCTCCGGAGCAGTGTAATTGTAAATATTCATTGGAATTCAAGCTAGCTTTCCCAGGTCTCTCCTAGGGCTGTGCAGCTATGCAAACAGCAGCGGTGCCGCATTAGCTCACAGCCCGGAGGCCGCCTATTTCCCCACAGCCCCTAGGACCCTTTCTGTAGAGCGAGCACATGCAGAGAAACTGGCCCTTAAACACCATTTCAGTCTACCATTTCACTTGTTTTTCCTTTTCTCCCCATGACTGCTGATCCTCAGTAATTCTGCTGTCAGTCCCAAATATGAATTAAAAAGAGAATCATGTCCTTGACTAAAAGCCTGTAGTCTGAATGCTCTTGCTGTGTATGTGCTCAATCTATTTAGGAGATTAAACAGATTCCAGCCATTCCACGAACACACACACACACACACACACACACACACACACACACACACACACAGAGGAATATACATATGCAGCAACTCTAGATGAAAAACTAGGATAGCTACCTACTCTTGAGCAGTAGTATTGTGAGCTAGCATAGCATTTGGTTATTCTATCTTATTTTCAATTTGAAACCTGCAGGAATAAAAAATAAATTAATATAGGATTGGGAATATCATATTAATTATGATGACCCTACAATAAAGAGTTTACATAGACCTGAAGGAAACTGTGTTTGACATGCTGATTTAATCTCAGGAAAGTACCTGTAAGGCTGAAGTTGAAGGTCCAAGCCAGGCTCCCTGGACCACTCTTTGATATATCTTCTGAATGCTAGATGATTAGATTCCAACAGAATTCAGGGCACCTGCAATATTAACTTCAAAATAATCCAAGGAAGAAATCGATACATAGAAAAATGACCTATACAAACCAATTTATAGAGTTTCAAAAAAAGGTGAAAGAGATATGTTATTAATGTTGAAACATTTCAATGAAAAGTAAGTCCAGATTGAAATTATTTGGGCCTGGCCAACAGAACATTTAGATTTAATGATGAAAGTGAAAAATTACTTTAAGTGACAAAAATATAGGAATGGTCAAAATTTCATACATAAAAGGAAACTTATTTTAATTTGATTTAACCAGGTAAGTTCACAAGTAAAAGGCACTCTGCTACGCATGGAGTTGGGGAGGGAATACAAAGATAAGTGATATACGTGTCCTATGTCTGGAGGGGTTTTGAATTTAGCAGCAGAAAGAAGATAAATAGAAATAGCTATGCTATAAAAGGGGCAAAATACTGTGTTACCAGGGGATTACACGCAACTTCTTGGCAGAGGTGAAAATCAACCAAACTCTGGAACAGTGGAAGGATTTTGACCTATGGAACAGGGTGGAGGACGAAGTCCATCTCTAGGTAGAGGGAGAAGTGTTACGGGTTGAACTGTGTCCCCCAGAAAGATATGCTGAAGTTCTACCAGAATCCGTGTGTCTTAGTCACACTCTATAAGTGCACTTATAAGACAATACCATGGCTGGAGTGGCTCATAAAAATTAGAAATTTATTTTTACAATTCTAGAGGCTGGAAGTCCAAGATCAGGATACCAGCATGGTCGAGTTCTGGTGAGGGCCTTCTTCTGAGTTGCTGACTACCATCTTGGCGTATCCTCACAAGTGGAAAGAGGTCAAGGAGCTCTCTGGGGTGTCTTTGATGAGGACACCAATTCCATCATGAGGACTCTACTCTCATGATCTAATTACCTCCCCAAAGCTCCACTTCCTTATACCATCACATTGGGGGTTAGAATTTTAACATAAAAATTTTGATGGGGACACAAACATTCAGTGCATACAGAGTGTGACATCATTTGGGAATTGGGTTTGCATATGTAACCTAGTTAAGATGAAGTCATACTGGATTAGAGCTGGTTTCCTTAAAAGAAAAGGGAAATTTAGACACAGATATCCAGGAGAGAAGGCCATTACAAGATGGAGGCAGAGACTGGAATGATGCATTCACAAGCCAAGGAGCGTCTAGGTCTGCAGCAATGCCAGAAGTTAGAAGAGGCAAGAAAGGGTTCTTACCCTAGGGCCTTCAAAGAGAAGATGGCCCTGCTGACACCTTGATTTTGGACTTCAAGCCTCCAGAACTGGGCAAGGCTACATTTCTGTTGCTTTAAACCATCCAATTTGTGGCATTTTGTTACAGCAGCCTTAGGAAACTAATGCAAGGGGAAAAAAGATGAGGCTTAGAGGTAGGAAGTATGGGACTTATTCTGAAAGGTGAAATTTGGATTGGCTGGAGAGCAGTATGTGTAAACACCAATTATAGAGATTATGTCTGGGAAAAAAAGGGCCCAGGTGGTGGCATTTGGGGCTTTTATCTGCAGCATATAAAGCAATATTAGGAGAGAGAGTAATGGAAGATTCAGGACATTGCTGGAAGAATAGACAGGAAGAAGTAGGAGCAGGTAGCAGGTTGCTGTGATATTTGAGACAAGAGGTGGCATGCTGGGCAGTGGCAGTGCTCATGGAAAGAAAGAAAGTGATAGATTTGACAGGGGTGGAGATAAGGGTTGATAGAACCTGGAGACTGGTTAGGTGAAGAAGGCACAAATATAATTTTTACTTTCGAGTCTGGGGGATGGGATGGGAGGATAGAGATGCCATTATCAGAAACAGGAAACCCAGGGGGTAGAATTGGTTTGGGAGAATATGTTGAGGAAAAAAGTCTAGTTTTTAGTAAATGTTTATGTCCAGCAGAATGCTGGAAATGCGGACCTACAGTATTTGTTGGGTTAGAAATATAGATCTGGAGGCCAGGACATGGTCAAGGGCCTGGAAATGGTTGCAATCACCACAAGAGTTGAGTGATCATAAATGGAAGAGTTGAACACTGGGGGAGCTCCTCTATTTAGGGGGTGACAGAAGGACGAGGCAAACACAAATTAGAGATGCAAGACGGTAGCCAAGATCAATCCAAGTCAAGGAAGCCAAGGATGTGTTTTATGAAGGAGAGGGTGATCAATGACATAAAATGCTGCAAAGAGATTGGGGAGGACAAGGACTCAGGAGAAGTCATCAGATATAGGGATTAGAATGTCAATAGTAATTTATGAGAGGATAATTTCAAATTAGTGGTATGAGAGGTCACTTTAAAAGGGTTTAGAAATGATTAAGAGTAAGAGAGGCTAATATGCATGGATTATTCTTTTGGCAGGTTTGGTAATGAAAAGAAGGAGAAAGATGAGCTTTTTGTTGTTCATGTTGTTTTATGGTAGAAAAATATGCAAGTATACTAACATGTAAAAGAGAAGAAACCAGAAATTTGGGAGATTTCTAAAAAACAAAACAGAATGGGATAACTGATGGAACAGAGCTCTGGAAGGAACAGAGATAGATTTCAACTAAGGAGCAAATTAGCTTTGGAAAGCAAATGGGGCAGTTTCCTTTCTGGCACAGTCAAGGAAATAATAGGAGGGGTTGTAAATCACTTGGATGTGGAAGGGGGAAGTTGAAGTTCATGTTAGAAAGTCTCATCTCAGTAAAGCAGAAAGCAGGTCAACTTGGGAGAGATGTGTATGGGATGGGAAAGATGATATCTTTGGGGAATATGACTGAGACTAAATATAAGGATTGCTAACAGGCCTACTTGAGGTGGTAGCAATAGTGCTAATGGATAAACTTAATTTTAATTGACAAGACGTAACTTTCTACAACAAGGTCTACCAGCTTGGGAGAGGCATGCAGGTAGAAAAGCAGATGATGATGAGAGTCTACTGCTGGTTATAGGCCTAATTTTCTCTTTAATCCAAATCTATCTTTCTTCCTTCCAGAGGAAGCTCAAAATACAAGGGACCTCAGGGCATAGTAAAGGCTAGGTTAGAACAGGCATTTGAAAGTCTTTTTGGGTCTGTTCCTTGCCCTTCAAAGTAACCTAAAAGTAGTGAAAGAATAAAGAAAAAAGTGTAGGTAAAGGATAAAAATCATGTTCCTTTCTTCCTTCTTTTAATTTATTCATTCAGCATACAAATAATTTGCTGAATGCCCTTCCATGCCATGTCATGGGAAAGGAAGGCTGGGCATCAGGTCTGTAAGATTAGGCTGCTTACCCTTCAGTGTATGAAATAACAGGAACAGTACACACTCAGCTTGCATTATCTACCAGGAACTGCTGGGTAAGTGCCTGTCCACATATTAGCAATATTAACCTACAAAAGTAGGAAAAATACTATGCTCTATTTTGCCAGTGACGACACTGACTCCAGGGGAAGTTAAGTGACTTGTCAAGGTCACATAGGTAATTGGCAACATAGCTGGGGTTTTAGTAAGTCTGGCTCTTGAGTCTGTTCTCTTATTTTTTTTTTTTTTTCTTTGAGACAGAGTCTCACTCTATCACCCAGACTGGAGTACAGTGGCACGATCCTGGCTCACTGCAGCCTCCACCTCCTGGGTTCAAGTGATTCTCCTGTTTAAGCCTCCTGAGTAGCTGAGATTACAGGCGTGCTCCACCAAGCCTGGTTAATTTTTGTATTTTTAGTAGAGATGGGGTTTCACCATATTGGCCAGGATTGTCTCAATCTCTTGTCCTCGTGATCTGTCCGCCTTGGCCTTCCAACGTGCTGCCACCATGCCCAGCCAAGAGTCTGTTCTCTTAATCACTATACTATATGAACTGAAAAGGTTATAAAATGGGTTATAAGTAGGATGATTACATATATATATGTATATATTATATATAATATACATATATATTATATGTATTATAATATATATATATTTGAGATGGAGTCTTGCTCAGTTGCCTGGGCTGGAGTGCAATGGCATGATCTGGGCTCACTGCAGCCTCCACTTCCCAGGTTCAAGTGATTCTCCTGCCTCAGCCTCCTGAGTAGCTAGGATTACAGGCATGCACCACCACACCTGGCTAATTTTTTGTATTTTTAATAGAGAAGGGATTTTGCCATGTTGGCCAGGCTGGTCTCGAGCTCTTGATCTCAGGTAATCCACCCTCCTTGGCCTCCCAAAGTGCTGGGATTACAGTGTGAGCCACCGGGCCCAGCTGATGATTACATATTCTAAGATGGTCCAGTTTATGCCTGTCATCCCAGTAAAAGTATTCATTGTATACTCTTATAGTAAAAAGTTTGTAGGAGAAATTATATAGCTACTTTAGTTATAAGAGAAACTGATCAGCCATGGGGCTCTTCTTCAAACTCTTCATTGTTGGCTCACGTGATGTATAGAGACGAAGAACTATAACGCATTTAAGAAAAATAAATGAAATGGCCCGGCCTTTCTATGATATACAGCCTCAAGACCCAGAAGAGCCAGCTTCTTTGATCCCCTTGGTAAGATCACAGCCCCTTCCCCAACCTACATACTATTAAGCACTTCAATCCTACTGGTTTTAATGAAAGGAGAAACACAGAAAGGCACATTCTCTAAGCTGCCACCAAATGAGTTCTGCACACCCATTCTTTAAGCAGTGATGGAAATGGAATGCACAAAACCCTACAGCAAATCTGTCTACCCATCTCTCTCTTCCTCATCTCCTTTCCTTATCTCTACTCTCAGGTCAGCACTCCACTATTCACACCAAAGCTCAGGCATAATAACTTCATGTCATACAGATGTACAGCCTCCGCCAAAGCTGGTATTGGGCTAACACCAGACCGTTTGCAGCAATTCTGGCTGTTTTGTGGCTGTTGGTAATGTCTTCATTTCCTGAACTCTTTCTCCTTATTGTTTTTAGGCTCCAGTGGGAGGCAGGGAAATTGGTACTAGCGACGTGGCTCTGGTTCCCTACCAGAAAAGTTGTGCTCTTGTTGCCAAATTAGCCCCCTTGGAAGATTTAAAGATGTACACTCAACTCCCTGTGGATGATTTTAAAAATGTATCACTAATGCTTACTGATGATGGGCACTTATACAACATTGTGATTTGGCTCTTACTCTAATAATACTATTTTAAATGCTGTAACGTGCAAAAATGATGGTAATGCTTAGGCCAGAGTAAGCAGAAAACCAACTCAGCAAACCGAACAGAAGACATTCATCCTGGTTTTTCAATATCCTGCCAAGTGACCTCTGTTTTGTGTGGCTTTATTATTCTCTGAGGTTTTAATATGCTGGTCCACAGAATTCTCTTATTATTTCCTTCACTGCTTTTCTATCGTCTCCTCTGTCTGCCCTGGATCCTCTGTTTTTCCTTCCTCTGAATTCAGTCTTGCAGTGAGTTTATGCATTCATAGTGATTTCAACTATAATTTATATCACAAATGGTTCCAAATATACATCTGAGCTGCCTGAAGGGCATTTTACTCTTTCTCTCTTCCTTCCTTGGTAAGCTCGTCCTCTAATATGATTTCAATAATGGCTAACATTTATCACGTCTCAGGTATGGAGTTAATGCTTGGAACCCTACAAGCAGTGGCGCTTATTATTATCATCTTTGTCCTCCAGAGAAGGATCTAGTAAGTGGTATAACTGAGATTTGACCCCAGACAGATTTGCTTCACAACCTGTGTTCTGGAGCACCACATTGTGATGCCTCCTCACATTCAGACACTTGCTCGGTACCTTCTGACTAGACTATCCCAATAACTCCTTAGTGCTCTGTCTGGCACCAAGCAGAGCTCAATACCATTTTTCGCATGGAAGATTTGCTTTCCTCCCTATTGATCACATTTAAAGTCCTCTGTTGGACCTCCAAAGTTTTCCACTGACTTCTCTGTCACCCAAGCCCATCTAGACTGGGTATTCCTGTTAAGGATATTTGTGTGCCATGCAAAATGTGTTTCACTTAGTGTTTCACTTTCTTAGGGTACTTCCTGTACCTAAAACGCTCTTCCTATCTACTTTATGGGAAACTTCTTACCTCTTCTTTCAGGATTTATCTGTTTTAGAAAACCTCTAACTAACTATAAGTGTAAGGGTAAATGACATATCGTCAGTGATGTTGTCTTCTATTTCTTTCTATGTCCTACAAGAGTCTAGTAATATTTATCATTCATTGGATATGCAATAAAGATTGTTAATGTGCTGATATAACCATCCTAACCAACACTAGAAAGAAACCCACATGTGGCTGAGAGACACGACTTAATAATTACTAGAGGCCAAAGTGTATGTTTTCACCTACAGTGGGGTAAGGAGAGGAATAGAGCTTCTGTATTGTTTCTAAGCCAGCTTGCATTCAAATCTATTCCCCACTTTCCCTTGTTCTGCTCTGTGTGTCTGGGATCTGATCCTCTGAAGGCTGCATTTCTAGGCTCACGAGTCAATTGGCTTCCAGATAGGTTCAGGCAATGGAAGGAGCTGAAGGGAGAATGGAGTGTGGGAGGGAGAAACTAGGTACATCTCTGCCTCTCACTCTGTTTTGGGATAGGACCCCAGCCCCAGCTGTGTCTCCTCTGTAGCTCCAGCTCTCTCACACTGGCCTTCTTCCATGATTCCAGTTTCTATGAGATGACCCTCGCCTCTGGGCTCTGCCACTTCCTTGCTTTGTCTCTGCAGCCTAGGGAGGGTAGTGGCTTCCTGCTATTGTTAACCTCACCACTCCCATTGGCTTCTCAGCTTCTCCCTATAATTTCCTGCATTAAATTCCCTCTGTTGTAATTTTGTGAAAACCTAAAAGAACAAGCAACCTTTTATTATTAATAATAATAATTATTATCCCAAGAGAATTATAGACTAACTTCTGCTAAAACAAAATCCCTGTCAAGCTATGATTGCTTTCTGTCCTCTGGCTGTCTGACTAGGAGATGAGATCCAGCCACATGCAGAAAGTTTACAGATAAAGAGATGAAGTGACATGGCTATCGCAATGGCATTAACCCTCTAAGAGTACTGACGTAGCAAGTTTCAAACTCACAAATCTTCAACTCTTGAAGTTCTCCAGTATAAAGATGAATTGAATAATACAAATACAATAGCTTTGTAAGTAGTAAGACTAAAAAAACAGAAAAAGGAGAAATTATTTTATAATTTCATAGGTAGATGAGACTAAGTCAACCTACAGATTATGAACTTATCTTATTATTTTATTGGTTTATTTAAAGGGACTAGTTTAATAGTTAACATCAAGTGGGTAGGTTCACATTACTAAAGGAAATGGTGCGAACACTTTTAGCCTCAATCTAAATTCCAAGATAAAGGCTGTCCCTAAAATAAGCCATAAATCCATCATATGCCAACCCAGTAAGAACCATCTGGTGAACACACAGGATAGGCATCTTCTGTGTTTGAGGGCATCCTAGCTGTGCCATACACCTAGAGCATCCACCTGCCCTGGCCCAACTCTTTTCAACTGCATTCTCTTGAAAGATCTTTGGAAGTATTTTTAGATAAGGCTTTGCAGTTCCTGTCTGGACATAACTTCTTTGATATGGAATAAAATAAATAATCAACTAAACCACCTGTACATTTGGCCACTTTATAAATATTCATTGATTTTGCCCTCTGTGCCTACATACCTAAAATGAGAAAAACTATCTCTGGAAGACACTACTGATTGGTTACCCCAAAGCCATTCCTAACCCCTTGACTTTTGTAGCTTTCCCACATAGAGGCTGGAGTGGTAAATACTTGCCTTCCCAGCTGCATGGGACATGAGGGTGGCTTTGGGATTCATCTGGCTGTGAGATATGAGCAGATGTCTGCTGGAGGGGTGGGATGGGACTTCTGGGGAAGCTGCTCATTTCCACGTAGAAAGATACAGGCACAGAGGGCATGATTTTTCTACCTTTTTCACCTTTTTTCTTTCTTTGGGCACACACATCATGGCTGATGCCATAGCACTCATCTTGTAATATGAAGAAAAAGTCAAGAATCTCGGCATCTTTGGCTCTGACATCATAGATAGTAAAGAACTGGTTCTTTGATGACATTTTTGAGTATGGAAACAATGCCATCTAGACCTGTTTGAGGGAAATAAAGCCTATTTGTTTAGCTTACTTTTTTTTTCTCTTTGAGAGACTGGGTCTCACTCTGTCACCCCGGCTGGAGTGGACTGGCACAATCATAGCTCATCATAACCTTGACTTCCTAGTGATCCTCCTACCTTGCTAGGCTATAGCTGGGTGTGGTGGTGTGTACCTGGAGTCCTAGCTACTTGGGAGGATGAGGAGGGAAGATCACTAGGCGGTCAAGTACTGATTTCTAGGTAGAAAGATAGAGGCACTAAATCATTGATTCAGCCCATTAGCATTTGACTTTCTAGTGATCCTCCTGCCTCAGCCTCCTGAGTAGATAGGACTAAGGTACACACCATCCCCCCAACCAGCGATAGCCTGGTATTGTTTCTATTCCTTGCAGCTGAATGGAATCCTAACTGGTTGAAAAGACAAATTTACACTTATTACAAATGTGTCACATTATATTATAATTGCTGGCTCTAGATGTAGTTTATAATAAACTCTTGATTGTGGTCTATGCTTTTATATGGATTTCTCATCTCTTATCTTTGCTTCAGGTTGATAATCTTAATAGAGGTGAGCAGATTTTTTCTCTACGGGGTCAGATAGTTAATATTTTAGATTTCACGGGCCAATCTCTGTTACAGTCACTCAACTCTGCTATTGTAGTGTGGAAGCAGCCCCAGACAATATATAAATGGTGGATGTGGCTGAGTTCCAGGAAAACTTTATGTACAAAGAAAGGCAGTTGGTCCATGTGCCAGAGTTTGTCAACCCTTGATCTTAGTAAAGCCCACCTGCAAATTAGGAGGCAAGAAGTAATGTTTATTTCTCCTTTTAAGGGAGATAAAAATCCTGATTTAGTTTTCTGAGAGTTGGAGGCCCTTTCCATCAGCTTCCCCACAGCCCCAGCTCTCATTCCCCAAAGCAGTAAGAACAGAGTTCTCAGCCTCTACATTGATGATTTATCCCGGTCACAGAAGGGACACCCGGCTAACTGAGGTTAACAGCTTTCTCGGTTTCATTTCAAAAAGACATTAGCATGGAGGCTCAATGAAATGCTGATATGCCAAATACTGATTCATTCACCTGCAGAGTTCGCTATAAGGCAGGGACCTATTTGACAGGCAGGGCTGAGCTCCCAGCCTTTTCCTAAAGGGCAATCCCATAATTCATCTCCCAGTGCTAAATTATACCTGACACTTCACTGAAGGCTTCAGGTGCACTCACCCAACTGCAATAAGACTAATGCAGAAGAAGAGGGTTGGAAATGACAAAAATATTTTTTGAAAATAACACAACTAATTCAATTGTGGGTGGAAATATCTATTGTGTAAAATATTCCCAGCAGAATACACACATTTGTTTTTGTGTTACGGGCAGGTCTTTTCTCTGGCAATGGGGGATCTCTATGCTGCACATCACTACCTGAGCTACATGCCCCATGACCTGTCTTTTGACTTGGCCTAGTCACTAAAGAAGCTCCAAGCTTTTCCATAATCTGGGCCTTCCCTACTCTAGTCTCCTTCCAAATTTTCACGCAAGTCTGTTCAAAAGCTGCAGTCATGCGCTCACTGCTCCTCTACGGAATTCTCTGTGGAGAGATTTGGGAATAGGCATAGGGGAAGCAGAAGATCTGTCGTCTACCTTAAGCAAAGCAGTCAAATGCTTTAGCATGGTGCTTAACTTGTTATCAGGCCCCAGGGATGCTTTGGTAAAAGAGAAGTAAAAACAAAACAAAACAAACAAAAATCTTGACAAGTGAAGCCATCTAACTTCCTAATGACCCCATCCAGGACTTTCTTTCATTTTTTAGTGGGTGCAGGGAGTTGCGCTGGTCATTTATCTGATGACATGTGAAGTGAGCACATGAGGCTTTAGCCTGGCCAAAGCTCACTAGAACTTTGGAGGGATGAGGTGAGATGCTTTCTCTGTAACTCAGGAAGTCTCCATTGAGTATGTGCTAGGTGTCGAGGAGACTGCTGTGAACAGGCAGACACAGAGATCTTCTCTCATGGAGCCTCAGGTCTCACTTGGGAGACCTGAGCTTAAAAAGAGCTAAGATGGGCTGGGCGTGGTGGCTCACACCTGTAATCCCAGAACCTTGGGAGGCCAAGGCGGGTGGATCACATGGTCAGGAGATCGAGACCATCCTGGCCATGGTGAAACCCTGTCTGTACCAAATTACAAAAAATTAGCTGGGCATGGTGGTGCTGCCTGTAGTCCCAGCAACTTAGGAGGCTGAGGTAGGGGAATCACTTGAACCAGCAGATGGAGATTGCAGCGAGCTGAGATCATGCCACTGCACTCCAGCCTGGTGACAGAGCAAGACTATGTCTAAAAAAAAAAAAAAAAAAAAAAAAAAAGCTAAAGCTAAGATAATCTACTTGCTGGGCAGTGTCCAGCACCTCTTAGGTGCTTAATAACTGTTGAATGAAGAAATTGTAAATAGGGTAAAAGTAAAAGAACTAAACATTATTAAGTGCCTTCTCTGTCCCAGATTCTATGCTAGGTCTTTTCCATTACATTATCTAATTCAGCACAAAATGAACAGTTAAAGTCAAGGCCAGACCCTGGTACATGGCTTCTGAGACAGCCTCTTTCATGGCATACACATAAGAAATAGTGTTGCTTAGTGGAAAGACTCCAACACTAGGTGTCCATAAAATCTGAGCTTAGTAACAACTCTGAAATTACTAAAGGTATAGTCTTGGGTAAGTATTTGTCCCGTCTGAGCCTCAGTTTCCACATCCATAATTCAGGGATGATGATATCTCCCTCACAAGGTGGCCATGAGGAATGGATGAGATGGTGAATGTGAAATGGCTTTGATTATAAATAAGATCCTGCTCTTTGTAAAAGGAAAAGCATATTTTACCCATACACTTTTTAAGGGTTCATATTGCTTCTAAACAATTAAATTTTTCATGATTTCAATAATTCTAACAAAAAAATCAGAAACAATATTAAGGTTGACCTGGCAGTTATCAAAATGGTATTTGGAGACATTGTATCAGAAAGATTCCTATAATAAGCCAAGATTCACTTAAGATGATTATTTGCCCTGCCTTCATCACATATTTAGGGGAATTACTAATACTCCAATAGTTACTCACGTAAGTAGACATTAAATTCTTTCTTTATAAATCAATTATCTTTGCTCCTTCAGCATTTCTATGAGTTTCTTTGGATGGATTAAAATTTTGGAGCAACACAGGAGCACAGCCTCCCAAGCAGCTGGGATTACAGGCACCCACCACCATATCTAGCTTATTTCTGTATTTCTAGTAGAGACAGGGTTTCACCATGTTGGTCAGGCTGGCTTCGAACTCCTGACCTCAGGTGATCCACCTGCCTTGGCCTCCCAAAATGCTGGGATTACAGGTGTGAGCCACCATGCCAGGCTTCTTTTTTTTAATTAAATTTTTTTTTTGTAGAGATGAGGGGTCTTCCTATGTTGCCCAGGCTGGTCTCATACTCCTGGGTTAAAGCAATCCTCTCACCTTGGCTTCCCAAAGTGCTGGGATTACAGGCATGAGCTGCTGTGTCTGGCCTCAGATTCTAACTAAATGAAGAACAAACCTATTTAATGACAGCATGAGTAGTAGTTGTTGTTGTTTTGAGACAGAGTCTCACTCTGTCACCCAAGCTGGAGTGCAATGTTATGATCTTGGATTGCTGCAACTTCTGCCTCCTAGGCTCAAGCCATACTCCTGCCTCAGCCTCCCCAAGTGGCTAGGCGATAGGTGCACATCAGCACTCCCATCTAATTTCTGTATTTTTGTAGAGACAGAGATTTGCCATATTGCCCAGGCTGGTCTTGAACTCCTGGGCTCAAGTGATCCTCCCACCTTGGACTTCCAAAGTGCTGGGATTACAGGCATGAGCCACTGTGCCTAGCTGACAGCATGATTTTAAGAGCACTTTCCCCAATCAGTGTTTTAATTATTAAAATGAAAATTGTATATAACTCTTTTTCTAGTAATTATTTGTTCTTCTTTTAGTCATCTAAAGAGGTGAAGTATTGCTTATATTTAATTTTATTCTCTACTTTTATTAACTTTTTTGTGCTCTAAGTGTGCCTTGGTTATTTTGTGCTCTAACCGTGCGTTGGGTTTTTTTTGTGCTCTAACTGTGCCTTGGTTTGTGACACTTCCCATGTCAAGATTTGTGAATTCTGTACTTTCATTTTCCTTCCCCCAGATCATTAGTGAAGTGGTTATGTGAAGCCAAAGTGGGCACGAGTCCTTATGAATGCAGTGGACACTGTCTCTTATCTAAATGTGAGGGACCGACATTTGTCACTGCTCTTTGTTTATGGTCCTTCAGCCAATTTTCAATCTATGTGACCATGCACATATTCTACCCAATTTGAATTAATTTTGCAAGTGGAAATTCATGGAGTAGTGTATCAAATGCTTTAGTAAAATCCATATATATTACCTCTAGTGCATTCCCTTCATCCATTAATCTCGTAATGCGATTTAAAAGAGTGATCACATTTGTCTGGAATGATTTGTCCTTTATCCATCCGCAAAGCTGCCTCCTGCTCTTGGCTCCATTATCCTCTCCATTCTTTCAGTTTTTCCCTCTTTACATCTGATTCATTATACTATTAGACACAGGGGTTATATTTTAATAGATGATAATTACTGGTAACACCTTTCTTTCTGTTTAGAAAATATTCAAGGTTTTCAAGTAATCTTTAAAATGTGGGTTATTGAAAATGTCTACTGACTGTTAAATTTTCAAGCAAATTGCTTTAATACAATCTCTTTACTTCAAGCAATGATTCTGAAAACATTTTCCCAGGCATTATTTTCTTTTAAAATAAGTTTTGTTGTGAACTATGATATAGTATTTAAGCTATCTTTCCTGTTCTGTTTGTTTGAACTGTTTTTCCAGAGCCTTATTTCCCCTTCTGCCTGGAAAAGATGTGTAGTATATTATGTAAATTAAGGGTGATAATAAGTATGAAATTGTTGCTATAATATTAACATCAAATCCACTATGAATGACTATTTATTTGCAAAAAATCCTTAGCAGATATTTCTCTATATGTATTAGATGAATTGGCCTGCCCTCTAAGCACATTTCTAAATACTTTTAGTTTTGGGTAGATTCTTTTTCTGAAGAGCTCAAATGTTATATACCAAATCAGTAAATTTAGGGTAATAGCTAATTCAAAATATAAGATGCTTTCAAAAGAGGAGGGAGAGCAGGAATGAAAGGAATAATATAACATAGGAGAAGAATGATAAAATCAGAGATGCAGGTATGTAAGAGGTAACAGAGCATGCAATAAATTGTGGATCTTTAGAAACCTAACTACAGGAATATCACTTAAGGTGCTGTGGGGCTTTCTTTCAAAAGATGTAGAGGCTCAAATATAGACTAATTCCTTGACTCACAGTTCCAATGCAAGGTGACCTCTCCTCATCTGTCATTGTAATCATTGTCCAGCTTTTCTTCTGTGTTCCACCAACACTCCATTTAGGAAAGTTAGTAGGAAGGAGGACTCAGAATACTGTTTTTCAACTTGCTGCCCAGTAGGTAAAGGGTGGTAAGTGCTGAACCAAGGCCCAGAAGGATATTTTAGCATTTGCTCCCTGGATACTTGCCAAGGACCCTGATAAGATATCACTTACAGAATACATGCAGTGAGAATGGGTCAATGCCTTATTAAATGATGGGGTGAAATAAACTTTGTTCAAGTCAAGATCTTAGAACTTCACATATTAAATCAGATTCAATTTAGTAACTTGAATTTCTGAGGGTGACTAGTATATTTCAAGAGGATAGTCTGTAGGGGTTTATTGAATGCCATTGAAATGCTAATCAAAGACTTAGTTCAACCTGTGCTCATACATTAGAGCATTGAATAGAAGACAGCTATTTGACAATAAAAATGGCTATACATTTTTTCCAATTTTATCTCCATTTGGATCTCTACCTTCTTTCTTCTGTAATAAACAAGTTCACTGTAGATCAAAAATCAACTTGTACCCAATAAATATTCAGCCTCACATTGATATGTGAATGTCCATTCATTTGGGTAGGAATGGCAAGTATTTATTACTGGGAATGAAAGATGCATACAAAATTAAGTGAATTTGCATGAATAAGTCCCCATGTTCATGTGACAATAATATGAAGAAGTTGAGTTATATTTGAAAATATACCTTGCTGCATATAAGCATCAATGCTTATTCTACATAAAGCATCTGTGCTGAGAACTTAGGAGGTTTTTATTGCTAGTGTTCTATTTTTTAAGGTAATATTAACAATCATTTTCAAATACATTGAGTTCTAGGGAGAACATACACATTGTGTATGTAATTATGAACTACAGTTTAGCATTTATAATAGAAGGAAATGCTAAACTGTAAATGCTAAACTGTAGTTCAATATTAATGAAACTAAAGGTGGATTCTTTTTTCAGCTACGCTGTCGCCGCTGTCACTGAGGCCGATTACAAAGCCGCTAACTCAAAACATGAGCAGTTCTGGAGGTACTCGGAGAAGTCAGGGGTGCTAGACACGCTGACCAAGGTGTTGATAGCCTTATATGAAGAACCAAAGAAACCGAACAGTGCTTTGGATTTTTTAAAGCATCACTTAGGGGCTGCTACCCCAGAAAATCCAGAAATAGAGCTGCTTCGCCTAGAACCACTCAAAATGAAACAGAAATATGAAGCTATTGCAGAAGAAAATAAAAAACTGAAAGCAAAGCTTTCTCAGTATGAACCACCTCAGGAGGAGAAGCATGCTGAATAGGATTCTTCTCAGTTGAAAAGACCAAAAAAATGGTTTTGTATGACTTGAATACTTTGTATAGTATATAATCTTTCCTGAACAGATGCTATAGAACTCTTTTAATATGTTTAATTCACCTATCACATTCTATTATAAACGTATAGAATCATCAATAAAAACTCAATATAACTTTCTTTGGGTCTTAAAACAGGGGAATCCAAAGTAAATCCTGAAACAATCCTAAGCACAGCTATCTAACTCATTACCTTAAAAGACATTCTGTTTATTAGTCTGATCAGGAATGATGGCACTGGTTGTATTTTAACCGAGGCAGTTTAGCATGGAGCTAGTCCTTGGTGTAGTTCAGGATATGAACACAGGTACAGTCATTCTTTGAAGGTGACACTGTTGTGTATATTTCCTATAGGCAGATGGAGAGATCTGTGTGACAGAAGATGCTTTTGTACGGATTCCCATGAATCTTCTGCTCCTGTTTGTGTAACATGAAACAAATAACTCCTCTTTGCCACCATTTTGCCTTAGATAACTCTGTGTGTGCCAGTTTGAACTCTGATACCATATTTTCCTTCTATGCAATCATGCCTTGTCTGATAATCTTGCATTGCTTTGCTCTGAGCTTTAGTGGGTCCTAGTTGCACATTGGCCTTTCTGTGCTGTTTTTCAATTTGCCTGATAATAGCAGTTACCCTGATTGTAATTTTTTTAAACTTTAAACAGGATCACACTGTACCCCCTGCCTGCCTTATTTGCCTATTGAGCACAGAACAGAGGCAATATACCATTCTGGGTTCACACACAAGCTGGGATGCGAAGAGGAATGAGCCATATATTGTGGAAAATTATAGTTTGTAGGTATAATTATATAGTTCTTTTTTCCATCAAAGTATTTTTCTAGCCTTGAATTCATTTTATCTTCATTATCCCTGTGAAGTAGGTGGGGCAAGTATGAGGGGAAGTTGGGTGCTGTATTTTTAGGTCAAAGATTGATGTTAATACAAATTACTCACTAATTGGAGAACCTTGGGCATATCAGTGAGCTGCTCTGAGATTTACTGTCTTCATCTGTTTCATGAGAAGAATATCCATGATGGCTGCCTCACAGGGTTGTTATGAGGGTCAAATGAGAATGTATGTGAAAGATTTGTACATGGTAAAGCACTACATTCTTGTTTGTTAGTCCTTTTTCCTTTCTTTGGGCATACCTACAGTCTTCATGTTTTGTTTTGTTGATCACTTATTTTCCTTACTGATAGACCATCTTTGTATAGATGTATTCAAATTTCATGTATTCTCTTCCTGTTGTTAGAGAACCTATGTTTGGTCAAAATGCCCATAGAAAACAAAATGATCCAATGAAAACTGGTTTAACTAGCAAAAGCCTTGGCGCCTGTTGGAAACTATGACCAAGTCAATTATAAGAGCATTTAAATCAGTTGTGTTAGTAGGAATGTGGCAATGGCCAGTGCCTCTTCTAGTCACAAGTTTGTTTTCAGAATGGGGCCAGATACTATAGGAAGAACATTCGCTTGAATAGATTTCTCTTTTACCAATTTGAGTGCCTCCTACATGGGCAGCAGTGGACTAAGTGCTGGGTGTGATAAAGGGGAATGACTTAATTATGAGACATGTATATAATCAAATACAGTGGGGGTTAGGACCTGTGACAAACCATTATAATAAAACATGGCCCCATGAGGGTTTTGGAAGAGAGAGAGAGACTTGGCTTCTTTAGTTGGTATGACAGTTTCTTGGTAGACACAGGTCAAACTTTTTTTTTGTGGCAGCCAACTCTCATGTGCTTTTAACTCATCAGATTAGTATTAATATTTACATCAGTAAGCCAGGTAATTGTGACTGTCTTTTGTACCATCCTTTTTGAACAGAATGGCAACATGTGGGTTGGATAATCACACTTTTAGGTGCAACTGACTTGCTTAAACTGCTGTAACAGTCAATGCTATTTAAGAATTCAGGATCTGCCTAGTCTCTAGAGGTCCTCTTCAACATTTCTGTCAAGGATTTGGACGAAGACCGTATACACAAAAATGCTTGAAGGAAGAGAAAATGGATCCCATCAGTTAAACTCCTGCTATGCTTCAGCTGCTTTGTGTATAAAATATCGACTTCACATCTTGCCTACCTCACAAGGTTGTTGTAAGATCAAATCAAATATAATGGATGTAAAAGCAAAAAAAATATGTAGAAAACAAACCACAGTAATATTAACATACTGGTAACAATGTCACCAATAGAAATCATTGCTATTTTCATATCACATCCATAACAGATATGGTAGCTATTTCAAAATATCCCTTATGCTCATCGCTGCCTTAAAATTACAGTAGTAGATCCACGACTGGGCTTTATTAATATATTAATAGAAACTATACATATCATCATACCAAATATTGGTTTTAATATTTAATTGGTTTTAATATTTTGATAGTTGAATTTCAATATAAATTGATTTTCTTTGTAATTCTATATGCTTTATTCTTTACTTTATATATTTAAAAGCATTCTACTAAGAAAGGTCCATAGTCTTTAGGTCTGTAGCAGATTGGCAGTGGGGTCCATGGCACAGTAAAAGCCAAGAACCCCTGAATGGGGAGGAGGTTGGAGAAGGAGTTCTAGTTATTCCAGGAAGAGGAAAAGCTTCATCTGGATGTTTCAAATTATACATAATGTTTCTTTAAGGCAAATGTTGGTAGGTATGAAGACAAAATACATACATAATATAACTGTTTTGTGAAACATAGTGAGTAATACATACTCACCATGTTTTCATAGGAACATGTTTCTGGGGAGCAAACTCATTAAGCATATTCATAGCTCAGCCAGAATTTCTGAAGCTGACAGTAAAGGTCTGTCATAACATCAGACTGTGCATGCAGCAGGTTGTGCTGTGATAAAAGCCCAAGAAAGATACCTGAAATACTTATTTGCTACCTTTTCTTGTGTGGTTAGAATGCTAAGGATCATCTAAGAGCAACTAACATTTGCTTTACATGCATTGTAATGGTTATAATAGGTACTGGAAATATAGAGTATGCTAAAAAGTTATCAAACATTAACAGAAGCAGCAGTAGCTGTGGAAAGAGCACTTGACCAGGAGTCGATAGCTGCAGGCCACAGCTTCAAGTCTGACACTAATATCTGTGTTGCCTTGTGCATGTTTTATTACTGGTAAAATGAAGATAATGACTCCTGCTGTAACTTATCTTGTAAATTTTCTCTAAAGATCAAATGAGTACGTCAAGATGCTTACAAAGGTTTGAAACATAATACAGATATTATTTATATGGAAATACAAGTGAAATATCAACATTATAACATTTTATGTTTTGAATATAGGGATAAAGTGAAATTTTCTATCCTTGCATTATAAAGTATATTGAAGAGGAAACCTTTTAGACAGCTAGAATTTTGAAAATCTGTATATATATAAAATATAAAATACAAATATAGCATAAGAGTTAAATTCTTACAAGACTGTAGACAATGAAATGTGTTATCTTAAGTCATTAGATAATTCCATAATAAAATCATTTTCTTATGGCTGGCAACAAGCTTTCAAATATGACCTGCAGCATAAGACAGCAATGAATTTATGTATGTGGTATTTAGAATTAGCGGCACTAAGATCACAAGGACATACACATTTAATTAGTGGAGTACATTCAATTCCAAAATTTAGATCACTTTCTCAAAATAAGCTTGTTCTTCACAGAAACCATGCAAGCAAATGTTGGCAAATATTGCAAACAATGGGTGAAAAGCATGGATCTTAGGATTTTTCTTCCATATATATACATATATATATATACACACACACATATATATATATATATACACACACACATATATATATATACACACATATATATATATATTCTTAGTAAGATGCTTTTCATTATAAGCTAGCAGAGCAGGATTTAAATGCCAACCTGAGTCTTCCATCCTCTAGGTCAATGTTGAAAGTTTATTTCTACAATAAAATACACCTTTCACATTCTTGGTATCATCATATAAATCAAACAAAGAGAACTGCAATCCAATTCTCTCCATTATTACAGAAGCATACAAGTTACTAACCAGAACATTCTTCCATTTTTAGTTTGAAGTATTTTTCAACTTTAAGTATGCTTGGAAAATCTTTTAAGCCAGGGCTATTGTGATTATACTTGTTAGGCTTTTATTCTATAGAAATTATCGAAGCCAAATGAAGTTCAAAATACTGATCCTTGACTACCCATTAGAATAGTCCCTAATCCTCTAAAAGAGACAAATGAGCTAGATTTGAGATTGAAACTACCACCTCTGAATTAAAAAAAAAGTGAAGCTTAATATGCATTTGGGAAAGACATGGTTAATGCAAATGGCAGAGAAATGTGGAACACTATTCTAAACTGCTTGTGTTCGTTGATTCCCGAGTACAGACGCTTACATCAAGATACACAGACATATATTTATTAACTCACATGTATGGATCAGAATGACTAAACATTTTAAAATCAGGCGAAGCAAAACCCAGTGGATTCTCCACCACAGTCTGTACATTGCACACATACCCAGTAACGCACACCCTTGACCCATGTAAGACCCAGAAGTGCTTATAATTTTTTAGGCATTAATTACAAATTAATGAAGCCTGCTGAAGGCAGACACAAAAAGACATACTGTTCAAGATATAAGCATTGAAGCAAGGCAAACACCTGAGAAAAATAATCAGAAGTTCCCAAACCGAAAAAATTGTATCCTGGACATCCAAGTAGATGAAGGATCCAGGGTGAACAGATTTGTATCCTAGGACCAGAGCAGATGATGGGTTTAGGGACTACAGTGGTCCCTAAAGACCATTCTCCCTAGCACTCAAATTTCTAAAAATTAAAGCTTAATGGTTCCAATTCTTTATAAGGTTGTCCTTTCAGTGGGCAAAGCATTGATCAGTGGTCTCAGTCCTGCCAGCTGGCTTCAAGGGCTCTGCCCTCAACAGTTCTTCAGCATCCTTTCTTTTTCCATTCTCTTGAAGAAGGGATGCTCTGTTCACTTCAAGTGAGCTTAGACTTATGAGGTGCTAAGAAACAAGAGTGTGGGTCCCTTAAAGTTGTACTCCCAGATGTAATACTGCAAGTGAGCCAACACAGGATCTTAGCACGGCTAACATGTTTGTGCTACAGAGCCTGTTTGCTACTGGATCCAAACGGATGACCCAGTCAAAGCAAAAACAAAGCAACAACTAAAAAAGTCTTCCCTCATTGCCCCTCAAATAGCCCATTCCTTTCTAAGTCCAGGCTCCTGAATGCACATGAAGCTGTGTAGCCTTGGAGGGTGCGGGGGGATCGGCACTCCCTCCTCAGCTGGAGGCTGCATTCAGAAAGAATGGATTTTTTCCGGCTTCTGATAGTCTGAGATATTGTGACTGTCACTCAGAGGGTGAGCAAAATAGGGTTCAAAACAGAGAACAGAGATGTATAAACAGATGCAAGAGAGTCAGAAGACTATACCGAGTTGGGAGACGAAAGAGATTGGTATCAAGCCTTATCCTGGGATGGGCCACTCTTTCTGTGCCTGTAAGAAGCTCCTAGGCTATCTTAATTATAAATATTTATATCTATGGAAGCAATTTCAGAAGGATTTATATCCCAGGGGAGTGCAGATCAATAGATCTAAGCAAACCTCATCTCCAGGCTGACCACTTAACACCGTTATCACCGATTAGGGCTGCTTGGCCCTCTGGGAGGGTGTCAGTTCCCCTCTTGTCCTGCATAGGTCCACCCCATTCTTGGCCCCAAGAGGAAATCAATAACAGGATGTAGGGATCGATACGCAGGACATCTGCTTGGCTGCAGTGGCTCCCCTTAGGATCGGAGTTTGGTTAGCCCTTGTCTATCCCGCAAACCCCTATTTCTTCCCCCAACCCCTCCATCCTTCCAGATCTGCTGGAGCTTTCCAATTTTGATCTTTAGATCATTCACTGAAATCAGCCCAGATGCTGCTGACTCTTTTGAGGAAGAAAAGAAAGACCTGGTTATCATTTGCCTTACTTTCCAAAGTAAAAAAACTTACCAGACCTCAAGGTTTGAGTCAGAGTCAATTTCCTGCCTCACGGCCCAGGGCATGCTTTCTGCTGCCTGCCGACTGTCTGGCCACCAAGTACTGTCGGAGCAATTGGAGCTGGCTGGGTTACTGTTCCAGGTTTGCCTGCGTCTCCCTATGCTTGATCTGCAGTTGATAGATCCTCTGCTCCTGAAGCATCCAGCTATTGACCCGCCCAGGGAAAGAAAGAAAAAAATGGAAAAAAAATCAATTAATACTAAACGGCTTAACAAAACCCTGCATAGCACAGGCCTGAAACATACAGGGTAGGAGTTGAGATGGTCTCAGTGGCAACAATGAATGTGGGGACAGGCTCAGCCAGCTAGAAAACCTGATGTTCCAGGGACAGGAAGCCAATATGGTAGGCGTGATCTCACACACACACACACACACACACACACACAGAGTCTCTCTCTCTCTCCCTCTCTCTCTCTCTCTCTCTCTCTCTCTCTCAGCAGCTTGGTCTGACATGCCCTAGTCTGAGAGCAAAGAGGACAGTGCAGGTACATGTTTGCTGTGAACTAGTGGAGGCCGACACATTCACCAAAACAGAAGGGCTGCAACCAAACTCATAGAACCAGTGGATATTTTTGTTTTCTGGGTTTTTGGAGGGAGTCACATGGGTAGAAGGAGGAGATATTGTTTTGTTCTGAAAAGATAATACCATTTACATGTCACAGGAGAGTTACACGAGGCATTTCTTCGTGTGTCTCCCTGTCACACCACCACGTACAGATACACATGAAGCTCTGTTAAAGGGAGCAAGAAAATGGGGGAGCACCATACCTCAGCTGCCAGGCCCTCTCTCTTCTGCAGGAGCTGGCTTTGAAGTCTCTGGATTTTTGCATCTCGCTGTTCCAGCTGTAAAGAGTTTACATAGGGAGGGAGCAAGGAAGGATCATGAATGTCAACCAATGAGCAATTAGCATGACAAGACTAAAGTATTGATCCACTGAAGCTCCCTGCACTGCTGTAGCCCCAGAGGTAGAGCAGCTCCCCTGTCACTAACTCTGAGAGTGCCTTTCGGAAGCCTGTATTGTAGGACTGGCTACTTTTTATATCCCCTATCCCCGTCTCAGGGCAGGGGAGGGTGGCACCTGATGCTGCCCATTTGCAGCTATCAGAGTAGTCTCCATCCCTGGGCAGAGAGCTGCAGAGAAGAGCATAAAGAATATAAAGATTTTGGCTGTCCGACTTTATTCATTTTTAAAAAATGCAGCTCCCTTCCGATGGCACCAGGCATTTCTATGTATTGATTGGAAAAGGGCTAGGGCGAAATCCTGGCCTGACAGCTGGGGCTGGAACTAGAGCGGTTTTCTATTCTGCATGGTCAGGGGCAAAGTGACTTTCATAGTACCAACTTCTGGCCAATCCAAATACACACTTCCTGTGCACATAGTATTCATTTTAGTCAGTAAGGGTCAAGAAGGGAGAGGGAAAGATGTTATTTCACTGAAGAGACAACCTTATTCCTAGGAGTAAGGCTATAATACATCGAAAGAGAAAATGATGTAATGGTGTTCAAATGACACTAGCCAGGTGAAATATCACCTCTGTAAGGTTCTTCATTCTTGTCATTGATTCCCTCCTTTGTTACTCTCAGCTATAGGCACACTAACCTTTCTTCACCATTTTTTCTACTTTTTTCCCTATCCACCCTATGTCTTCACAAATTTATTTCTTAAGTTGCCCTGCTAATTTATTTTCATACCCTTCTCTAAAGACCCCCTAGAACTCCATCTCCTCCATGAAATCTCCTAAGCAGTGGTAATTACTCATTCCTGTGTGGGCTTCTACTCACAGGAAGCCAAAATCTTCTCTAGCACTGGGGAATATCATAATGAACAATATGGTATGGTCAATATACTTAAAGATATGGCTATGAGGCTTAAGATATGGTCATTATACTTAAAGATATGGTTATTATATTTAAAGAGCTTACAGACTAAATGAATCAATGATCCATTCATTGACAACAAAACCATCCACCCACCCACCCACCGAACCACCCAGCCAGCCGTCTATTCATTGATACATTCAATTTTTGCTTATCAGGAACTTCCTATTATGAGGAACTACTCTTTGCTGAAAATAGGATGGTGTGGTGGAGACTTGAGTGCTGCTGATAACCATTTTCTCCTCTTCTTCCCAAGCTCACAGATAGTCTATGTTTCTCAGCTCTTTTACAATGGGGCCTTCTGACTGAGCTCTGGGCATTGGAACATGGGTGGAAGAGATACATGCCTGGCCTGGCTCATAAAAACCTTCTACATGGCCCCTTCTTCTCCTCCCTTCCAGTGTGACCTTAATGGTGACATGCTGAAGATGGGGGTGCAACCTGGGTCTCTGGGGATCCAGCTGGAGAAGAGTACCCTGACCCACTCTGGACTATGATTAAAGGAATCCAATTTTAATGCTGTTAAACAGCTGAGATTTTAGGAATGTTTATGTTAGTGTGAGTGTAGAAGCTAACGTTACTTTTACTGACTAACAAAAACAGAAAGCAAAAAAGATATGGCCTCTTTTTCATAGAGTCTGGAGCACAGTGGGTAAAAGAGATATTAATAAAATAACTAAAGAAATAGAAGTAAAAACACGATTGTGATAAGTATAATAAAGGATAGGTAGCTGAGGCAACAAACACATGAGCCAGAGGAAACTCACCTAGACAACTGCCATGATGCAATTATGTTGACATATGGAGGATGAGTACTCAGAGAACATAGCAGTGTTCCATTAAGAAGGAACAGAACGTGGGAAGTTGGTATGGTAAGGAGTAAGGTACGGCCCAGAAACCAAAAGGATCCCAGTGTGAGTAGAACACAGAGAATGAGAAGGAATATGATGCAACGAGACTGGAGAAATAGGTACGGACCCAACCATTCAAGGCCTTATACATTACAGATTTCAGTGTCTGTCCTAAGATCACTGGGGAGCCATTCAAAAGTTTTATGCAAGGTTGGTAACAAAATCTTACTTGTATTTTAGAAAGGTCTCTATGGCTGCAAGCATGAAGAATGAATTGCTACTTCCATTTCCAGCGATAGGGTGGGTAGGCCAGATAACCTAAATACCGTTCCATCAGAAAGTTAAGATATATTGAATAAAATAGAACATGTATTCTTTTAAATATAGGGCTAAGCTTGCAAGTCAGAAACTCCCAAAATGCCAGGTACAAAGAGGGAACTGAAAAAAAAATCAGTAAGCCATGGGATGTGTATCTGCCTTGAGGAGCACTGCCCAGACAGTGACTATAGGGATTAGGTTTTAGTACTCACATGGGGACAAGGGTTCATGAAAGTTAGCAAGGGGAAGCTGAGATCCTCTCATAAAACTAAGACCCTTAAAAAGATGGCCTAAGGGGAAAAAAATCCATCTATTGTCACAGCAATGCTTAACAAGTCTCCTTTGAGAATCTATGACTATGCTTACAGGGTAAGGGGATTTATAGTTACTATCTACCAAGTTCAGAAACCTCTAAGCTGAAAAATTGAAATCAAACTTAGTCTCAGGCCAGGAATATCCCTGTGGCATTTGGCAGGAACAAACCCAAAAATGCTTTGGAGAGCCACACTTTCACACAGGGCACCTAGAATTCCTGCAGATAAATCCTGCTGAGGATGTACCCACACATTACGAAACTAAAGACCATAAGTGAATGCAGACAAAGCAAATAGTAGATTTATACCTTTGTGAACTTCAGATGATAGAACAATCTGGTAGAGACTGCAAATAAGTATGCTTAAAATGATTAAAGACGTAAGAGAAGGTGTCAAAATCATGCAAAAATAGCAAGGCATTTTGAAAAAAAAAGACAGAATGAACTGGAGGAGGATTAAAAGTCATGCATTCAGATAAAAAATGCAACTTTAGGCCAGGCATGGTGGCTCACACCTGTAACTCCAGGACTTTGGGAGGCCAAGGTGGGAGGATCGCTTGAGGCTGGGAGTTTCAGACCAGCCTGGGCAACATAGTGAGACCCTGTCTGTAAAAAACGAAAAAATACAAAAATTAGCTGGGTTTGGTGGTGTACGTCTGTAGTCCCAGTTACTCAGGAAGCTGAGAAGTGGACTACAGAAGAAGAAGTCTACTTCTGTAGTCCCAGTTACTCAGGAAGGGAGGAGTGCTTGAGCCAAGGGGGTTGAGAATGCAGTGAGCTATGATCATGCCACTGCACTCCAGCCTGGGTGACAGAGTGAGACCCCCATCTCAGAAATAATGCAACTTCTTCCAAAATGTGCAAGACTCTTGGTATGATATCAGGATTTAGGAAGCACTCATATTTTTTTCTTTTCTCTCTGTTAAATATGTTATTTATATGGGACAAACCTCTCACTTGCTCTGTCAGTGACATCAAATATATAAAGGCATAATGATAGCTCCAAAGCAAGAAACATTTTCCATATTTAAAACTGATGATCAGCTCATAAGACATTCTCTCTGTTATGATTGCTGAAATGTCTCATAAAGGAAAATATCATCTCAGTGTGATTTCTTTGCTTCTTTGCACTGTTCAGCTCAATGTTCTCTCTCCAGCTGGGCACAAATTGAGGACACTGGCCTTTTCAATGGTGGACAAAAAGCCATAATGGGAGGGAGGTGGCAAACATCAAAGGAAAGCTCAAAATAAGGAAGGCTCGTTATTTTATCAGAAACTACTTTTTCTTGTTACTGTTTCAAAAATTATTCCCATGCCTCACAAAATAACTGAGAATCAGTAATGTATTGACATCAAGAAGTTACCCAGTCTGCCTAAGCTGGTGCTCTGGATGAACCAAATCCTGGGATATTTGTTTATGGACCCAGGCTAAAACTGTAGTGAGGGTTTTTGGTAGTGGAGAGACTTAGATGGAACTAGATGATTCCAAGTTCAGCTGGAATCAGGTCAGTTTCACTCACTTCTGTCTTATGAGACATTTATCACCATCGCCATCCTCATTTTTATTGAAGTTCAACTGTCTGCCAGACCACATGTTATTTCATCTTATTGTCAGAAAACCTCTGCAGAGTGGGCACTAATATCCCCACTTCTTGGATGAAAGATACAGAAAAATGAAATGGCCCAAATACTCTCATGTTATATTACAACCAGGGATAGGATAAATGCCCTTAGTCCTCCTAAGCATGTTTAAAATAGAGACACAGTCATTCAGAGCCCTAAGAAGAGTAGGGGCTAATAGGGAACTTCTTTCGCTGTAGCTTCAAAGCAAGTTGTTCTAAGAAGCCAAAACGAGACAATTGAGCTAAACCGCATTCATCTGTCTTCCAGCAGTGACCACAGATTTACCAGGTAGGAGAGAGATACTTTAAGACAACAATGATTTACAAAATTTGGTGTCTCCAGTGGGGCTGCTTTCAATCAGGCCAGCTGATGAAAACATCAGGTTATCTGAGTGCCACTTCTTTCTTTCTCACTCTAACATCCCACCTATCCACAAGACCTGCTTGTTGTTCCTTCAGACGTGTCCTGATCTATTCACGCCCCACCATCCCAAGACCATACTGTTCCAAGCCACCATCAATTATAGCATGCCCCAGAAGACTCCTAATGGGCCTTTCTGCCCCCACTTTGCACCTCACAATCAGCCCTCCCCACAGCAGCCAGCTCTATCTTTTACCAATGAAATCAGATAATGCCACTCCCCCACTCAAAACTCTCCAAGGGCTTCCCATTGCACTTCCACTAAAATCCCACCTCTTTGTCAAGGTCTGCCCCACCTCTTGTCCTTTAGGTGTCTGCTCAAATACCATCTTCTCAGAGACTACGCACCTCAGAGGTAGTCCTCATCACCTTATCCTGTATGTTATCCTGCTTTTGGACAGTAAATCTCAATGAGCAAGCACAGTGTCAGGCAAAAGGACACTGAGTAGTGTTTACAGGAATGAGTAAGTGAATTCCATAACTTCATTGACATGCATGACTTCTAAGACAGAGGAAATGAGACACCTGAGGACTAAGAAAACTTATTATTAATTGGTCTTCCCTGGAAAGAAAGTGTTTGGTCTGTTGTCTCAAGAAAGGTAATTTATGTAAGAAAATCAGAATAAATATTATTTTTTATGTGTAACTGGGTGAAATTGGACTGATAAAAATAAAAGTCTGGACTA
This sequence comes from Sapajus apella, assembly GCF_009761245.1. Classification (NCBI taxonomy): domain Eukaryota; kingdom Metazoa; phylum Chordata; class Mammalia; order Primates; family Cebidae; genus Sapajus; species Sapajus apella. Next base: position 15,642,301 of record NW_022436955.1, on the reverse strand, counting down.
GTAACTATTTGAGCTTACTATTTATGAAGTTACAGTATTTATAATTACATTTACATTAATATAGTATTTTCTAGTTTCAAAAGCACTTTACTATATATTAACTCTTTTTTCAAAGCGCCTTTATGTGGGAGACAGGTATTGTTCTCTGCATTTTACGGATTTTAAAAAGTGCTAACGCCACTATAGCCAGTGAGTATCAGGTCACAATACGGCCTGGCAAAACTGAGGGCCCAAAGACTAACCTTACGAGGATATTTTCATTTATGTCACATTGGGAAAAGGACGGATAGGCTACACAGAGGAAAGACTTTTGTTTAGGGTGTTATATGATGTTGCCTAGGGTTGTCATAACAAATTACCACAAACTGGATGGCTTAACACAACAGAAATGTATTTTCTCACAGTTTAGAAGGCTAGATGTCCAAAATCAAGGTGTTGGCAGAGCTGTGCTCTGTGAAGCCTTTAGGGGAGGATCCTTCCCTGCCTCTTCCATCTTCTGGTGTCTCCTGGAAATTCTTGGCATTCCTTAGCTTGTAGCAACATCACTGCAATCTCTGTATGTCCTTTCTTCTTATAAGGATACCACTAATCAGATCTAGGATCCATCCAAATCCAGTATGACCTCATCTTAACTAACTACATCCACAAAGACCAAATAAGATCAAATTCTGAGATTCTGGGTGGACAAGAATTTTGGGGGGCATTATTCAACCCACTATAGATGGTCAGTATGAAACTGTAAACATTGCCTTCCTGTTCATCCTCAGTGTCTGTGTGTTCTTTAAAAGAATAAGAATCCTAAATATTTTCTCCTTGCGTTTTGTTCTCTCCCCTGCTTCTGACTCATACCCACTGGCTCTTATTCCTGTCCCTTCCCCTTCCAGTAGTATTTCTGCAACATTCTGTATGTATGAGTCACACATATACAAATGCACATTACAAATCCATTGCAACAGTACAACTTGGTTTTCATTACAAACTTTTCTAGGGTATGGATTCCAATGATGTTCCAAAAATCAGATAATTCAATTCTAGCTAGAAGCATACTAGCTCTTAGGCAGAAGAGCAGCCAGTGATTCCAGGCTGTGGGAAAGGAGGAACAGTTCATCAATAGCTGAATCATAGGGTTCCTATTAATAGTCATATAACTAGGATTGTTTCAATATAGCATTTAAGGTTTATAGTCTTTATGATGGTCTTTCTCATGCCAAAGGAAAGTATACTTAAAAGATAATGACTTATTTTAGAATCTCTCAGTACTAATCCATTTTGAGTTCCATTTCACAAGCTCTATTTCAAGTGAATATTTACATAGTGTTCGTAGCTATGGTCTTTATATTGTAGCATCACATGTTCATAGATATTGTGGTCTTTGATGATCTCTCCTGATATCTGTTTCATTTTCCTTCCCTGGTTACAGAGGAAAACGCATACCTACAAAGAATCATTTATGTTTTCTTTTCTCTGCTTGCAGTTGTGATTAGCTCATTGTCTCACTGAATATGGCTGTATTCAGTTCCTAGTGATCCCAGGAGACTATTGCTGAAGATTTTTTTTTTAGCCTACCAGAGGAAGTTCCTGGATCTCTGGTCTTAAAATCCTGTCTCCATTTATTCTTGAAGAAAAATATTAAAAAGAAAAAATGATGTTATGCCTTGTACATAGTAGGAATTCAATTAATATTTATTTCATTTGGAAATTGAAAGCAATATTTTAAGTTGTATTAAATGAAAATATGGCTTTTACTTGGTGATGGCAAAATGTTGCTGGAACAACACCCAACAATGCACCAAATTGTTCTAAAATAAATTCAGATAAATGAAAATATTACAAATAGGCACATAAAATTACTAGAAGAAATAATGAGAGAATTTTTAAAAAGAATGTTGGAGAGAATTCTTTTCAAAATATGACACACAACCCAGAAGTCAAAACACAAGGATTTATAAATTCATCATCATAAAAGTAAAACAAATTTCTATGATGAAAAAATCATCATAAATAAACAGAAAAATGACAAACTGGGAAAAATTTATAATTCACATAACAGACAAAGGGCTAATTTCTATAATATATGTATAAGAAGCTCCTATAAATCAATATATAAAAGTCTAATAACCTAATGGAAAACAGGGAAATAGTTCATAGGAAAAGAAATAAAATTACTTTTAAGCATATTAAGAAAACAGTCTCACTCACAATAAGAAAAACACATATCAACTCCACACTGAGATACCATTTTATATTTAATATATTTGCAAAACTCCCAAACTACTGATACTGCAATGAACTTGTGAAGGTGTAAATAGGTTTATTTCATACATTGAAGGTGGAAGTGGAAAGTGGTACAAACTCTAAGGAATGCAATTTTGCAAGGCCCATTAAAATTACATGCAGCTGCCCTTTGACCTAGCAAGTCCAGTTCTATGAATTTATCCTACAGATATGCCTGCACACATGTGAAATGGTACATGTAGAAAGCTATTCATTGCAGTTTTATAAAAGATTAGAAACTACCTAAAGGACCATCAGTAGGATGCTGGTTACATAAACAATAGTTTGTCCACAAAAATGGGATACTATGAAGCTATGAAAAACATTTAGTATTCTCCTAAACAGAAATTCTTTCTTCATAACTGTTGCAGGAAAATAAAATAGATGAGAAGAGGGGTCCAGAAAGGTCATAATATCTATGAACATAATACATTTTAAAGTGAAAAAAAAAAAACCAAAAAAGTGTGGAACAGGGTGTGTAGTATGCTATTTGTGTAAAATTGGACAGATGAGCATACACATGTATTGGTATTTGCTTGTATATGTATGGAATATCTAAAAGAGTACACAAAAACTGATAAAATGCCTTGTCTTTGGGAAGGGGAACAAGGTGGCAGAAACAGAGGATTTTCACTGTGATCCTTTTGTACTTTGTTTTGTGAACTCTAAATATATATTCTCTATTTAATAAATAAATATATTTTAAAAATGGTTCTTGCACATAGACATACCCATAAGCACACGTACACCCAGATCAAACTTCATTTGCTTAATCAGATCTCAGACTCAGAAAGATGAATAAATCCTTGACATGTGAGGTTCTCAGCAACATTATGAGGCTACTGGGCTTTAGGAGTTACTGATATATTGACACCTGTGCTATAGTTAGGGTAAGTGGAACTCAACAGTCAAACATACTTATCTTCTGAATTCCTAGCATATGCCAGGCACATTTGTTGAATTCAAAAACAAAAATATGAAGGATAAAATACAGGTTTCACAGCAAATGGACATTGTGGATAATCTCCAATTATTAGTAAAGTAAAAATAATCATAGTTGTTATGTCCAGCAAGTCTGGAGACTTGACTTCCAATGCTGGTCTGTCAGTTCACTACCAGTTACATTTCTCCATGAAGTATCCTGACTGCAGCATTCTTTATAAGAGTGAATGACCAATCTCTTCAGATAGGGTTATGTCTAGGTCTTCAGCTTTTCAGACCTGGAAAGACCTCAGTGTGTTCCTTAGCATCTCAGTCTGACAGTTTTCCTCTTTGCCTTCAAATACACACAAGTCTTCCTGTTACCCCCAAAAATATTCTGTTGAGCCAATGGCCCATTTTGCTATCCTTCTATATTGCTCTTCCTTTTCTCTGTCAAATTTCTCAAATATGGGAATTATGCTTGCTTCTCCCATGATTTAAATTGACTGATACTTCTGTCTCTCTCTCTTATTGAGGTAAAATTCACGTAAGATACAACTATTTTAATGTGTACAGTTTAGTGGCATTAGTACAGTCACAATGTTGTCCAGTTATCACCTCTATCTAGTTCCAAAACCTGTCATCATCCTCCAAAGGAGACCCTGCACCTATTAAGGGATCACTCTCTGTTCCCTCCTCCCCGCAGACACTGGCAACCACTAATCTGGTTTCTGTCTTTATGGATTTGCCTAGTCTGTATATTTTATATAAATGGAATCAAATATATGTGACCCTTGGTGTCTGGATTCTCTTGGGGTTCATCCATATTATAACGGGGGTATCCAATCTTTTGGCTTCCCTGGGCCACATTGGAAGAAGAATTGTCTTGGGCCACACATAAAATACACTAAGGATAGCTGATGAGCTAAAATAAATAAATAAATAAATAAATAAACTCATAATATTTTAAGAAAGTTCACGAATTTGTGTTGGACCACATTCAAGGCCATCCTGGGTTGCATGTGGCCTGAAGGCTGCAGATTGGACAAGCTCGTGGGGACTTCTTTCTTTTTCATGGCTAAATAGTTCATTGTACAGATGTACTACATTTTGTTTACCCATTCATTCCATTGATAGGCGTCTGGGTTGTCTCCACTTTTTGGCCATTGCAAATAGTGCTGCTATGAACATTTGTGTACACATATTTGGTCAACTTATTTTCAATTATTTGGGGTATATACCTAAGGAGGGGGATTTCTGAGTCACATGGTAATCCTATGTTTAACTTTTTGGAAACCTTTTATGTCTATTTTTGAAGCAGTTTTCTCAGGTACAGGGTGCAGACATTCATGACAGGTTCTTTCATTTAACAAATGCTTATTAAGTGTCTACTAAGGGACATGCCCTTTGCTCAGACATTGGGGGATTCAAAGGTGAGCAAAAGAGTCTCTTCGTTGAAGGGCCCAGGGTCTGGCAAGAAGAAATAGATGGGGAAAAGAAGTAAAACACAAATGGGGTCACATGTTTCCAACAATGAAAACTCTCCAGAGACTTAGCATGGCAACCATAAGAAAACCTAAATGTCTTACTAGAGCCTTCAAGGCTCTGTCTTTGCAGGTGACCTTATGCAATCTCCATGTGGGAAAAACTCTACTTGCTCACAGCTGTACCTTAGAACCTAGAGGACTAGGTCCTTCATGAATATTTGTAAAACATAAATCAATGAAGAAATGGGTGAATGTCCCTCTATTCTTCCCCTTGGCCTCTATGCTCTATGTTCTAGCCTTTGTTCTCTGTGCCTTGAATATACCAACTCATTTCTTTCTCAGGGCCTTTGCACTTGTTGGTCTTTCTACTTGGAATGCTGGTCCCCAGATCTTCACATGACTGCTTCCTTCTCATCATTTAGCACCCCACCCCTGACTACCCTAGCTCAGAGACACACCCAACTCCATGTACTTACATGTTATCCCATCTTATTTGTTTCATTGAACTTATCCATTTCTGAACATGTTTATTTCTTATACTCTCCCTCTACATTTAGCTCCTGTTTATATCATTTGCTGCTACATCACCTATACCTGGCACATGATTAGGTGATCAATAAATATTTGCTGACTGATGAATAATTGCACTACAGTGGTTTCAAATGCTTACATTATGGTATGTACAAAGCCCAGCATTGACTCCAACGAGGGGGTAAGCCAGGAGGAGTCATGGGAGTGGAGCTTCCAGTTTCCTACCTCTGCGTCCACCTTCAAAGCTTCTACAATTATCTCTATGCCCCAAACACACCTCTGTCCCTTGCAAATTCCTATATTTCTTACTACGTACTGGACATTTCCAAATTATCATTCTCTAGCCCCAACAAACTGAATTTTTTCCTGCAAACTTAGTCCTGCTTTGACTACTATATTTTCTTCAGCTGTGACATCAAACCATCAAAACGCCAGTTCCAAATAACTTAAAGAGTATAATTGGATTGTTTGTAACACAAAGGATAAATACTTTAGGGGGTGGATACCTCATTTCCCATGACATGCTTATTTCATATTGCATGCCTGTATCAAAACATCTCATGTACCCTATAAATATATATATACCTACTATGTACCCACAAAAATTAAAAAAAAATTAAAGCTGGAAAAATAATAATACCTCAAAACCATCAGTTCCTTCAATGCTTCTAATCTTATCTTCCATTCCCCAAGAAAAGCAATACAGTTAGCCTGATCCCAAACACACCAGAAATAGCATGTTGTGATTTCCAAGTATGGCCTTTCCTTTGCAATTGCCTATCCAAAGTTTTCTAACACCTATATGAGGCCTTAACCAACTGTTCCAGTCCACATTTATTTGGCTTTCATGTGACCTCCTCCTAAAGCCCATAATATCTCTGCCTCTCATTTTGGTATTTAATAAACATTACCTTGTTTAAATAGAAATATTTCACTTATTTACTCCAAAGAACTAAAAATTCTTGAAATATAGGCTGTTTAAAATCTCTTAATAACATCCACAACATCTCACACAGCTATATGCACATAGTACATACATAGGCAGTATCTTAGTGAGTAAATAAATATGAATATTGAGAAACAATGAGAAAATTTATCAAAAAAAAAAAATTATCATGGGCCAGGAAAGGATTTCCAGAGAGCCTAAAGGTAGAGATGACTTGTATCTTTGCTTTCTGTAAATTCATCTTGCAGTAGTTCTCAATCCTGGCTCCATGTTAGTATCATGAGAAATATTTACCAATGGTAGGGCCCCATTTCTAGAGATTCTGATTTAGTTGGTCTTGTTTGGAGCTCTGGAGTTTTTTTCAGAATTTATCATGGTTTATAAAATGTTAATTATATATTTTCATGAATGCTTTCTTTTTATTCTTGAGTTTGTGAGTTTTATGTATGACAGACTATATGGATGTCACAGTAAAGCAGGGGTACCACTGCAATGTGAACTTTCAGTTTAGAACAACCTTATGACGAAATGTTTGAAGAAAACAGTGTTATGGTCTGAATATTTGTGTCACTCTAAAATTCATGTGTTAAAAGTTACCAGTGTTATGGTGTGGGGATGTGGGGCTTTTGAGAGGTAATTAGGTCATGAGGGCAGAACCCTCCCAAATGGGATTAATGACCTAATGAAAGAGGCTCCTGAGAGCTGTCTTGCCCCTTCTACTATGTGAAGACACAGTGAGAAGTTACCACCTATGAACCAGGATACTGAACCACCTTCATCAGACACTGAATCTGCTGACATTTTGATCTTGGACTTTCCAGCCTCCAGATTTATAAGAAATAAATTTCTGTTGTTTATAAGCTACTCTGTTTATGGTATCTTGTTATAGCAGTCCAAGTAGACTAAGACACAGAGAAAATATCCATTGATAATATTAAAGCTAAACATACAGAAGAGGTGGTAGACACAATTTGTTTGTCATTCAACAAACATTACAACTTTTCTTTGCTAACAAAACTCTGATTTTGTTCAAATGGTAATGTGTCCAGCCTCAGGGGATGGATCACAATTGGCCTGGGACCATTTGGCAATCCTATGCCCCTTTGTTTGATACTTACCTTTCTAGCTCCTTGAAGCTAAGTTAACAGAGTCCCTGACAATGATATTTATGGGTAAGTCTATTGAGGGTTACTCGAAAATAGTTTGCTTTCTTAAAAAAAGGCTGGGCTTGTTTATGTCTTATTTTCCTTTCTGATAAGATACTTCATCAGCATTACCAAAAGTAAAAGCACAGGGACAAAAAGCCAACATACTGAAGATGATAGGACAGAAGGAGGAGTTTTTGAGGTTTTGAGTTTCTGATAATATTGTTGAGTCTCTGGAACTATCAACCTTCTAACATCTTACTATCTGAGATTAAATGTCTTTATTACATACTCAACGAATAGATGTTGAGTTTTCTGGTGTTTTCTGCCAAAAGCATTCTCAACTGTCTTAGTCTGCTCATGCTGCCATAAGGAAAATACCATAAACCAAGTGGCTTAAACAACAGAAATTTATTTTCTCACAGTTCTGGAGGCTAGACGTCCAAGATCTAAATTCAGTAGGTTGGTTCCCGGTGAGGGCATCCTGGCTTGCAGACGGCTGCCTTCTCGACTGTGTCCTCACAAGATCTTTCCTCAGTACATGCATGTACATCAGGAAAGAACAAGCTCTCCAAGGTCTCTTTTTATAAGGACATGAATCCTATCATGAGGACCCCACTCACATGACTTCATCTGATCCTAATTACTTCCTAATGCCCTATTTTCAAGTACCATTAAATTGGAGATTAAGGCTTCAACACGTGAGTTTTGCGGGGAACACAATCAATCCCCAACACCAACTACTACAAAATTGCCCTGTTCACATATAGGAATATCTGTAGCCAATGGCTATTATCAAGGCTAAAAGAAAAGCCTTGTCTATGCTTTTAATGGCATTCCTCAGGGGATGATAAAAAATCACAGATGTACCATGAAGAATATTGCAGAACACATAAAAATATGGCAAAAATTGTTTAAGTCCAAAAAATAATGACAAAGTAGAAATCATCTGTCTATTCATTCACTAAATATTCATTGAATGCTATTATATGCACTTCACCCTGTGGGGATTCAAAAGTGAAAGTTGCAGGGTCCCAGACCTCTACAGTGTTTTAGGAAAGATAAGAGATAGAGAAATGGCTGGCGAACAAAGAACACAATTTTCACCCTACAGAGATACAGAGTGCTATGAAAGTTCAGTGTTGGGCAAGAGAACTTCATGGAAGAGGTGAGAGTTGGCATGTTCCTCACATTAGCATGAGCATATCTGTAGAAGCCAGATGTAAACTGCTGCAGGGAGCCATATACGTAGCATTGCCCCATCTGCTTTGGGCTGCCTTCTCTCAGAACGGATTCTCCTGCTGCAAATGGATAGCTAATCAACTTAGTCATGAATCTGCAGCAGAGATTTATGCCTGATCTTGCTGATAAAGAGGAATTCATAATTGCCTGGAAGAAATGTTTCACTTTAATCCAGGGTACCAACTTTTTTGGGCCACTTTAATATTATTTAGGAACATGGCAAGGTAATTAACCAGCAGATTGTGTTAATACACTTATAAAACATAAAATCATTATTACTTTCTCATCAGATCAATCATTAATACTTTTAACTATCAGAGACATTGGTTCTTAGCCTTCAATCAATTATTGGGGAAACTGCTATAATTATAAAAGCCAATACATTGTTTGACCCCTTAAGGAGAGCTAAAGAAAATTTATGTCATGTCAGTAAAGGTTATGTAATTTCTTCCAAATTTTCATTAGTACTACCATGTACCCTAATGCCACTTAAACTAGCTTGCTCTTAACATTCAAGGAACCTGAGGTGAGAGCTCAAACAGCAGTCTGTATTTGATGTATCTAAATATTTAAAAGTTACAAATCAAAAGGTTACATAAAAACATAAAACATGTATCTTCTTACTCTGACAAATATATACTTTCATTATACCTTGATAAACCACATTCTAGTTAGGAACCCTTAGACTTTAGACCATGACAATGTGGGTATTTAGTACACAGGTCCCAGACTTCAACCCAGCCCCCTTCTCTTTCTACCTCTGGCTTTGTCTCTCACTATGAATTTCTTCATGCAGACTTGTGTGGACATTCTCCTTACACATCCAAAATTCACTCATTCCCCAGTCCTGCAAACAGTCACCCCTTGGATACCCCTCAGGCCTAGTGTTGTAGGCCGAAACGGTGGACCCAGGGAAGAGTCCTGTACAGGTCTTACAGGCACGCTTGAATTTCTAGAGTCCTGAGGAATGGACTGTGGTCTAAAGGTAGGGAGTTGGTAAGTGATGAGTGGGCACCATGCCCCCCACCCCTCTGATCCCATGGACCCACCTGGGATGAGAAGGGATGAGATGGAGTCAGAGAGGGGCCAGAACAGTCTTCTAACATGAAGCACAGAACTGGGGCCCCTCTTGCTATACCTTAGACTCTCTGCTCTGCTGCTTGTTTACTAAATACTACTATTGCTGCTTGCTCATAGTATTTAACCTATATGAGCCTCAGTTTCCTGATCTGTATGAGAGGTATTAAATCAGCTGCTTCTGCTACTACACATGGTTGTTGAAAGAGCCACATAAATTTAACAGTGTATGTGAGCACTTTGTAAAAATTCTGTACACTAGTAGTGTATTGTTACTATGCCATTTTTTTTTTTTTTTTTTTTTTTTTTTTTTGGTTTGCCATTTTACTGTGCACTAATTGAAGGGTAAAGCACCTGTCTGCTGTGCACTTGCTCTGGTGTTCTCATTAACATTTAACCAAAAATCAAGAATGAAAAGCTGATGACAAGAAGGCAAAGATTATTAAATGAACAACCTTTAGGTTTTATTTTTCCTAAACTTGCTGATTCCTCCACGTCCAGAAGGATGACTTTAGGACCCTCAGTTTGTGGACATGCGTTGATTTGCATGGGCGTGAGATTGATGCTGTGTGAGCAGCATTACTCTCCAGCTATAAGGTAGGGTAACTCCTGCATTAAGCAGGAAGCTGACTGATATCTCATCCTTTCAGCTGGCAGAGAATATGCAGTGTACCTTTGTGGCAAAGGCAGGAGACTGAACGAGTGGGGTGTGCCGGGAAATGAATTACACTGTGAGCTTCTGCATCCATAAAAATGAGGCCACTCTTGGGTCAGGCGGGTGGGTGATGTGTCACACAGGCAGGTTAAACTGATTCGACCCTCTGGCTCGCTGATTTGAAGCTGACAAAAGGGGCTGTGCTGCGGCTCTGGGCTCAGAATTATCTTATATTTTCTCTGGCTATTTTGAACCAGGAAAGCCTCTGGATTTTTTTTTTTTTTAGGATTGTATTTTCTTTCTTTCTTATTCTTATTCTTTTAAAAAACCTATTTCATTCCTATTTGCACAAAAATCCAAATCAGTCTCATTCTCAGGGTAGGAGTTTTGCCATATTTGGGGCAAAATCCCCATATCTTTATCCTCGTTCAGCATCTTGCTAAATAGAACAAATTGTGCTATTTCTGGTTTTTTGCTTTTCAAAAGCAATTACTTCCCTGTCATTTCTAGACATTCAGGCAGAAGAGTCCGCCTTGATTACCCATCCTTCCTCTTCCCTCCCCCTTTCAAGTCTCTGGCTTCTGCACCGTTAGGAAAGGATTCAATTAAATGAGGTGTCAATGGAGCTACAATGGTTTCAGGTCAGAGACGTCAGTAAAAAGCTCCAGAGTTATGCTGGCCCTGTGTATGCAAATGTATATATTTATACCAGGGATGTCAACTTGCAGGACTCTCCTCCTCTGCTCTTCCCTGATCAAAGATGATTGCTGAGGCAATTACTGCAAAGGAAAAGAAAATCAGGGCCCCCTCTTCATCCCTGTGCTGTTGGAGTTTAATTGCTTGGAATAATGGAGTAGGAGTCCCTTTCTTTTGCACATGGTCACGTTCACACACACACAATCTTTCACAAATGGTTGTGCTAGGGCATAAACACACATGATGGCCATGCAGGAAAATATTCAAGTACCCCTAAGTCCTATGCATGTACATGTACATAGAGCTGCCTGTATGATACAAGGAAAAAATACTGTGCTCTCTGACTAATTCAATAAAAGTGATGCATAGTATCTGGCCCACATTAAAAGCTTATTGTTTTCTTCCTTTATAAAAGACTGAAATTTTTTATTCTTATACTAAAAGAGATAAAGTCAAAAAAAAAAAAAGGAAGAAAATATAGGGAAAAGTAACAGCAACAAAATACACAAATTCTTTAAACTGCTTTTGTTGTTTGTTTAATTATTCTCTACACATCACAGAAGTCCTAGGTCCCTGCACGAACACTTCACATGTTAAAACCCCTCTCAGGCCCTTCTTGCTTTGTGTATGTAGTTACAAGGACAAGTTGAGTATTCCATACTGTTCACTGTGTTCTAGGCGATTCTGTTTTTGTTCTCATATGGCACAGGTCAGGAAGAGGAACTCTAAGTTGCATCAACAAATATAAGGAGTGACATTCAGACACAGAAAATTTGAGCTCTGTCTATATTTAGTTCTGCTGTGTCCAGGCATCGGTAATGCACATGGCATCAAGCTGGGGTGAACTTGTGGTCACACAAAGAACACGGGCTCTAATGCATCCACATGGCAAATTTAGATTTTCAGTTCAGCCTCCTGAAGACTGTCAGGTTTTAAATATTATTAGTTGGCTTAATTGGTTAGTGTTTTGATGGCAAGAGAGTAAAGATGGGAGGAAAAAAAACCTCTCACAAATCCTGTGATTAACACAAAGACACACCACAGACACTTGGCTTTGTGTTAGGGCCACTGCAAGTTTTTCTTTTTGTGGATTAAATAGTTAAGGCTGTGGGAGTGAAGTACATGCCCATCCTTCCTAGGAAAGTTAAGAATAAACACAGATTTTTGGAAAGGAATTTAGACATTTTTTCCCCACTGTTGTGATTTTTGAAATTTTGACTTTTTTTCTCTAAAAATTTCAGAAAATCGAACCAAGTATAAACCAAAATGACAAAATCCCAAAGTTTCACTATCATGAGAACACCACCATAAAGACCTGCACCCATTGTTCAATTACTTCCCATGGGGTCCCTCCCACAATATGTGGGAATTCAATATGAGATTTGGGTGGGGACACAGCCAAACCATATCAAACATCCTTTTATTTTTGCTTTTCATTCTTTTCTCCTATTTAAAAAGTTTATTTTTAATTGACCAATAATTTCACATATGCCTAGGGTACATAGTAATGTTTTGATGCATATAATGTATAGTGATCAGATCTGGGAAATTCATGTATCTGTTGCTTCAAACATTTACCATTTCTTTGTGTTGGGAAAGTTCAGTATCCTTCTTCTAGCTATCTGAAACTAAATAACATACTATTGTTAACTGTAGTCATCCTACAGTGATAACAGAACACTAGAACTTATCCCTCCTATTTAGTTGTAATTTTGTATCTTTTAATAAATCTGTCCCTATCTCTCCCTTCTTTCTACACTTTCTAGCCTCTAGTATGGTCTGTTATACTTTTCACTTTTATGAGAGCAACTTTTTTTTTTAGCTTCAACATATAAATGAGAACATGTGTTCAACTTTCTGTTCCTGGCTTATTTCACTTAACATAATGTCTTCCAGTTCCATTTATGTTGCTGCAAATGATGAGATTTCAATTTTTTTTTTATGGCAAAATAGTATCCCATTGTGCATACATACTACATTTTCTTTATCCATTTATTTCTTGTTAGCTACCTTGGTTGACTCTACAGCTTGGCTATTGTGAATAATGCTGCAATAAACATGAGGGGCAAATATATCTTCAGTATTATGATTTCATTTCCTTTAAATAAATGTCCAGTAGTGGGATTCCATTGGATCATACGATAGTTCTATTTGTAGTTTCTTAAGGAACCTTTATACTGTTCTCCATGGTGGTTGTACTAGTTTACATTCCCACCAACAGTGTATAAGGGCTCCCTCTTCTCTGCATCCTTGCCAGCATTTGTTATTTTTTGACTTTTTGATAATAGCCATCCTAAGTGGGGTAAGATGATACCTGAATGTAGTTTTGATTTACAATTCTCTGATGATTAGTGATGCTGAGCATTTTTTCATATATTTTTGGCTATTTTTATGTCTCTTGAGAAATGTTTGTTGAGATCATTTGCCCATTTTTGATTGAATTGTGTGTTTTTTTTTTTTTTTTCCTGTTGAGATGTTTGGGTTTCTTTTGTATTCTTGATATTAATTCCCTTTCAGATGAGTAGTTTGCAAATATTTCCTCCTAGTCTGTAATTGTCTTTTTGCTCTGTTGATTGTTTCCCTTGCTATGCTTTTTAATTTGACATAATCCCATTTGCTTGTTTTTGCCTTTGATATCTGTGCTTTTGAAATCTTATTCATAAAATATTTTCCCAGACCAGTGTCCTTAAGCATTTTTCCTATTTTTTTTTTTCTAACAGTTTACTGTTTGGAGTCTTACATTTAGGTCTTTTTCCTATTTTGAGTTGACTTTTGTATAGCGTGAGAGGTGGGGTTCATTTCATTCTTCTGCAGTTGATTCTAGGTTTGAGGCAGGAAATACACAAGATGAGTCTGAATTTCTTAACATACAACATGGAAGCTTATCAGAGACTACTAGGGTCAGTTCAAAACACTAAGGAACAAACATGAAGAGATTTTGGCTAGCAGGCAAAGAGGGAATATTTTGAGCTTCAAGAATTGGAATGATTTGAAATCTATCAACTCTTTAAATCAATGAACTAATAATTCCATATATTTTAAAAACAACCAACTAGTCACTTTCTGAGGACAACAGGGAACTAATTAGCTATCTTGACAAGAGAAGAAAAATATAGAAAGCATCAAGCATTTATTTTGCTCTTTTCATATAAATTGTTCTACTAGGTAGACAAATAATAGACAAGGAGAAGCACCTCTTAATAAAATTGTTCATTTAAAATATGAAACTGAAATAGATTGATAAGATCACCATTTTGCAATACCCACTGTATTACAGATGTAGAGATTGAGCATTAATAATTGTTAGAACATTTAAGAAGGAAAAAAACAGTTATTATATGCCTACCGATGAAAGAACACAATTCATCTACGCACTTGTCAAAGAGTTTGAACCTTCAGATGTGAAGTTTCTGGATTTAGCTGCCAGGTTGCAGAAATACAGAGGAGAGAGGAACATGTTGAACTTCATCATGCATCTGCAATTGTCAGTACTTAAACTATGAGAATCTTACAAGTTGGGCAGTCTGGGCTCTTTAACAGATAAATTATAAAGAAAGAAAAGGAATGGAGAGGAAAACTGTAATGACTTCAATGACATATCAAGTTTAAAAGCCGGCGGAGACTAAACTGTAGAATCCAAAGATGTAGTTGGGTGATAAAACATAAAGAAATGTAAATGTCTACTGTAAGAGTTAGGAGGGAGGAAGGGGACTATAATTGTGTTGGGGAACATGGAGGGACATCTAGGTGGCTAGTAGAGTACTACTTCTTGATCTAAGTCGTGACTATAAGGTTGTTTGCCTTACAATAATTCACTAAGTTACAATTTGTTCCATGTAGTTTTCTGTATGTGTGTTTTGTTAATAACAAAAAGGTACAAAACATTAATAGCTATAGTATGTACCCATACATGCAAATATAGAGCTAGAGTAAAAAATAGCCAGGTAAAGTAGGTAAAGCAGACAGACAGATAGACAGACAGACTATAGGCTCACACTGGCAAAAAAAACAAAAAACAAAAAACAAAAAAACAGTAAACAATAGGCCCATGGCCTCAGGATCTTTTGAACAATTACAAATAACAGGATTTGAATGATTTATGAAAGAACATCTTTTGAGTTTGGGGGGAATCTTTCTCTTTTCCCTAAGAAAACCTAGCATTTTTAAGTAGGTGCTTTTGTTTTCTGGTCAAACCTGAGATCTACTCTCTAAAGAAAGTGGTTGGTCTGCTTAGGGATGGCTTCTTGGAAGCTGCTGTGGTCTAAAAGAGAAGAAGAGCAAGACTGACTTTCCTCCATGGAAGACCTTACGGGAAGAAACAAAGAGAAAGGGTAATCCTACCCAAGAATGGCACATGCAAAAGTGTTTTACCTTCAGAAGAAGGCTCCTTAATTTTTATAATCACTGAAGTTCCCAGTCAGCCTGCCTGCTCCATGCTGGTCTGTCAAAATCTATTCAGTCATTTGCCTGGAACTGGAAGTGAGTCCTTCTTTTCATTGATGAGGCCTACCAGGGAAATGAACATATTAACCACAGAGAAAACCATGATCCTGATTCATATGATGCATAGACATTAAAGAAACATTAGGTATTTGAGTTAATCAACAAAGTGAAGGAGAAATCCCCAAATTTACAAACAAAAGACCTCACCATGGGAGCCACAGAGCTATTTGAGAAAACAGGGATGAAACTTACATAAATTCTAAATCATACCTTCATATATAAATCTGAAAAGCTACTGTACTTTTCAAATAAGATAATAAAAGAACAAAAAAGAATTCTAGAGAATGAAAAATACAATTTAAAAAATGAAGAACTCAGTGGTTGAGTTGACTAATAAAACAGACATAGCTGAATACTGCATTGGTGAACTGGAAGATAAAGTAAAGGAAATCTCCCAGATGTAAAACAGAAAGACAAAAAAAAAAAAGAAAATTTAAAATAAAAGTCAAAATACATGGAACATAGAATCAGGAAATCTATCACATGTTTAACAGAAGTCTAAGAAGGAGAAAATAAATATAATGGAGAAAAGTAGATAATCACAAATATAATGGCTATAATAAAATACTTTCTCTGAGTGATTAAAAAGACATGTATCTTTGGATTGGAAGGGACTGCTGAATACCAAAGAGAAAAAGTGAAAAATGGCTCATACTTAGATGTATCCTTATGAAATTTCAGAACTTCCAGAGTTAACAGAAAATCCTAATGGCTTTTAGTAAAGGAGGAAAAATTATTAATAACAGAGAAGAAAGCAGACTGATGTCAAATTTTTCATTGGCAATACTGGATGTTAGTAGACCTTGAAGCAATGCCTTCAAAGTTCTTAGGAAGAAAAGAAAAATCTGTACATATTTGAAACCAAGGGGTGAATTTGAATAGGTCTGTCTGCCCTGCTTGCTTTTGGTCATTTGCTTTTTGTTATCTTTTTTTCTTGTTTCCATGAACTTGAAGGTGGGAGTGGCTGAAGACCTCACTGGTGAACCCTGAAACTTAGCCTTCACTGACTACTTTATAGGTAACAGTCACAGGTCACCATGGTAATGGTTGCTTCAGTTGTTTTTAAGGAACTTGTCCCTGCTTCTGTCTAGTTCAAACCAGTTGAGACCATGAACTCTTCAACTGGGCCTGTGCAAGTACCTGAGAAGTGGCCTTCTGACATCAGAAATTTCACCCTCAGATCATGCTAATGCTGCCATTTTCTGTACATATGTCCTATAAAATGTTATGAACCCAACTGCACTTGCACGGAATGAACCTGTTACTTTGTTTTCCCCATCACCAATCACATTTCCCCATACCTTATACTACTTCACCTCCCTAACCCATAAATATCTCTAAGCCTTATCTCCAGAGAGGCAGATCTGAGAGCTGTACTCCTGCCTCCTCACTTGGTGGTCTTATGAATAAATCTCTTCTCTTTTGCAAAACCCATGTTATAGTGATTGATATATTGCACTTGGCAAAATGAACCTGGACCTCGCCAGTAGCATATTTAAACCACCAATGGAATATGACTGGAGAATTAACAAAATTTTGGATGTGTGAGTGCTCAGAAAGTTTACCATCCACATATATATATGTGTGGATGATATATCATATATATGTATCATATATATATGATATATATATACATCATATATATATATGATACATATATATATATATAATTACTTAAGTAGATTATTTTGAATAAATGACAACCCAAAGATGATTATATAGAATATAAAAGCAGTAGTGGCCAAGTAAAAGAAGTAAAGTTACATCTCTCTGTTAGTCTATATTTCTGTACATGGTATTGATTATATACACTTTTGTACCATGTATGTTTTATCTCCAAAAGTAAACTATCAGCACCTTGAGGAAGGGTTTCTTGTCTTTGCCAGTTCCTGTATCTCTTACAGCACATAATGTAGTGCCTTTTGTGTAGAATGACCTTAGTCAATATCTATTATATAACTCTGGAATGTATACCAATGAAAAGTAAAGTCTTATTTTTTCAGGTAAGTTATGTACAATAAAGGAGCAGTAGTATAAACTTCTACAATTCTTGAAACACATCAAAATATCCTTTATACATTTACATCTTTGTCTTTTTCCTCATTTTCCTAATTAAGCCATTTATTTTCTCAGTACTGCAAGCAAACAGGATAACTAAATCAGTATCCAATTATTTTTCCCTATTTAAATTTCTAGTTTTCCTTTAGCATTATTTTCTATTCATTTTCTGTGAATTTATCTTACCCTTTAGGAATATTATTTGTTAAAAAGAACATTGAGGGCTAGTTTATGATGCTTACCATAATGTGTCACAGCATTTCCAAGGAAAACTGGCTTAAAATGGCTTAAAAAGGAAATTTGGGATATCATGTCTTTGTAAACAACAAGCTTTCTGTACACAATCTATATTTTGTAGTGCTTAGCCCAATGCAAATGTGAATGCTGGGTAAATCAAATATAAAATACAGAGTAAATCTTTGCAGACACAGTCATTCTTAGTAAAGGTGCACGTGAAACACGTCTATTATAAAATCATTCACATGTTAAGCAGCATGCAAATGCAGTAGTGCTTTATTCTTCCTCTCATTCAACAGTCATCTACACAGCCCACCCTGGTCGTGGAGCACACACACAGTAATCACACTATTCTGCTAGCGTAGATGGATTTCGGTCTGTGTTTTGTTTCACTATGGCAGCATCCTGTTTCAATAAAGGCTGGCTCTCAGGCTTCTTGCGGTTTTTATTCCAAGCTGAGGATGCATGCTTACATGCTGCCTGTCTCTTTGCGTTTAGCTGGAAGTGTTCACAGCCCCTCCCCCAACCACCCTTTTCACTGTTTCTGCTACTACTTTTATTCAATTCAACACTTGAGGGAACTGCAGATGAAATGCCTCTGAATCTAAATTACCAGCAATGGAAATAACAACCTATTTTCTGACCTCCCCTTCCTCCACCCATACTTTTTGAATCCAAGTCTAGGAGCACAAAGCTGCTCTATCTCTGTCTCTTGGGTTTAGTCATATAGTGGCTTTTCTGGGCTACAGGGAAAAAGCACAACCTCAGGCAGAAATCCACTAGGAAAAATATTTGGCAAGAGAAAGAAAGAAGTGGGATGCTTATAAGGTATATATAAATATGCTTATGTGCTTATAACGTATATACAAATGGTGGGAAAGATATGATGTAGAACGAGAAATCAGAATTTATACACCACATGGTGAGGTCTCCTCAGGAGATTATACACTAACACCACCAGCACTAATTGCTGCTAAAGCATTTTTGAAATTTCTCTCGTGGAATTGCTCTCAACATCAGTACACAAGATATATGAGAAAACAAGCCTCTTAACACCTCATTTAAAAAAATCCTAGACATTATTACTCAGTTTAATCACTCACCATGTTACAAGACTTTTCCATGAATGGATTTTATCAATTTAAAAAATATCAAAAATTTCCTCAAAGAAAAAAAAATCAATGAGATATTAAAAGAGATGCAGGCTAATGAGATTTTAAAATGTGATGCAGGCTCTAATGAAAAACCTACTATGTGCCAGTGGACAAAAGCCATGTTAAGTAATACTATTCCCATTGTAGAGTGATGAAAAGTATCTCATGAGAAAGATTAAGGAACTTGTCTAAGGCCATGCAGCCAATAAAAGAACGAGGAGATTTGAACCCATGACTGACTTTAAAGCCTGCACTCTACTTCTAAGGAATAATTTGTGACAATCTAGCATGTTGAACCCAGAGAGACAGCACAGAGCACGAGAAACATGCTAGGCACAGGAATGGATAAAATGTAAATATAATTAACTCTTGGCTATTTAGTGCTCTTGTCTGTTTTAAAGTAAAATCTGAAAGAAGCTATAGAAGAGGGACATCTACTGACATTCTCCTATGACCCTTAACTACCTGTTGAATATAGTTTTTGGATGTACACAGAAAATTATATTTTTCACGCTTAATAGCTGTAGTGTTGTATTTGAGGTAAGATGGAAATACTAAAAAACTTTAGATTTTGTAAGAAAATTCTGTAGACTTTTGCCATTACTATGATCTCATATTCTTGTTTTGACAGTCTATTAGTGGACAATGAGATGTTATAGCATGGCCTTATCATATGTCTCTCATATAGCTCATCGTTATTTATACATCATTTATAATAATGCACAGAGTACTCTGTATGAAAATTTGGAAAAGTATCTTTAAGTAGCAAGAACAATTATATTTCTTCTGAAAAATTTGCTCCCCTGTGCCCCTACTCTTATCTTTTGGAGACTATAACTTATGTAATAGATAATGTTTTTCTTTTCATGTGGACTGCAAGTATGTGTCTTCCTCAATATTAGGCTCGTGAGATTTATTCATGTTGTTGCATATAGTTGTAGTTCATTTATTCTCATTACTGTGCAATATTTCATTTTGTACAGTACATATATCACATTTTAAAGATTCATTCTACAGTTGTTGGACATTTGTCCTGCTCCCAGATTTTAACTCTTATGAATAGTGATGCTATGATCATTCTTGTGAATGCCATTGGTATATATATGTACACTACTCATTTCTGGTAGGTATACGAGTGAAATTACTAGGCTATAGGGTATGCATATATTCAGCATTTGTAAATATTTCCAAACAGGTTTCCAAAGTGGTCAACTAGTTTATACCCTTTCAGCAGTTGCTTGACTATTGTCAACAATTAGTGTTGTCTTTTTCTTTTTTTTTTTTTTTGTCATTTTAGTGGGCATGTGATGGTATTTCAAAGTCTTTACCCAGCTACATTATTAAGTCAGTAGCATTCAGAATCAATTCGTGTTCTGATTCTATTCTTCTTCGTCTTTTCTTTAATTGCACTTTAGGTTCTGGGGTACATGTGCAGATCATGCAGGATTGTGGCATAGGTACATACATGGCAATGTGGTTTATTGCCTCCATCCCTCTGTCACCTATATCTGGCATTTCTCCCCATGTTATCCCTCCCCAACCTCCCCACCCCCCTGCTGTCCTCCCCTTGGCTGCCCTCAACAGACCCCAGTATGTGATGCTTCTCTCCCTGTGTCCATGTGTTCTCATTGTTCAACACCCGCTTACGAGTGAGAACATGTGGTGTCTGATTTTCTGTTCTTGTGTCAGTTTGCTGTGAATGATGGTTTCCAGACTCATCTATGTCCCTACAAAGGACACAAACTCGTTTTTTTATGGCTGCATAGTATTCCATGGTGTATATATGTCACATTTTCTTTGTCCAGTCTATCATCTATGGGCATTTGGGTTGGTTCCAGGTCTTTGCTATTGTAAACAGTGCTGCAATGAACATACTTGTCTTTATAATAGAATGATTTATAATCCTTTGGGTATATACCCAGTCATGGGATTGCTGGGTCAAATGTAATTTCTGTTTCTAGATCCTTGAGGAATTGCCACACTGTCTTCCACAATGGTTGAACTAATTTACACTCCCACAAACAGTGTAAAGGTGCTCCTAATTCTCCACATCCTCTCCAGCATTTGTTGTCTCCAGATATTTTAAATGATTGCCATTCTAACTGCCATTCTAACTGGTATCATAATGCAGTTTTGATTTGCATTTCTCTAATGACCAGTGATGAGCATTTTTTCATGTTTGTTGGCTTCATGTATGTCTTCTTTTGAAAAGAAGACAATTTGCTCATATCCTTTGCCCACTTTTGGATGTTTTTTTTTTTTTCTTCTTGTAAATTTGTTTTAGTTCTTTGTAGATTCTGGATATTAGCCCTTTATCAGATGGGTAGATTGCAAAAAATTTTTCCCATTCTCTTGGTTGCCGGTTCACTCTAATGATTGTTTCTTTTGCTGTACAGAAGCTCTGGAGTTTAATTAGGTACCATTTGTCTACTTGGCTTTTGCTGCCAATGCTTTTGGTGTTTTAGTTATGAAGTCCTTGCCTATACCTATGTCCTGAATGGTTTTGTCTAGGTTTTCTTCTAGGGTTTTTATGGTGTTAGGTCTTATGTTTAAGTCTTTAATCCATCTGGAGTTAATTTTAGTGTAAGGTGTCAGGAAGGGGTCCAGTTTCTGCTTTCTATACATGGCTAGCCAGTTTTCCCATCACCATTTATTAAATAGGGAATCCCTTCCCCATCACTTGTTTATGTCCAGTTTGTCAAAGATCAGATGGTTGTAGATGTGTGGCATTGCCTCTGAGGCCTCTGTTCTGTTCCATTGGTCTATATCTCTGTTTTGGTACCAGTACCATGCTGTTTTGATTACTGTAGCCTTGTAGTATAGTTTGAAGTCAGATAGTGTAATGCCTCCAGCTTTGTTCTTTTTGCTTAGAACTGAATTGGCTATGCAGGCTATCTTTTGATTTCATATGAAGTTTAAGGTAATGTTTTCCAGTTCTGTGAGGAAGGTTATTGGTAGCTTGATGGGTATAGTGTTGAATCTATAAATTACTTCGGGCAGTATGGCCATTTTCACTACATTGATTCTTCCTAACCATGAGCATGGAAGCCTTCTCCATCTGTTTGTGTCTTCTCTTATTTATTTGAGCAGTGGTTTGTAGTTCTCCTGGAAGAGGTCCTTTACATCCTTTGTTAGTTGTATTTCTAGGTATTTTATTCTCTTTGTAGCAATTGTGAATGGCAGTTCATTCTTGATTTGGTTCTCTTTAAGTCTGTTATTGGTGTATAGGAATTCTTTTGATTTCTGCCCATTGATTTTGTATCCTGAGACTTTGCTGAAGTTGCTTATCAGTTTAAGAAGATTTTGGACTGAGATGATAGGGTCTTCTAAATATACAATCATGTTGTCTGCAAATAGAGACAATTTGACTTCCTCCTTTCCTAATTGAATACCCTTAATTATTTTTTTTTCTTGCCTAATTGCTCTGGCTAGAACTTCCAATACTATATTGAGTAGGAGTGGTGACAGAGGGCATCATTGTCTAGTGCCAGATGTCAAAGATAATGCTTCCAGTTTTTGCCCATTCACTCTGATATTGGCTGTAGATTTGTCATAAATAGGTTTTAATATTTTGAGATATGTTCCTTTGATACCTAGTTTATTGAGAGTTTTTAGCAGAAAGCGCTGTTGAATTTTGTTGAAGGCCTTCTCTGCATCTATTGAGATAATCATGTGGTCTTTGTCTTTGGTTCTGTTTATGTGGTGAATTATGTTTATAGACTTGTGTATGTTGAACCAGCCTTGCATACCCGGGATGAAGTGTAGTTGATTGTGATGGATAAACTTTTTTATGTGCTGTTGCAATTGGTTTGCCAGTATTTTATTGAAGATTTTGCATCTATGTTCATCATGGATATTGGCCTGAAGTTTTATTTTTTTGTTGAGTCTCTGCTGGGTTTTGGTATCAGGATGATGTTGGTCTCATAAAATGATCTGGGAAGGATTCCCTCTTTTTGTATTGTTTGGAATCGTTTCAGAAGGAATCGTACCAGCTCCTCTTTGTATGTCTGGTAGAATTTGGCTGTGAACCCATGTGGACCTGGATTTTTTTTTGGTTGATAGGCTATTAATTGCTGCCTCAACTTCAGCCCTTGTTATTGGTCTGTTCAAAGTTTCAACTTCTTCCTGGTTTAGGCTTGGGAGGTTGCAAATGTCCAGGAATTTATCCATTTCTTCCAGATTTACTGGTTTATGTGCATAAAGCTGTTCGTAGTAATCTCTGATGGTACTTTGTATTTCTATGGAATTGGTGATGATGTCCCCTTTATTGTTTTTTATTACATCGATTTGATTCTTCTCCCTTTTCTTTTTATTAATCTGTTTAGTGGTCTATTTTGTTGATCTTTTCAAAAAACCAGCTCCTGGATTTATTGATTCTTTGAAGGGTTTTTTTTGTGTCTATATCTCCTTCAGTTCTCCTCTGATCTTAGTTATTTCTTGTCTTCTGATAGTTTTTTTTTTTTTTTTTTTAAATCTTGCTCCTCTAGCTCAATTTTGATGATAGGGTGTTGATTTTAGATCTTTCCTCACTTCTCATGTGGGCATTTATAGCTATAAATTTCCCTCTAGACACTGCTTTAAATGTGTTTCAGAGATTCCGGTACGTTGTGTCTTCATTCTCGTTGGTTTCAAAGAAAATCTTTATTTCTGCCTTCATTTCATTGTTTATCCAGTCAACATTCAAGAGCCAGTTGTTCAGCTTCCATGAAGTTGTGTGGTTCTGAGTTTGTTTCTTAATCCTGAGTTCTAATTTGATTGTCCTGTGGTCTGAGACACTGTTTATTATGATTTCCGTTCTTTTGCATTTGCTGAAGAGTGATTTAATTTCAATTATGTGGTCAATTTTGCAGTAGGTGCAATGTGGTGCTGAGAAGAATGCATATTCTGTGGGTTTGGGGTGGGGAGTTCTGTAGATGTCTATTAGGTCTGCCTGGTCCAGATCTGTGTTCCTGTCCTGGATATCCTTGTTGATTTTCTGTCTCGTTGATCTGTCTGATATTGACAGTGGAGTGTTAAAGTCTCCCACTATTACTGTGTGGGAGTCTAGGTCTCTTTGTAGGTTGTTAAGAACTTGCTTTATGTAGCTGGGTGCTCCTGTATTGGTTGCATATATATTTAGGATCGTTAGTTCTTGTTGCATTGATCCTTTTACCATTATGTAATGCCCTTCTTTGTCTCTTTTGAACTTTGTTGGTTTAAAGTCTATTTTATCAGAGACTAGGATTGCAACTCCTGCTTTTTTTTGCTCTCCATTTGCTTGATAATTCTTCCTCCATTCCTTTATTTTGAGCCTATGTGTGTCCTTGCACATGAGATGGGTTTCCTGAATACAGCACACTGATGGGTTTTGACTTTTTATCCAGTTTTCTAGTCTGTCTTTTGATTGGGGCATTTAGCTCATTTACATTTAGGGTTAACACTGTTATGTATGAATTTGATCCTGCCATTTTGATGCTAGCTGGTTGTTTTGCCCATTAGTTGACGCATTTTCTTCATTGTGTTGATGGTCTTTACCATTTGGTACGTTTTTGTATTAGCTGGTACTGGTTGTTCCTTTCCCGTTTAGTGCTTCTTTCAGGAGCTCTTGTAAGGCAGGCCTAGTTGTGATGAAATCTCTCAGCAATTGCTTGTTCATAAAGGATTTTATTTCTCCTTCACTTTGAAGCTTAGTTTGGCTGTATATGAAATTCTAGGTTGAAAGTTCTTTTCTTTAAGGATGTTATGTTTAATATTGGCCCCCACTCTCTTCTGGCTTGTAGGGTTTCTGCTGAGAGATCCACTGTGAGTCTGATGGGCTTCCCTTTGTGGGTAACCTGATCTTTCTCTCTGGCTGCTCTTAGCACTTTTTCCTTCATTTCAACCCTGGTGAATCTGACAATCATGTGCCTTGGAGTTGCTCTTCTTGAGGAATATCTTTGTGATGTTCTCTATTTCCTGGACTTGAATATTGGCCTGCCTTGCTAAGCTGGGGAAGTTCTCCTGGATAATATCCTGAAGAGTGTTTTCCAGTTTGGATTCATTCTCTCTGTCACATTTAGGTACACCATCAAACGTAGATTAGGTCTTTTCACATAATCTCATGTTTCTTGGAGGCTTTGTTCATTTCTTTTCACTCTTTTTTCTCTAATCTTGCCTTCTTGTTTTATTTCATTAAGTTGATCTTCAGTCTCTGATATCCTTTCTTCTGCTTGGTCGATTCGGGTATGGAAACTTGTGTATGCTTCATGAAGGTCTCGTGTGTTGTATTTTTCATCTTCATCAAGTCATTTATATTCTTCTCTAAGCTGTTTATTCTAGTTAGCATTTCATCTAACCTTTTTTCAAGGTTCTTAGTTTCTTTGCATTGGGTTAACACATGCTCTTTTAGCTCTGAGAAGTTTGTTATTACCCACTTTCTGAAGCCTGTTTCTGTCAATTCATCAGATTCATTCTCCATCCAGCTTTGTTCCCTAGCTGGTGAGGCATTGTGATCCCTTGGAAGAGGAGAGGCATTCTGGTTTTTGGTGTTTTCATCCTTTTTGTGCTGGTTTCTTCCCATCTTCATGGCTTTATCTACCTGTGGTCTTCGTAGTTGGTGACTTTCAGATGGGGTCTCTGAGTGGACATCCTTTTTGTTGATGTTGAAGCTATTTCTTTCCATTTCTTAGTTTTCCTTCTAACAGTCAGGCCCCTCTGCTGCAGGACTGCTAGAGGTCCACTCCAGAACCTGCTTGCCTGGGGATCACCCACGGGGGCTGCAGAACAGTAAAGGTTGCTCCTGGTTTCTTCTTCTGTTATCTTCGTCCCAGAAGGGTACCCACCAGATGTCAGCCTGAGCTCTCCTTTATGAACTGTCTCTTTGGGTATATCAGGGTTGGGTAGCTGCTTGAGGAGACAGTCTATCCCTTATAGGAGCTCAAGTGCTGTGCTGGGAGTTCCATTGTTCTGTACAGAGCTGCTGGGTAGGTATGTTGAAGTCTGCTGCAGCAGAACTCATAACTGCCTCTTTTCCCAGGTGCTCTGTCCTAGGAAGGTTGGGCTTTATTTATAAGTTCATGACATGCTACTGCCTTTTTTCATAGATGCCCTGCCCTTCATGGAGATAGTCTAGTCACAGTCTGCCAGCTGAGGCATTACTGAGCTGCCGTGGGCTCTGCCCAGCTGCTGTGAAGTTCCTTGAGGTGTTGTTTTTAGAGGTACAGTTAGAACTGCCTCTGTATTGGCAGACTGCCTTGGTAGTGGTGGATGCCCTTTCCCCCACCAAGTTGGACTATCCTGGGTCCAGCTGTGCTTGCTGCCAAACTCTCACTCCAGATCATTTCAGATTGCTTGTTTTGTGGGGGTGGTACCTGCCAAGCCAGATCACGTGGTTCCCTGTCTCAGCCCCCTCCCTTTCAGTTGAATGAGTGGCTGTCTCCCAGGTGTTCCAGGTGCCAGTTGAAATGGCCACCCAGATTTGTGTAAGTTTCTGTGCACTAACCTGCAGCACTGGCTGAAGCAGCCGTGCTGGAAACTCATGGTGCTTTTCAGCCCAGGAATCTCCTGGTCTGTCGTTAATGAAAACTCATTTGGAAATGTGGTGATCACTCACCCTCTGCATTGTTCTTTCTGAGAACTTCACTTCAGAGCTGTTCCTATTTGGCTATCTTGGATCCTCTCCCCGATTCTGTTCTTATGTATGTTTTTCTTAGCATAGATTTCTGTTTCAGAATTTCTGTTTTCATGGTCTTTCGAGGAGATTTAAAAAAAAAAGTTTATTTCTCGTTTCTTACCTCAGCTTCCTTCCTGTCTGATGGTTTGTAGTTGACTCCAGGCAACCCCTCAGGGATCCAAATCCAAAACCAAGACTTAAATTTGTACCTATATTGGGGACATCATCATATTAGTCACTGAGTCAGTGGGAAGTTTAGTTTACTTTCTGATACTGATACTGTCTGTTCTCTCTTGAAGCTCCAGACGAGAATTAGCAGATCTTCCTATAGCCACATTTTGGGCTGTGAGGAGTCTCCACCTTGTTCTCCAGTTTTAGAAATAGAGTTTGGCTCTTATTTCCCATTCCCATCCTCACAAGAAACAACTATTTTAGTCCCCATCATGCTTACAGGCTTGCCTCCCAGTTATCACTCTCTCCATACCTACAGCTCTCCAGAAATGTGGATTCAATCCCTCTCACCAGTCCCTGATTTGAGTTTTTGTTTCATTTTTTGGCCTCTTAGGTACTTATATCATTTATAAATGAAAATGTAGCTCTTACATTTTCTTTTTATATCTAATTGTTGCTTTTTTATGTTTGTGTATATGGGAGGTGGTACTCAAAAGATGAACCTTATAGACAGCCACCTTGACCAGAATTCTCCTCATTGAACTTACCTTCAGAGATTGCCTTCAGACATCTCAAACTGAACATTTCTATGACTAAATTCATTATCTTCTCTCACCAAAAGCAGCTCCTCTGTATTTACTTTATCTTGATGAGTGGTATAAGGAATCTGGCCTCCAAAATTAGAAATATCCACTTCACTCTCGATTCTTCCCTTTCCTTCTCTCATCATTTCAAATATGTCACCAAAGATAGAGTCCTGCAGACTCTATACCATCAGCAACTCCTGAATCTGGCTGCACTGTTCTCTCCTCTCTCAACCCACTTTTGTCTAAACAGTCATCATCTCTTCAGCCTGAGTGCCAGCAACACTCTACCTGCCACCAGTGTCTTCCCACTTCACCTTTCAGCTGTTTCCAGATTTATTTTCGTAAGCAAACAAGCAACAATGCAACCCTAAATGTCTTGAAAGATTTCTACTATCTATTACCTAGAGAATACATTTCAGAATTGTCAGTAGGAGTAATGTGGCAAGCGTAGGTTGAGGCCAGAATATATGATGATGGGATGTACTGTGTAGCTGAAATGTAATGTTTAGAATGAATAAGAAATGAAATTTATTTTTAGTAAGTTCTTATATAATATTAGCAATGATCTCTGGCATGAACTGAAGTGTGAATGGATGGGTAGATGGATGTAACTGTCTAAGGATGGTGTGCTTGTTATTCTGTTTACTTCCAGGTCGAGTTTTTGTTCTTCTCTAGCTCTATGTCTGGGAGGCTGACCTCTATTGACTGCATCATCTGGACTTCCTTATGCACTGGAGGCACCAGCAAGAGATGGGAGGGTAGGAGGAAATCTGGGTATTTATTCTTCCTACTTCATCCCTGTTTTGCCCTTTTTCTGCTTCTGTGGCAGAGGCCAGGTTGTCCATGGCTGAAACTCTCATCTAACAGCCTTTCTTCTATGGCTTAGCTTTTAAGGGGCTGTAGGAAACACCATTCCACCCTTCGTCCCTTTAGGCTCAGGCATGGGTGGTGATGGCTTCCACGGTAGCTAGCCTCTGGGTACCTCACTATTTCTTCTTGCTTCCTTTAACCCTGCCCGCACATCTATATCTAGTCAATTTACTACATTATTTATAGATAAATCCCTGTTTCTTGCTGTACTCTGATAAAGCTGTTACGTGTGAAATACATTTAAATGAGAAATGAGTAAATGTGAGTTTAAGTTCATTTAACTAAAAACAAAACAAAAAACAAAACCCTCAAAACCACAATATTCTATCTTTTCATGAGTAAAGATTATTATCTATTTTAATGAATTACAGTCTAAAAGGAAGAATATTAATGTATTCCTTTAAATTCAGCTCTAACAAAAAAATTTGTGGATTTATTATTGAAATAATCTGACAGTTTGTATGTTCTTGATGCATTTCCAATTAGTGGTTATAAAATTTGGGGAGTTATTTGAAAATAGTCAATTCTAGAAGCAATTTTATTGGACCAGCTTAACTGATTCCATTTCAGCATTTTTAATTGACAAATGCTTATCCATGAGTCGTAATTAATAAAGCTACAGTGCTGGGAATATGACATAATATGCCAGCCTGCTGGGAAAGAAACCAGTTTATGCTTATTTTTTCATCTAGATGTAGAAGTCGTTCTGACACATGCTCTTTCTTCTCTGACCTCCTTTTCAAAGTCAGAGCATATTTTGTTTCTCCCATAGTGGTTAAAAATGACACATTAGGATGTGTCTACAGGCTGAAGTATGAGCCAATTTCTAAGAACTAAAAACCAGAGCCAAAAAAAAAAAAAAAAAGACTCAGAGAGCAGTATCTCTACAAATTCAAATAGTCTCTGGGTACTGTCACTGAAAAATGATGACTTGCATTCTGTGCAGCAACCAGGAAGCAATGTTGTGTGACTCCTCCCTACTCAGCCCCTATCCCTCATAACCTCCCTTCTGCCAGCAACCCAAATTTCCCTCACATTCAATGCTGGAAAATGTATGTGGCCAAGAGACAAAGGGCAGTAAGTTTTGGAATCATGTTCTTTGTTGGGGAAAACTGCAAGCTCTGGCTGTTTCCATTTAAATGGCATTTCATTTTGTCCATTCAATGTTTGCTGATTGTTCATGCTGTCTAGAAAAGCTTTGATTAAATCTTCTAATTTCACCTCAGCTTTTTCTTTTCTGCAGGGCAAGCCCTTGTCCTGAAAGTATAGAAATGTGTTCAAAAGGAAAAGAACAAATTAGAAGAATTGAAGGGAAGGAGTTAGAAAACTTGAAGGAATTACAAGTTCAGTGGGTTTAACCAGGATAGTGTTATTTTAACCAGGCATCTCTTCTCATACCTGTTTTACTAATTCTTATACTTCATATAAGAATTCTGATATATGTTTAAAAACTAAATAGATTCTAATATATATTAAAAAAACTAAAATCTTTAACTATAAAACCCATTTTCTATTTCATTTATATTTTCCAATGGAAATGATAAAAAGTTATTCCTTGTTGGCTCAAAACATGAGTATTTTTTACTTCCAGAATGCTTTTTAAAAATTCTATTGATGTGAGTAGAAAAAACAAAGTTGCTTATTTCTTCATCATGGAATTTCTGACTTTGCTTTATAAGTGGCACTTGTTCAGCCAGTTGCTTCCACTCCAGTAACTATTACTACTTGATTTTTAAGTAATTGTGAGAAACTATTCTCACAAAAGCTCAACTATTTAGAGGTGTGTATTTGCCCACACAAAAACATATATATCCACAGAATATGTATGTGTATACACACACACACACACACACACACACACACACACACATAATAGTATACATGTATATAGTAGGTACATATGCATATAGAATTCAATTACCTCCACCTGGTCCCATACTTTGACAAGTGGAGATTATGAGGATTACAATTCAAGGTGAGATTTGGGTGCAGACACAGAGCCAAACCACGTCATTCTGCCCCTGGCCTTTCCCAAATCTCACGTCCTCACATTCAAAAACACAATCATGCCTTTCCAGCAGTCCTCCAAAATCTTAACTTATTCCATCATTTACCCAAAAGTCCAAGTCCAAAGTCTTAGCTGAGATAAGGCAAGTCCCTTCTGCCTACATGCCTGTAAAATCAAAAGCAAGTTAGTTACTTCCTAGACACAATGAGGGTACAGGTAAGGAGTAAATATACCTGTTCTAAATGGGAGAAATTGGTCAAAACAAAGGCGGTACAGGTCCTATGCAAGTTCAAAATCCAACAGGGCAGTCATTAAACCTTAAAGTTCCAAAATGATATCTTTTGACTCCACGTCTCATATCCAGATCATACTGATGCAAAAAGTGGGCTCCCATGGCCTTGGGCAACTCCATCCCTATGGCTTTGCAGGGTACAGTCAACCTCTTGGCTGCTTTCATGGGCTGGCATTGAGTGTCTGTGGCTTTTCCAGGTGCATGGTGCAAGCTGTTGGTGGATTCTGTGGTCTGGATGATGGTGGCCCTTTTCTCAAGCTCCACTAGGCAGTGCCCCAGTGGGGACTCTGTGAGGAGCCTCTGACTCCACATTTCCCTTCCACACAGCCCTAGCAGGGGTTCTCTATGAGGGCTCCACTCCTGCAGCAAAATTATGCCTGGATATCCAGGCATTTCCATACGTCCTCCGAAATCTAGGTGGATGTTCCCAAACCTCCATTCTTGATTTATTTGCATCTGCAGGCTCAACATCACATGGAAGGCTTGGGGCTTGCACTCTCTGAAACAATGGCTGAGCTATATCTTGGCCCCTTTTAGCCATAAACTGGAGCTGAAGCAGCTGGGATACAGGGCACCATGTCCTGAGGCTGCACAGAGCAAGGGGGCCATGGGCCCAGCCCATGAAATTTTTTTTCCTTACTAGATCTCAGGCCTGTGATGGGAGGGACTGCCATGAAGGTCTCTGACATGCCCTGAAGACATTTCCCCCACTGTCTTGGTGATTAACACTCAGCTCCTCATTACTTATGCAAATTTCTGCAGCTGTAGTCAGCTTGAATTTCTCCCCAGAAAATGGGTTTTTCTTTTCTATTGCATTGTCAGTCCACAAATTTTCCAAATTTTTATGCTCTGCTTCATCTTGAATGCCTTGCTACTTAGAATTTTTTTCTGCCAGATACCCTAAATAATTTCTCTCAAGTTCAAAGTTCCAAAGATCTCTAGGGCAGGGAAAAAATGCTGCCAGTCTCTTTGTTAAAGCATAGCAAGAATTACTTTTACTCCAGTTCCCAATAAGTTCATCTCCATCTGAGACCACCGCAGCCTCGACTTCATTGTCCTTATCACTATCAGCATTCTGGTCAAAGCCACTCAACAAGTCTCAAGAAGTTCCAAACTTTCCCAAATCTTTCTGTCTTCTGAGGCCTCAAAGTCTCTAGGAAGCTCCAAAATTTCCCACATTTTCCTGTCTTTTTCTGAGCCCTCCAAACTATTCCAACCTTTGCCTATTACCCCGTTTCAAGGTCACTTCCACATTTTCATGTATCTTTACAGCAGTTTCCCACTACCTTGGTACCAATTCACTGTATTTGTCTGTTCTCACACTGCCAATAAAGAAAAAATACATGAGACTTGATAATTTATTTTTTAGAAAAGTGGTTTGACTTACAGTTCAGCATGGCAGGGTAGCGCTCAAGAAATTTAAAATCATGGCAGAAGGTGAAGACGAAACAAGGAAGCTTCTTCACAAGGCAGGAGGAAGGAGAAGTGCAAGCAGAGGAAATGCTGGACACTTATAAAACCATGAGATCTTGTGAGACTCACTCATTATCATGAGAATAGCATGGGGTAACCACCTCATGAATCAGTTACCTCTACCTGGTCCCACCCCTGACATGTGGGAATTTTTGGGATTATAATTCACTGTAAGATTTGAATGGGGACACAGAGCAAAACTATATCAACCAATAAAGTCTGTGTTGGAGGATATGGCTTAAGTGTGTATAGCAACACATAATTCCATTCCAAGTTCTAAAGACCAAATAACGGAGATAAAGACAGACAGATGTAAATAGCTACTTATTTCTGGTAACTGTGGAAAACATGGTTTGGGTGTTGATCAACAATTGGTTTCATAACCCTTTACCCCAGAATTAAGCAAGCATACCTATCTGGACAGTTTTCCTGGGTTTCCAACACTACACTCACCTTGTAGCCAACAGCAGACCAGAGCACAAGCCGTCTGCAGAAGGGAAGACCCCAGGAAGGAGGAAAATAGGGCTAAGATGGGAATGCTAAGTTCCTCTCCAATGCATTAATCAGGGAACTTTCTCTACTTCAGAAGGAGAGAAAAAGAGTGTGGTGAAAAATGAGGCATGCTTATGGAAAAGCACCACTTCAAGGCAATCAGAGGAGTGGAAGGAAATCGCAGCTCACTCAGATTTAACAAAATTTTAATGTTTTGGCTTATTTCATTAATTCCTTCATTTTACACATAACGGATACTGTTAAAGTACCTGTTATGTGCTTCACATAACAAAATAACACATAACAGGTATTGTTGAAGCCCTCTGTGTATCATTCCATGATCCTATTCATCTCTCCCTCCCTCTCCACTGGTGACCACTACTGTTTTTATACTTTTACATATACAGGGTCTGTTTTTATACTTTTACATATACATGTATCTCACAATTTTTTGGAATAGTTTCAGTAGAACTGGTACCAGCTCTTCTTTAAACATCTGGTAGAATGTAGATGTGAATTCGTCTGGTCCTGGGATTTTTCTGGTTGGTAAGCATTTTACCACCGATTAAACTTCAAAAACTCATTATTTTATGTTCAGGGATTCAATTTTTTCCTGGCTGAATCTTGGGAGGTTTTATGTTTTATGGAATTTCTTCGACTGAAGAAATGGAATTTACCAATTTCTTCTATGTTTTCTAGTTTGTGTGCATAAAGGTGTTCATAGTAGTCTCTGAGGGTTTTTAAAATTTCTCTAGGGTATTAATGTCCCCTTTTTCACTTCTGATTGTGTTTATTTGGATTTTATCTCTTTATTAGTCTAGATAGTGGTCTATCAATTGTATTTGATCTTTCAAAAAACAAACTCCTGGATTTGTTTATCTTTTGTGTGGTTTTCCACATCTTAGTTTTCCTCTGTTCAGCTCTGATTTTTGTTATTTCTCATCTTCTGCTAGCTTTGGTATTGGTTTGCTCTTGTTTTCTAGTTCATCTAGACATGATGCCTAGGTTTTTCCAGACATGATGCTAGATTGTTCTAACTTTCTGATGTGGACATTTAGTGCTATAAGAGATTCTGTCATGTTGTATCTTTGTTGTTATTAGTTTCAAAGAATTTCTTGAATTGTGCCTTAATTTTATTGTTTACCCAAAAGTCATTCAGGAGCAGTTTGTTTAATTTCCATGTAATTGTATGATTTTGAGTGACTTTTTAATATTGATTTCTACTTTTATTGGGTTATTGTCTGAGAGTGAAGTTGGTATTTTTTTTTTTTTGAGTTTGCTAATAATTTTTTTGAGTTTGCTAAGAATAATTGTGTGGTCAATTTTAGGGTATGTGCCATGTATAGATGAGAAGAATGTATATTCTGTTGTTTTGGGGTGGAGAATTCTGTAGGTGTCTTTTAGTCTATTTGGTTGTCAAGATCAGGTCCCCAATATCTTTGATAGTTTTCTACCTTGATAATCTGTCAGTGGGGTGTTAAAATCTCCCACTATTATTGTATGGTTATCTAAGTCTCTTCATAGGCCTCTAAGAACTTGATCATGAATCTGGTACTCCTTTGTTGCATGTATGTAGTTAGGATAGTTTGGTCCTCTTGTTGAACTCTTTAGCATTATGTAATTTCCTTCTTTGTCTTTTTGGATCATTGTTTTCTTAAATTATATTTTATCTAAAATTAAAAAAGCAATGCTTACTCTTTTTGTTTTCTGTTTGCTAAATTTTCTCCATCCCTTCATCTTGAGCCTATGGGTGTCACTGTATTTTAGATGGGTCTCTTGAAGACAGCATACAGTTGGGTCTTGTTTCTTTATCCAATTTGCCATTCTGTGCCTTTTAATTGTGGCTTTTGGCTTGTTTACATTCAAGGTTAATATTGATATGTGCAGATTTAATCCTGTCATAATGGTATTAGCTGGTTATTATGCAGATTTGATTGTGTGGTTAAATTATAGTGTCAATGGTCTATGTACTTAAGTGTGTTTTTGTGATGACTGGTAATAGTCTTTCCTTTCCATATTTAGCATTCTCTTAAGGGCCCCTTGTAAGACAGATTTGGTGGCAACAAATTTCTTTAGCATTTGCTTGTCTGAAAAGGTTGTTATTTCTCCTTTGCTTATGCAGTTTAATTGCACTGGATATAAAATTCTTGGTTGGAATTTCTTTTTTTTAAGAACACTGAATATAGGCCCCCAATCTCTTCTGGTTTGTAAGGTTTCTGCTGAAAGATCTGTTATTAGCCTGATGGGTTCCCTTTGTAGGTGACCTGCCCTTTCTCTCTAGCTGCCTTTAATATTTTTTCTTTCACTTTGACCTTGGAGAATCTGATGACTATGTGTCTTGGGGATGGTTGTCTTGTATAGTATGCAGGGGTTCTCTGCATTTCCTGAATTGGAATGTTGGCCTCTCCAGTGAAGTAGGGGGAAATTTTCATGGATGGTATCCTCAAATATGTTTTCCAAGTTGTTTGCTTTCTCTCCTTCTCTTTCAGGAACACCACTGAGTCACATATTTGGTCTCTTTACATAATCCCATATTTCTTGGAGGTTTTGTTCCTTTTTTTTTATTCTGTATTTTTGTCTAAGTTGTTTCAGAGAACCATTCTTCAAGCTCTGAAATTCTTTCCTTAGCTTTGTTGATCTGGTGTTAATACTTGTGATTGTATTATGAAATTCTTGAAGTGAGTTTTTCAGTTGTATCAGATTAGTTTGGTTCTTTCCTAAAATAGCCATTTTGTCTTTCATCTCCAGTATTGTCTTATTGTATTCCTTAGATTTCTTGGATTGGGTTTTGACTTTCTCCTGAATGCTGATGACCTTTGTTTCTATCTATATTCTGAATTCTGTTTCTGTCATTTCAATCATTTTATCTGGGTTAAGAATCATTACTGGGGAACTAGTGTTTATTAGGAGGTAAGAAGATACTCTGGCTTTTTGAGTTACCAGAGTTCTTGCACTGGTTTATTTCTTCTTTGCGGGCTGAAATTCCTTCAATCTTTGAAGCTGCTGTCCTTTGGATTTTTTTTTTCTTTTACCCTCTTTGATGTCCTTGGGGCTTTGACTGTAGTATAGGCTGGGTTTAGTCAACTGGCTTCATTTCCAGAAGATTTCAGGGGACCAAGGCTCAGCTTACCACTCCTGAACTGTGTGCTATAACTCTTGTGGGCTGGTACCAGGCTCCTGGCTTTGTTCTCTTGAGATTAGGAACCTGCAGTGCTGGAGGGGCTGAGATGTTCCCATTATGCAGGGTTGTGCTGGCCAAAGCACTTTGTCAAGATGCTGGTAGCAGGATCCATGCTCATTTGGATGTCAGAAGCCATGGCAACACAATGGGGTGTGCGTGGATCAGCTGGGGTGGGGTACTGGTGAGAGCAGGGCTGCAGCACTCCTGCACATGCTTGTGCCAGCAGTGGTGGCAGGGGCAGTGCACTGGCAGGGGTAGGATTGCTGGTATTCATGCTTGCACTCACAGTGGCAGTGGCAGCAAAGGGGGCACGATACTGGTGGGCACAGGATGCTGGAGGATGTGGGATGCTGGCAAGTGCAGGCAGGTTGGTGTCTGTGTGAATGTTCACCTGTGTAGTTGTGTCAGGGGGAGGGTGAAGCCGCTGGTGTTCATGAGCACATTCACATTGGTGGTGGTGAGGGTGCAGGAGGGGCAGTATTGCCAGCACCTGTGCACATTTTTGTGCTGCTGATGGCAGCTAAAGTTTTAAGTATATAAATAAATCATGCTTTTTATCCATTCTTCTACTGCCATTTAGTTGTTAATTTGTTCCCCAGTTTTTACCATTACAAGCAACGTTGATCAGTCTTGTAAATGTTGCCTTTTGCATATGAACAAGTTTCTATGGAGTAGTGATATTGGAAATATTTCCACACTTGAAAGTGCTTGGAAATGTGTAAAAACAGTCTGGGTTATCAAATTACTGGCAGTAGTACTACCAGCTTCAGTACTGGGAACTATATATGCTCAATATCGTTCAGTGTGTTGGGTAGTAACACATAAAGAACTATCCCATTCCAAATGCAAATAAGTCCACCACTAGAAACACTATTCTAAATACATCTCTGTATGTAAGAAAACTGTGTCAGAGGATGCAAATCCTCAACTTTATTTGATATTGAAAGATAGCTTTTCCATCTAGTTTTACCAATTTATAACCCCACCAGTTCTTATTAACACCACATCCTTGACAACACAGTGGCAGTGGCAGCAAAGGGAGCAGTATGCTGGTGTGCACAGGATGCTGGCAGGTGTAGAATGCTGGCAGGTGGAGGCATGTTGATGTCTGTGTGCATGTTCACCTGAGCAGTAGTGTTGTGGAGGGCAAAGCTGCTGGTGTCTATGAGCACATTCACATTGGTGGTGGTGGCAGTGCAGGAGGGACAGTATTGCCAACACCTGTACACATTTTTGTGCTGGTGATAGCAGCTAAAGTTTATAAATTTGTGTACATTTAATAAAAATTAAATGGTGTCTCATTATTTTCTTAATTCACATTTCTAGGGTTACTAGTTGAAATCAAACATGTCTTCATGTGACCATTGGAGTCTAGTCTTCTGTTCAGTCTAGTCTGTGAAATGTCTACTTATCTTTTGTTTACTTTCTATTGTGTTATCTTTTCTTTATTTGTTTATAAGAATTGATTGCATCTTGGATACACTGTGGCTACAAATTCTTTGTGTATATTGTAACTACACATCAATAGTATATATTATAGATATCTTGCCTCACCTATCTCTTAACTTTGAATTTTGTCTGTGATATCTTTTGTAGAATAGGAAATTTTAAAAGTTTTAATGTAGACAAGTATATTAACATTTTCTTTTCTGGTCTGTGCTTTTGGCATTTTGGTCAATACATTCCTTCTTACCACTCTCTCCTATATTTTCATTATGAAGTTTAATGCTTTTGCTTACCCTACTACTCATATCTGGGTCTTTAATCTCTGAATTTTTTTTTCTTTTGTCATGTAAGTTAGGAAACTAATTTTATTTTCATATGGGTTACCAATTGGTACATCAAATTAATTTAACTCTCTGTCATTTTCCCACTGATTTCTAAAATCCCTTCTTTGAGTTTCAATTGTTCTGCATTCTTGCCAACACTTGGTATGATCGGTATTTTTAATTTTAAACATTTTAACAGCCATATAGTGGTATTTCATTGTGGTCTTAATTTAAACCTCTCTAATAACTAACACTGTTTTCATGTACTTATTTACCAAGTATATCTATTTTGGTAAAGTGCCTGTTTAAATCTTGTCCATTTTATGATTTTTTCTTAACTGTTGATTTTTGAAAGTTTTTAAAATGTTGTCTGGATATAAGTCCTTCATCAGAAATACATTTTGCAAATATTTTCTTCCATTTTGTGTCATATCATTTCATTTTTCAACAATATCTCTTAAAGAGCAACATTTCAAGGATTTTTATGAAAGTCAATGTATCAATTTCTTCTTTAATGGTTTGTGCTTTTTGTCCTTAAACACTTTTAAAAGATTAGAAAATATTTTTCTAATCCAAGAAATTTTATATATGGATGCATTAAGGACTGATATTATTTTTCTTTGCAGAGGTACATATAATTGTTTCAGTTCAATTTGTTGAAAAACTATTTTCTCCTTTGGCCTTGGCACTTATGTCAAAAGTCAAATTAGCCATATATGTGTAGATCTATTTTTGGACTCTCTATCCTATCCTATACCATTGATCTACAGATCTTTTCTTATACTAGTTTGAATGTCTTGACTACTGTAGCTTTATATAAAATATTGAAATTAGG
This sequence comes from Sapajus apella, assembly GCF_009761245.1. Taxonomy (NCBI): domain Eukaryota; kingdom Metazoa; phylum Chordata; class Mammalia; order Primates; family Cebidae; genus Sapajus; species Sapajus apella. The sequence continues at coordinate 15,604,067 of NW_022436955.1, read as the reverse complement.
TGGTATGAGTTCTCTAATTGTGTTCTATTTCTCAAAAGTATTTTTCCTTTGGTCCCTTGTTTTTCTAGAGAAATTTTAGAAACAATCTATCAATTTATAGCGGGGAAAATGCTACTGAGATTTAGAAGATCAGAGTTGCGCTAAGTCTCAAGACCAATTAGAAAATTGATATATTTTTCCACATTGAGTCTTTCTGTCCCAAAATATGATATTATTTTTCAATTTATCCATATATATTTAAATTTTTCTTGGCAATGTTTTACATTTTCAGGATACACATCTTGCACATATTTTGTTAGAACTGCCTCTGAGCATTTCACAATTTCTGATGTTGTTGTTTTAAAATTTCATTTTCTAATTGTTTACTGCTGTGATAAAGAAGTGCAAGTGATTTTTATAATATTGAACTTGTATCATAAGACTTGCTAAACTCACATTTTAGCTCTAAGAGCCTTTTTAGAATTTCCAATAAACATTATTATGCCATCTGTGAATAAAGACAAATTTTAGTTCATTCTTTCCATTCTGCAGGCCCGTTATTTCTTATTCTTGCCTTATTGCACTGGTTAGTACCTTCAGTACAATGTTAAAGGGCTACTTTGTTACTGATATTAAGAAGAAAGCCTCAATTTCTCACCATTAAGTATGATGTTAGCTGTAGGTTTTAGTTGATATCCTTTATTAATTTCAGGACATTCCCTCCTATTTCTAACTTGCTGAGCATACCTTTTTAAAAAAAATCGTGAGCAAATGTTGGGTTTGGTTAAACACTTTTTCTGCAACTACTGGGATGAGTATTTTTGAAGGGGAGGAGACTGTTTTCTTTGCCTGTGTATAACCTAGGTTTTATTACGTTCTCTGAGTTCAAATTTTCCACCTAAAGATATTAAGATACTATTCTAGTTTGAATGCAGAATAAATTTTTAAGAGATAATCATCCTAGGGTTACTGTTGAATTTGAGAAATGTGCACTCCAGAATACATGGAAAGAGACAATTTCTTATAATGTGTCAATTATGTTATTTCATTATTAAGTAGATATGGTTTATCTTGCCTAATAAAACCAACTATTGTTTATTCCTATGATACATTATAAGAATAATGAAGGTATAATGTTAGTAACTTTGGTTATTCTTTTTCTTCAATGGTCTGAGTTTAAAACTCTTTAAGGAGAGGAGATCTTTTGTGATTGTTTAAAAAGAACAGCAACAAATCAAATGTATTTTCAAAATAATATAGGCAGGGATGTTTGGAGTCCATTTTCTTTTTCTTTTTTTCAGGAGTCTTGTTCTGTCACCAGGTTGGAGTGCAGTGGAACAATCTCAGCTCACTGCAACCTCCGCCTCCTAGGTTCAAGTGATTCCCCTGCCTCAGCCTCCCAAGTAGCTGGGACTACAGGCATGTACTATCACGTCTGGCTATTTTTTTTGTATTTTAGTAGAGATGAGTTTCACCATGTTGGTGCTGACATTAGTGGTGGCTCATGCCACCACTACTCAGTTTTCTTAATTCAATACATTAAGGAAGATTGGATAATGAGTACATTTTAAATATTTCAAATGCAAATAAAAGACAGCTAAATAGGCACTCTGTCAAATTTTTCCCAAATGATTTCAGAACCTATCCAAACCATGTAATGCTTTTGTCTAAAAAGAATTATGTACAGGACATGCTAAGAGATTAGAAATAGGAATCTTTAATGGAGAATATCTGGCATTGTAATATAATGGTTGGAATGAAAGTTACAACAGTAAATTTTAAGTAAACTTAATTTTTATTCCACATTGGGTGATTAAATGAGGGTGGTTTGAAATGAGTTAGTTTATGATTAGCTCATTTTAATGTATTAATTATTGTCATCTGAGCTGATTAGCTTATGAAAATATTTTCATTTCCCCTGGGGAATACACATACATTTATTAAAAGGAAACAAAAAGCTAATGCCTAGCAAACCTTCTAATTAATATAGCATTTATACTTTTAAAATATATTTTTCCACAATAGCAGTTACAAAATAGGTAACTAGGGGCTGGGCATGGCGGTTCATGCCTACAATCCTAGCACTTTGGGAGGCTGCAGTGGGAGGATCAATAGAAGCCAGGAGTTCAGGACCAACCTCACCAACATAGCAAGACCCCATCTTAAAAAAAAAGAAAGTGGGTAATTAAACACAAATATCCTCTGTATTCTTGCAGACCATTAGAAACTTCCTTAGTCTTAAGTATCTGACATTACTGAGCTGCCATTCCTTTAAATAAAGGTGTCACTTTTTGAATCCTGTTTCAAAATATTAATCTGTTCTTAGGATTTCAAATTTTGTTTCTGATCATCAAAATCTACTTCTACAACCTAATAGCATTAAAAAATGTCCAATGCATATTTCCAATTGCATAAACAGCCATATTTTGGCTAATCAGTGAGCACTTTCTATATTAATATGCTTAACGTTTATTCCAAAGGGGTATAAATGGAAGCCCTAACTATGCCTGAAATACTGTCCTGGGTGATGGACTTATATAAATCATAAGGTGTAAGGAGCTCAGAATTAATGACAAAGAGAGATCAATAAATAAATAGTTAGATATAGTGTGATAAGGGCTGGGAACAGAGAAATGTACAGTATGTTCCGAGTATCCAGAGACACTAGCTAATCCCCTAAGACCCCCTCCGTACTTCCTCATTCTACTTATAGAGTTCAAAACACTACAATTATCTTTGACTCACTTTTCTTACAGTTCATATTATCAGATTAGTTACCAAGTTCCATTTTGATTCTTTCTTCCAAAAATCTCATAGAAATCCCACCCTCCACTATCCTCCATTCCTCCCTATTTGCATTGCCGCTGTTCTTGTTCAGTCTCTCTCAATCTCCTATGGATTGTTTTAATATCCCATTAACCAGACTCCCTGATTAAATTGCTGGGGATCCATTCTTTCAGTACTGTGATGCATTTTCATCAAGTCTTTTTCTTGCTTATTGAACCCAGGCCTACCATCTAATAGCTGCAGATCTTGCCCAAGTTACTTAATTTCTTTGGAACTCTTTTCTTCATCTGTACAATGGATGGTATCTTCAAGTAATTAAAAATATACATATAGGTATAAAAATAAGTGCTCAGCATATAGCAAGTACATATAGTTCAATAAATGTAACTGCCATAATAATAATTACTCATTCTCTCTTTCCAACTCCCAAGACATAATGTTTCTTATTAAAGCCTATACCTTTCTTACTTTATTTTGTGGTTTTCTTTCTCTCTTAAACCCTATGCTCCTCGAAGGCAAGGATTAAATCTTATTTGTCTTCAGATATAACTTATGAACCAATTTTTTCTTGTTCTATGATTTGTTGCCCAATAGGATTTGATAGACTCCTCTTTGATTCACAGTTGATAGGACAAAAGCACCAGAGCTCAATTAAAATGATACTTGAAAGAAACCTGATATCACTAAAATCTATGGAATTATGTATTAAATGATCCCCAAAGAACCAGCTGTTTCAAAATTAAAAATTATTACAAAAAGCTTCATACATCATGTCATATCATATATCATACACTATAAAAATGTCAGAAGTAGCTCAATATCACATAACTGTATTTCTTGATGGTGATCTATCTGGACAAGTAAGCCTTGCTAAATTTGAACATGGATAATAAAGCTCACACTTTAAGAAAATGTTTAAAATATGACATAGAACTGGCGATGGTGGTGGAGAATTCCTTGGGAGAATGCAGTTAGAGGATCTTTGAGTCTCAACAGTTTGCAATTCCTTTCACAGCACATAAATGATTTAGCAGTAACACAGAGTGGCCAGAGTAAATTACTTCCATTTCTATCTCTGCACAACCTATTATAAGTAACCAGATAAGATGCTGAATGATTATATTGTTATGATGTATGTTGATTTGATCTGTGTTTTTATTTTCTTTTTTGTTTTGTTTTGTTTTGTTTTGATTTTCGATGCCTTGGATCCTTGCCAAATCAATCAGCTAAAGCTGGCCTGAACAATGACAACATAACTTGCAAAAGCCAGTTCATCAAAACCCTCAGGATCATACAAACAAGGGAAAAATACCAAGAGGCTTCTTTTATTTGTCTTCTTGGCTTTCTGTCTTCCACGGGAAGGATAGAAAATAACATGAACAGGATTTAAATGCTCTGTTTTGACAGGTTATTAAGATTCCAATCACAACCTGCCTACTTTCCCTGATCTAGCTAAGTCCAGAAAGGTGGCATAATGTCTCTAAAGCAGCTACACACACACAGACATACACATAGACACACAGACACACACACACAGACTCACACCCACCCACCCACCCACCCACCCCCAAAAATGCCAGAAAAGATGGAAGAGTAAGAAAAGCAGGCCAACGTGAATAATTTGGTAGAGTTGCAGTGGGGGCGATGTGGGGGAGTGCAGGTTTAAAACCAAGAAACTTGCTAGCATGGCAGGGTATATTGGTGTAGCTGGTGGCATAAAATTCCCTGAACACAATTTACATACTGGTAGTTCAAGTGCTGTCAATCTCATCTTCTTCTACCATATAATCAATAGTCCCAACTGAGACCTCCGTGGGAGGCCAGGTTCTTATCCTCTGAAATTAGAGCCCACCCTCTGTATGAGATTTCCTACCAGAGGGCTAGCTCTGATGCAGGCAGTGGGGTACTGACTCTGACTTCCCTAAAGTCCTTTGTAAATATTCGTCTCATGACACAAATTTTACCATGGTGGGCACAAGCTTGAGTCCTTGCCTCACATCCTTGTTTCCAAGGCTCTGTTATAATCAAACATGGAGCCTTCTATGGTGGGGACACTGGGGAATCACTGCAGGATATAGAACTAGGGAGTTTCTAGAACTACAGGAGACAGAGTACTCTGAAACTATGAAGACTGAAATATGTCAAAAATGAATATCTTTGGTACAGCACAAAGATTGGCCAAACTATAGTTCATGGGCCAAATATGGCTACTGTCTGTTTCTGTAAATAAACTTGTATTGGAACATAGTCTTGCTCACCTATTCAGTTACACATTGCCTATGGCTGTTACAAGTGAGTGGTTGCAACAGAGACTGTACGATCCCCAAAGCTTAAAATATCGACTATTTATCCCTTCATAGAAAGAGTTGCTGATTCCTGATACAGAATAACTGAGCAAAATCACCTAAGCTCAGTTCTTTTGCTAGGAAATAACATGCATGTAGATGATTGTCTGACAGACCTAAGAAAATAACTACACAGCCCAGGTACAGAGGCTCACAACTGTAACCCCAGCACTTTGGGAGGCTGAAGTGGGTGGATCATATGAGGTCAGGAGTTCGAGACCAGCCTGGCCAATATGGTGAAACTCTGTGTCTACTAAAAATACCAAAATTAGCCAGGCATGGTGGCATGTGGATATAATCCCAGCTACTTGGGAAGCTGAGGCAGAAGTATTGCTTGAATCAGGAGGTGGAGGTTGCAGTGAGCCGAGATCGTGCCATTGCACTCTAGCCTGGGCAACAGAGTGAGACTGTGTCTCAAAGAAAAAAAAGAAAATAACTACACAAAAGTCATATAGCAACCAAACTCTCCAGGAAGGTACTTATTAGGATTAGGATACCTGTTATAAGAGGCAGTATGTATCATAAAATGGTGCTCATTTTACGATACATAGAAGAAATAAATAGAAATAAGTACAAATAAGAAAATAAAAAAATACACCATTTTATGATACATAGATACATACAAAACTTTAAACCTAGATTTGACCCATATTTCTGCTGTTTATTGGGCTGAACAAACCTTGCCTCACAGAGATATTATCAGGATTAAATGTTATGATCTAACTCAGCAGTCCCTAACCTTTTTGGTGGAAGATAATTTTTCCACAGACAACAGGGGTCAGCGGGGATGTGACTTTGGGATGGAACTTCTACCTCAGATCATCAGACATTAGATTCTCATAAGGAGTGAACAACCTAGATCCCTGGTATGCGAAGTTTGCAATAGGGTTCATGCTCCTAGGAGAATCTAATGCTGCTGCTGATCTGACAGGACGTGGAGCTCAGGTGATAATGCTCACTCACCTGCTGCTCACCTCCTGCTGTGTGGCCCAGTTTCTAACTGGCCATGGACCAGTAACAGTCCTTGGCCTGAGGGCTGGGGACTCATGATCTAACTGACAATACTTAGTACTCACTGAACTGTTGTGTTCTTCCTTCCAGTCTCTCTGTCTTCATGGTTTCCGGCACTGATCTGAACACATCATAAGCACAAGATCTTGACACCTTTAGAATAGAAGTAGCACTTGTCTGGAACTGTATCTTGACTCTCACTGGTGCTTTTCCTTTGGTTGATGCAAAGCTTTCAAATCCTTTAGGGAGATGCCATTGTGAATATCTATGATAGTCTCCTGTGCCTTCAAAATCTTTGCCTTCTCTATAGAACCTGGAAAACACAGAAAAGAGGCCCCATAAATAAAAAGGAAGCAGAAATTATTTGTTCACAATTACATACAGGTTAAAATATCCATTCAGTACTCATGATGATAGGTTATTATCAGTGCTGGTCACATGATTAGATTAATACTTTACATTGAAACCACATGAAATTACTACTTTGGTATCACCATTATCCATAATAATTGAATTCTACTAGTCAATATTAGTGACTGCAAATGAATACAATTAATTGTAGACATTGTCCAAAGCAACAGGTTACAAATTCAAAAAAATTATTTTTATTTGTTGAAAATATAAAAATATATTTTATATTGAAAACAGTCTGATAACATTATATTATTATTAAACATTAATAATAGCTAATATTCACCAAGCCCTTTTTGTGTGGCAGAGTCAAAGACTGCATAGGTATAATCTTATTTAATCCTCACAACAACCTAGTGAGAAAGGTAAAATCATTACTTCCACTTTAAAATAAACTAAGACTTAAAGGAGTTAAAATGACAACTGAAACACATTATAGCATTTCACCAAAACAAAAAAGCATTTTACCAAAACAAAAAAGCATTTAACTGACAAATTATATAAACTGTTGGTGAAGAAAGAAAATGTTTAAAAAAACACAAAACTGGCTGTTTCATTACTCAGTATCTCCTTGCTACATGTTTGTATGTTGGGTCCTTTGCACAACTTAATCTTCAGATAATTTGATTACACATAATTTTCTATAATGATTAGGTAACAGTAGTCAATTGCCTTTTCAGTTTCAATGCATATTTTTTTTTTTTTGAGACAGGGTGTCACTTTATTGCCCAGGCTGGAGTGCAGTGGATCAATCACAGCTCATGGCAGTCTTAACTTCCCAGGTTAAAGTGATCCTCCCACTTTAGCCTCCTGAGTAGCTAGCACTACAGGCATGTGCCACCACACCCAATTTTTTTTGTTTATTTTTTTGTAGCGGCGGGATCTCACTCTGTTGCCCAGAATGGCCTTGAACTCCTGGCCTCAAGCAATCCTCCAGCCTTGGCTTCCCAAAGTGCTTGGATCACAGGCATGAGCCACTGCACCTGGCCTCAATGCAATTTTGATGATTTAATTTTCATTTTTATCAATATTTTTAAGTAGATGTTTTTGAAAGTCATAATATCCTATAAATTATAACAGAAAATAGTAATCCTTTGTTCCATTTCTTCTTATTTCCAATTTCTACTCTCTAAAGGCAACTATTTTCAAATAGTTTAGCTGTTTCTTCTAGTATCTGTCTCTGTTATTTCCAAATAACATGCTGGCCTTGCAATGTCTTGATTTTTTTAGTAGAGACAGTGTTTCTTCATGTTGGTCAGGGTGGTCTTGAACTCCATACCTCAGGTGATCCGCCTGCCTTGGCCTCCCAAAGTGCTGGGATTACAGGTGTGAGCCACCACTCCCAGCCCAGGTTACTTCTTAACAAATTTTAGAGAAAGTCAGTTAAGATAAATAAGAAAAAGAAGATGGAAAGTACGGTAGATTCAATAATGATCTAAAAAATGGTGAGTAAAATAAAATTATAGTGCTATTCGAGTTCTAGAACAATGGGAACACAGTTATCATAAAAATTTCCATCAACAAGATGGCCACTGTATGCCTTCTGCCACAGTTCTTTTAAAGGAGATCCCAGGAAAACTCACAGAGAAAGGCATATATTACCCCCTGGGCTGAGTCAGAGAATGCCTCTGAAATAAGGAAAGAGGTGGGAATGTTATTTTCACTCAAATGTCTTTGATTTCATCATTTGTGATTTTTAAAAGAAACCTGTTGGGCGTAAATGGACTCAAATCAGTAAGCACAAATATTTATAATCATTTATAGCTGTTTTTAAAAATAACAAAAAAATCTGAGAAAGACAAATTTGGTGTCCAGCTATCAAAAGTTTATTTTAAAAAACTATTCAGAGTATTCTCTTCCCAATTCTCAATTTAAGAAAGGAAAAACATGATTTTGTAATCTTGTAATTAGTGAAGAAATATCCAAGTCTGGTAAATCAACATCCTCATGTAGTATAAAATCGACAATACGTAGAAACAAAATTAATGAATATATTTTAATAAAGCATATCAAATAATTGAAACTGGGAAATTATTAATAGTGCTTGAATTTTAAATTGTGATTGTCTTTCAAGAAGTCCAAAATATGTTACAACCCTGGAGCTCAGCTCTTTACCATGATGGGACCAGGCATCAACGCTTCCATCTGTACTCTGGATGTTGTCATGGGGTTGGATCTATGTAATATCTGTTCAGGGATGCCAATCTTCACAATCATCTGGCAATTGTTATTAGGTTTCCCAACTTTAACTTCCTTGTTCCATCTTGTAGTACAATTAGGAATCTCTTTCTCGACAGTAACACCAGGAAGTGCATTGTTGCATTCAAAGGGAGACAGTTAAGTTACTTTCTCTTTCAGAAAAGTGAGTTCGAAGAGTTGGAAAGGATTTGGATAAATGGTGTATATGGAGAGGAAATTCCTTTTGAAAAGAAAACGTGATTTTTTCCCCCTATATTAGCATTGTAGGTTAGAAAGTTCCAATGGAACAAACATATCCTATGTCCTGAATTTTTCTAAATCGCATAGAGCAGCAAAAGGATTTCAACGTACTTTTTATATGAAAATTAGTTTATTCTTAGATTTAAGTTTTGTTTTTTTCTTTTGTGAATTGGAAGTTACCAAGACCATGATGCAGGTAAGAACTAAAATATTTTCCCTCCCTTCCAAGGAATGGAGTGTAGGCAGTTATATTTCTGGAAAGTTCTTTCTTGCCCTGGAGAAACCAGTTTTACTGCTGTTAAGATTTGGTTATCTAAGTCTCTATTCCTGACTGTCTTTCTAACCATCCATCAAAGACTATTGCGAAAGGAGAGAACTTTTGGAGAGAGGTGTAAAAAGGGACATGGTAGGGAGGCAGTGAAGACTAAAAAGGAAGAGAGAAAGAGAGGCCATCCCATAGATCCCAAAATAGCAGAGTGGTCTGAGTGTGGACCAATGGCTGGGAACTGCCAGGGAAAGGCCAAAGAAGGATCCTATCCTGAAGTAGCAAGTGCAAATGCCCAGAACTCCCTTAAATCAGAATCTTGTCTCCAAATTTTCCAGTCTTTAACTTGAACTTGCTGACTGGTCACCTTGCTACGTTGGGAGTGGCCAACCTGCCTGTGTTGCACTTTGCTCTGTCACCATTTGCCTACTCCACGAGGACATCTCCCCACAGTAGCTCCCAGGAGGCTTTGGCTACCCAGATGGCAGTGGAGGAAAATCTTTGGCTGAGATACTAGAAATGGGTACATTCATTGAACTAGTTTCCTTTTATTAAATATAGCCAATCATTCAAGGAACCAAAAAAATATAATGAAGAGTCAGCTGTATCAACAGATCAGTATAAAGAGCCCAGAGAAAAACCCAAGCATGTGTGGGAATTTGGTATTTGAAGGAAGTTCCTTCAAAAACTTTTGAGCAAAAGAACAGATTATTCAACAAGTGGTTTTGGACAACTGCCTTTTCATACAGAAAAAAATAAAAATAGATTTTTTACCTCAATGCCCACATAAAATATATTTTCAGATACTGCGAAAAACAAATTCAAACTACTGAAGTTGCTTCAAGGTAAATAAGGCTTTCTTAAGTAAGATCAAAAAAAAAATTTGAAAATTAAAACATACAACAACATAATTGTTGACAAAGGAAATGAAGCAGAAGCTCACAGAAAAGTAAATCTGCTTGGCCAATAAGCACACTCCAAAAAATCTTTTCACTAGAGAAATAATAATGGGATACCATTTTAAAAACCTGACTGTCGGAAGTTTAAGGGTCAGGCAGTATCAAATGTCCATAAGAAGGTGAGAATTTCATGTACCTCTGAGGGGAGTGTAAATTGGTCTAACCACTTTGATATGAATATGGCGGTATCTAATAAAATTTGGAAACACACATCCCTATAATGGGCTACTCCATTTCAGATATATGTCCTAGAGAAAGGGCACATGAGTGCGGAAGGACATGCGCACATCTGTGTTTACTACGGCATTGATTACAACATCAGACATTTGAAAATAATCCCAAAATTCACAAAAGGGGAAAATTATGAATTTTATATTGCAATAGAAAAGAATAAACTATCAGATGGGTAGGTCCAAAAAATATATTTAACATTAAAGGCAAGAAGCAAAATAATAGAGGATATGTAATATTTTTATACTAAGTAATCTATGTATTGCTTATGGATGTACCTATAAATGTATGTTAAGATATGAAAAATGAATTTTAAGCATAGATTAAAACAAACTCTAGCGCCATCCATCATGGTTCACGCCTGTAATCACAGCACTTTGGGAGGCCAAGGCGGGTGGATCACCTGAGGTCAGGAGTTTGAGACCAGCCTGCCCAACATGGTGAAACTCCGTTTCTACTAAAAAAATACAAAAATTAGGTGGGCATGGTGGTGGGCACCTGTAATCCCAGCTACTTGGGAGGCTGAGGCAGGAGAATCATTTGAACTCAGGAGACAGAGGTTGCAGTGAGCTAAGATTGTGGCATTACACTCCAGCCTGGATGACAAGAGCGAAATTCAGTCTCAAAAACAAAAAAACCACCACCACCACCAACAAAAAAAACTAATTCTAGTAGTTGCCTCTGAGGAGTGAAAAGAGGAGAACTGGACAGAAGAATGGTGATTATAAGTACTTTAGCTTTATGTGTAATATTTTATTTTTTAATGTAGAATGTGATTGGTGTATTATTCTTTGTACTTTTCTATGTTTTAACATTTCTTTCCCAAAAGTCTAATATGGTATTTTGAGAGATGTTTCCTTTTGACTTCCCAATGTGTTGATATACAGTTCCCATATGGGAAGAAGAAACATCCATTATAAAGCATATTTAAGATTCTCTGCTACTAAAACTGTTCTACGGCAAAAAAAAATTTAAAGTTTATTTTTGAGAACCATTATACTCTTACGTTATTCTATGTGAATAGGATAATAAAATTAAAGATTCTTGTTCTGAAAGGGACCTCAGAGATCATTATAGAATAACCCCTTCGCTTTACAGATGAGAAAACGAAAGCACAAAGACCCACTGAAGGTCACACAGCTCGTTAGTAATCCAGTCAGGATGAAAACTCCTAGACCACACTGGAATGTTATATAATCTATCTTTTCCCAACTGTCATCTTTATTCATCCTTCCTCATCCTCCTTCCTGCACACACCCAGACAGAATTCTACTCCTCCATTATTGTTCATGTTATAGTCAGTTTCAGTGTTATTTATGTATGTCTATTTTCCTCATAGAACATGAAGTTTTACTCCTGCAAGTTCAAGACCAAGTCTGATTTATCTTTGTAGTTTTGCACATAGTAGGTGATCAATAAATATTCTACCTCAGTTATTATCTTTATGGTATTGCCAGCTTGGTATGAAGGACAATATATTCAAAGGAATTTAGCACTTAGATTTGTTATAACTCTAATAATAGAGTAATAAAACTATTTAATATCTAATCTTCATTTTAGAGATAACTCGATTCAGGGAGCTGAGCCATAACATCTCTGCCATGTTTTTGATATATACATTATAGGAAAGACATGGCTTTAGCGGCTCAGCTTGCCTTATCACCCTAATGGTGTATGACTCAGTAGAGCACAGGCAGGCTTTTCCTAGAGGGGTGAACCTGAGTGCCCCTCAGTTCTCTCCAGTATCATCTTAATCTTGTATTTCTCAACATTCAGCTCCTGCAGCTGATGCATGTTTAAAAGATTTACACTCACACTGTTTTGCCAACGTGATAGATTTTATTCACCAGCTGGGATTTTCATGTGTTCTGTAGCTTCCTATGGCCTTTCACTGGGTTTAGGTCTCTCTCTGCTTCCCTCCTATTAGTAATGATTCTGGAATAATGGAAAAGGGCTCAATTCAAGCTTCATAGCAATTTAAATATCACTTTTATAGTTTTCTCCCTCACATTTCTACAGCATCCTGTCTACTAATATTAACATCCCAGCTTGAGGCAGGCACAGACCAATTTGCCTTTATGGATTCTTTGACCCCTAAAAGTCCTTGCTCTGTTTCTGAGTCCTTCCAACATGAGCCTGGAATTAGCCCAGCAAACCTATATCTGCTTGTTCCCTACAAAGGCAAGTAAGAACTGAGGCAATCTTTTTCTCTACTCTCACAGCAAACTGTATAAATTTTAAATGTACACAGATCCTTGCTTGCTTTTAGCAATTCAAATAGAAAATCTGCTTATTTAGAGAACATGTGAAATAGATTTGATTTTTTTTAATGAGTGATAACATCAAGCTCATGGAATGAAGCTAATATGAACTATTGAAATCACTGTGGTTGACATACATGAAAAAAACTCGGATTCCTAGTGAGGTCTTTATGGAGTCAAAGTTGTTTTTAACATGTGTAAATATTAATTTTGTTGAAGGGATGTCCAGAAAATAGTATTTTAGTCACTGAATTTGGAAAAAATATTTAGAAGAGCAATTTATATTGAATACCTTCCTCTATCTTCTCAGCACTAAATGAATGACTAATTATATCTGTTATGTAAAAACATCATAGCAGATGGTCCTTCCCATTAATGAGTATATAATGAAACAATAAACATGCTGAAGAGAAAGACATGAGAAATTGCAGATCAGTTGTGGAGTAAGTAATTTATCTCAGGATGCAGGGGTCAGCCAATGGGAAAGCTGCTATGAGAGTGAACATTCCCTTCTTCTTTCTCCGTCCTGCTGGTCAGCTATTAAGGCCGCAAATGATCTATTCAAATTACTGAGTCGTCAGTGTGAAGTGTCCCAGAAAAATACCCTACAATGCACAGAGATGAAGCTAAAAAGGGCAATCTCATTTATAAACACATAAACAAAAGTTATAATGTGTTAACAAATAGAATCTAGCAATATATCACAATGATAATACAGTATGACCAGGAAGGGTTTGTTCCAGGAATGAAAGAGTATTTCAATATTAGAAAATTTATCAACATAATTCATTACATCACCAAAATTATTGGATCTGTAGATGTTGAAAAGGCAATTAATACAATCCCAAAGTCATTCCTAGTAAGTAACAAGTAGAAGAAATCTACTTGGCTATAATGAAGGCAATTTTCCAGAAGCCAACAGAAAATGTCATTCTTAACAAAACCCTAAAACCATTTTAATTAAAATAAGGAGCTAGTTAGGAAGGGCCAGTAATACTAATTGTTACTTTAATGTTGTCTTGGAGCTTATAATAATAATAATAATAAATGATTATTATTTATTAATAATAGTGTTACTAGTGGCTGCAGGAAAGGTATTGGGAAAGAAACTACTGAGACAAGTGTGCCAGATTGTTCTAATGTTAATGAAGTTATAATGGAAACTGTGTTTTTCAGAAATCTTTTCTTTCATGGCTCTGTGCAAGAATTGACAAAAATCAGAAGTCACATGAGACTTGGGAAGCAAAACCAGCCATTATCTTTGAAGATCTTCTAAGTCAGATACAATGAAATATGGATGCAGAAGTGGCCAGTGAATTCATTTGTCATTGTTTTCCCCACTCCATGTCCAGTTCTACTTCCTGACTGCTAGATCTGCTGACCAAAAGTAGCCCCAGGTACTCGACCAGATACCTGACTGATGACTCCACAGTGAGGGCTACGCAGAGGTACCAGAAAGTTTCCAGAAAAGTTTCCAGAAACTTTTCTGCCAAGTTCTCTTCATGTTCTCTGTCTGCCACCTAAGTGCATCTTGCTTTCCAGATTTCTATGAACATATCTTGAAGAGGTCTTGTTAATGACTTTTCTCTAATCCTCCAACTCCCCATTTTGAATCCTTACTTCCGAATATCTCTCACAATTCTGTAAGGACTTTTTTTCTAAAGTTAAGCCCTATTTCATGGTATTAGTTGTTATGCTTCCCTGACTAAAACCCTTAATAATAGAATTAGTTAAAAAATTGGTTAACAGGGCTGGATATAAGATGTTAAAAAATAATTTTTTTTTTGTATTTTAGCAATATGAAACTAGAAACAAAATGAAAATAATAAAATATTTTTCCACAACAGTGATAAAAATAATAAAATAATAGGAATAAAGTTACAAAGAAGGGCATATGAAGAAAACAATAAAATCTTACTGAAGGACATAAAATAAGATGTAAGCAATAGAAAAGGCATTTCATGTTCTTAGACAGGGAGATCAAAGATGATAAGATGTTAATTCTCCTAAATTAATATAAAAGAAAGAGCACGTCTATTTAGGATCCTGACAGAATTTTTAAAAATAAGTTTTTGTTATCTTAAAATTTATATGTGAGAATAAATGTCCTATAATATGAAAAAGAACAGTGTATGTATGTGAGGATTCTTAATTTACTGTATGTATTAACACATTATACAGTTTTTGTAATTAAATCAATATGGTATCAGCATAAGATAGATTAGCTTACAGGACAGAAAATTCAGAAATAGATTGTAATATATATGAAAATTCAGCATGTAAAAAAATGGTAACTCAGCTTTGTGGGGAAAGTAAAGAATAATTATCTTAAGCAATAGTGCTTGCATTCATAGTTAATACATGGATTCATAAGCATAAAGAAAAATTCAGAAGAATGCTTGAGTTTGTTAATGCAAATTGTCTAGTAGGTGGGTGTGGGACCTAAGGCAGGAAGTGGGGTAGAAAGGGACAAAAAGAAAAATAATAAATTGTTAAGCAAACTTAGAATGTCTGATGATGTATACTATGAATGCAAATTTGTATTTTAGTGTGATGTGTGTAAGCAAATATGGAGACATAGATGCGGTTAAGGAGAGATATCTATTGATGTCTAAGTATGCACAATCTGTCAGTGAAGAAAACAAGTTGAAGAGTACATGTACAATTTGATATTTTTTCGATGAAAACATACCAACACACTGTATTGGTCAGGGTTTGATCAGAGAAGTAGGAATTCAAGGAGTCATATTATAGAATAAAGAATTTATTATAGAGCCTTGATCTTATGCAATGATGGAAGCTAGTTAAACAGCTCATGTATAGCTGTTGCTTCAGCACTGGGTGTTAGGTCTAAAATCTCCAGGACAGGCAGATGGGAAGGAAAGATGGACAGGAAATGACATGTCATTCCAAGGACATATTGGAGCCTATAAGGTCAAGTTGGAACCTAGGTAGCTCTTTTACTTCCTTCAAACCTCCAACTTTCTTTCTCTTTTTCTTTTTTTTTTTTGAGATGGAGTCTCACACTGTTGCCCAGGCTGTAGTGCAGTGGCGTGATCTCTGCTCACTGCAATCTCCACCTCCTGGGTTCAAGCAACTCTCCTGTCTCAGACTCCCAAGTAGCTGGAACTACAGGCATGCACCACCACGCCCAGCTAATTTTTTTTGTATTTTTAGTAAAGACAGGTTTTCACCATGTTGGCCAGGATGGTCTTGATCTCCTGACCTCATGATCCACCAACCGCGGCCTCCCAAAGTGTTGGGATTACAGGCGTGAGCCACTGCGCCCGGTCCAAACCTCCAACTTTCAAGATGTGGGTGTCCTGCAGGAGAGGCTGATGCCCTTGGTTATGGAGCAGAACCTGAATAAGAGTAGGAGAAGCTAGAAGAGGAAATCCTGTGGTAGCTGGAGAATCTGTGGGCCCAGCTGCTACCTGATGTCAACCAGGTGAGCTGCACAGCACCTGAGCTTATTTTAACCTTCCCAATCTAATCACACCTGGTGCTTTATTTCACATTTCAAATCTCAGGCAAACTTCTCTTGTGGCCAATCCTAGCCCAGAACCATTTAGGGAAGAAATTCTGGAGACAGGAATTCTGGGAAACATAGCCATCACATATATACATACAAATAAATGAGACCCCTATATAAGTGTATGCATACCTTTATGTTGGTATGGATAAAAAGAAATGCACAGAAGGATATACCTCAACTGTTAAGCCTGGTTTCATTAGGAGGAGATGGTAGTGGAGGGATATGACCAGGTTATGAATAAAAAGGTAGATGATCAGTCATACCTGGATACAAGTTTTTATTTTGTTGTTTTCACTTGTTATAAGCAGTTATTATTTTAGTAATTTTAAAATATCAAATCAATTAAAAATATCAAAAACCAAAATGAATTCACATAGGCTTTCAATTCTTTGATTTTTTTCTATCATATTACAGATGTTCTTGTGCTTAAATCCCATCTCTGCCAGTTACTACTTGTGTGACTTTGAACAAGTTATTATTTTCTCCAAGTCTTATTTTCATTTTAAAAATGGACATAGTAATAATAATGATAGTACCTGGCTTGTACAGTTGTTGTATAAATTAAATTAGATGCATAAAATGCCTAGAATCATGCTTAGCAAACAGTAACATTAGTCATCATTATCATTATTTTTGTTATTTCTATCATTATTGATATATCTGAGTGGAAATCACTCTCTTCCTTCTCATACCCTATCATCTCAATTCTATCCTGTCAAATCAAGAAGAAAAGGAGGAAAAGAAGGGAATCTAATTTAAATAGAGCTGCCCCAAAAGGTTGTCACTAGCCCATGGGTCAGTGAGTTGCAACCTTAGGTAGTCATTAAAAGGATGTCAATGATAAATACATGCAAGGTCAAGCAATGATTACCCAGAAAAGGCCTGAGAGTGAGACGGTCAATTTGGCTATGAGACTGTGTGTGTGAAGGTGTCCATGTGTGTTCTCATGTTAGCACAAACATGTTTGTATGTAAACTGCAAGCAATACAACTGAGAATAAATGTACATAAAGTAACATTTATAAATGCCTGCAAATGTGAAGTCAGTGTACCACATATAATCTTACATTTTCTGATCCACATATACGAGTTAAAAGAAGGGACTGCCAGAATACTCATTTACACACCCTGAGTCCTGCAATTCATTTCACCATATTTGATGTTGGCAGGGAAGCATTTATTTATTTAAAATTACTCAAATACAGCACAAAGAGCTATTCTGTAGGTATAAGCTTTCTGCCGGCATGAAATACATCTAAACTAAAAAAAAAAAAAAAAAAAAAAAAATCACCCTCCTGTACTTTTGACATATCATGACCACAGTAAAGGCAACATGAGGCTTCTTTTGTTTCTAGATGCTGCAGGAGGAAATGAAACAATGGGGCAGGAACATGGTTTTCAATCTTTTTTTCTACGGGTGCACACGTGGCTGACTAATGTTCCCTATCACAATGCTCTTCTAAACCCAATTCCCAGCACACTGGCCATTACTTCATCTCATTCACTACCACTCAAGAGGGCATTTCAGGATACAAATGAGTGAGACTGACACTGGAAGAGAATAACCTTGGAGATATTCTATTTTTTAATTAAAAACATAATACATGAATATATTCTCATTATAAAGGACTGAAAAAGGAAAATACATAGAATATACTCCTGTACCAGCTCCTCCACACCCAAAATCCTACTCTCCACAGACAAGTTCACAAATTATTAACAATTTGGTGTGTATCTTAAATTTGCACTTCCATTAATTTTTATGTATGCATGTGTTTATATATCTAAAAACAAATATGTGTATAAATATGCATATGCATGCGTATTATTTTTTCTATACTGTATAATTTTTCCATAAATAAAACTATATTTTAGATATTTTCTGGTGACTTATTTCCATTTAACATTACAACATAAGATATCTTTCCATAAAAGTACATACAGCCCATCTTATTTTTATAACATCTGCATAGTATTATATCATATAAATGTACCATATTTCAGTTTAACCTCTTCCAAATTGATGGATATTTTGCTGTTTTTTAAATTATCAAAATAATGTTGCAAAAAACACACTAGCTTATCCTTGTACATATCTGTTTGTGTACAAATGTTTTTATTTTTATTTTAATTTTTTTAGAGACAAGGTCTTACTCTGTCACCAGGCTAGAGCGCAATGGTGCAATCATAGCTCACTGTAATCTGGAACTCCTGGGCATAAGCAATCCTTCCACATAGTCTCCTGAGCAGGTAGGACTACTAGTTGTTAAACCTGGACTGTATTAAAAGGCCCAGCTATTTAATTAAATCAAAGTATATAAGGTGGACAGAGAACTAGTGTGTACTAGCAAGGTGGCTAGTGTGCATAAAGAAAGGTTTGTGAGCTAAAGAAAGAAAGTGAGAAATAAACAAATAAGAAAGCTAGTGAGCAAGGGGGAAAGTGGAAGAGACAGTAATAGGTGTATGAGAGTGTACATGTTTCCTCAGGTTCTTGCCAATACTGAGAAGTCTTTAAAGTACTGGCCGAGCTACTGGTAAATCTCACTCCTGTTTTTCAATTTGCTTTCTGTCTGATTGCTAATGAGATGAAGAATATTTTCACATGAGTATTGGCCATTTTATTTCTTAATTCATATTAGTCTATATTTCTCTCTCTCTATTTTTCTCATTTTTGATTGAATTTTTCCCTACTGATTTTTAGGACCTCTTTACATATTGTGGTTATTAACCCTTTTTCAGTTATACATTTGATCTAATTAAATAGCTAGGCCTTTTAATACAATCCAGGTTTAACAACAAGTTGTTAATTGTTTGCCACAGTTGATTCAGAACACTTTGCTATTGTTTTTATTAGCTTTAAGGAAATAAAATGTTACAAATAAAGCTAGATGCCCCCCACCTCCTGCTGTTCCCTTCCCATTCCCTCTGATATTGGTGTTTCATTCTCATAAACATTTTCTATATTTTTATGTGTACCTTTAAGTCATATTTAGTCATCTGTATGTTTTAAACATCTATACAGTTGGTATTACAATACCTGTAGCCTTTTGTAACTTAATATTGTAGTCTTTTGAAATTCATCCTTGTTGACAAGGAAAGTCCCTTGAAGTTATTCTTAACTTTGTTTATAGCTAACTTGTCAAACTTAGCCACCCTTGTCACATACTGTAACTACACCTAGTGGCCAGGGAAATTGAGAAATGTAATTTTTATTCCAGGTGGCCAGGAGCCTGGATTTAAAAACAGGATTCATCATATAACTGAGGAAGAAGAGGGAAACAGATAGTGGAGTACAGCTAGCCATCTCTGCCAAATACCTTTAATTAAAATGTTTATTGTACATTTATGGTATAAACCTTTATTGGATTAAGGTATTTGTTTTTTCCTTTTCTCAGTTTACTACAGGATTTTAAAAATTGCATTCAATTAGAAATAAATGTTATCAAATGGTTCTTTGGTGTCTTTTAAGAAGACTGTCTGGGTTTCTCCTTTAATCTGGCAATGTAATGCATTAAATTAATAGATTTCCTAACATTAAACTGTCCTTGCATTCCAGAAATAAATTTTAATCAATCAAGATCTTAAATCTCATATCAGCTAGAAACACATTCTTTTCTTTCAAAACAGCATTTGATTTGCTAATATCTAGAATTTAAACATGTTTGCAAATTGGCTTATTCTGTTATTATTTGTATGAATTTATAAGCAAGATTATGACTGCCATATACAGCTAATGGAGAAGGTTTCTATCTCTTTCTATTCTGGAAAATATATATAACCTAGAAATTATCTCTTTAAGTTTTAAAATAGTTCACTTATAATACCATCTAGTCTGGAGGCTTTTTAAGGGTTACATCTTTGATTATTTTAAAAATTTCTTCTATGGTAGTATTCTGCTTCTTCTTGAGTCAATGTTTCTAATTTACATTTTATAGAAAAATCATCCTTTTAGTTTAGATTTCCAAAATTGTTGGCATTAATTCATACTTAGCTTTCTTTTATACTTGGAAAAAACTCTGTGTCCATATTTATGTCTGCTGCCTTGTTTATTTGTGACTCTGTTTTCCTTTGTCAGAATTGCCAGAACTTTCACAATTAGGTTGGACTTTTTGTTTACTTCATTATTTTATGCTACTTTCTAAATTATCTCCACCCAAATTGTATTTATTTTGTTTTTCCTCTAATTTCTTACATTATGTGTTTAGGCCATTTTTGTAGACATGGTTTATTAGCTACCTATTTCTGATCCCCTTCTCCTTTGCCCACTTCCAACCACAGAGGTGGAAATAGCTAGATACTCAATTTCCCAGATATTCTTGGAATTAGGTATGGTCATGTGTTCCAGATATAAGAGGAGGTGTTCTAGAGACATATGAGAATATATATATATATATATTTCTTACTGTCACTAATGCAGAGAAACATACAAGAACATGATTTCTCTCTAGCCAGTGGAAGGAGTAAGTATGGAGAAGGCACACCTAATTTCTAAAAAGACCAGCCCAGAAGTGGTACATATCCTGCCAACTCATGTTGGAGAAAACTTATTCCTGTGGTCGTAACTAACTGCGAAGGAGGCTGGGAAATATAACTAGCCATGTCATTGGCTATAATACTTTTGTGTGAAAGAAAAGAAAAACTCTGAAAGTTTTTTAGCATATTACTTACAACTCTTCTCACATTCAATGATACTGCAGTTAAAAACTTAAGTTACTCATGAAAGCACAGGCATGGAAGTTGTTGTATAATCCTTTAGGGGTTTATAAGGAAAAACTGAGTTTTGAAAATATTCATCCAAATATTAGGTGACACCTGCCACCTGCAATCTTACCTGACAAAATGCTAAAACTTCAGCTACAAAAACTAGTCTTGGGTAAAGAGGGACAGAAAGTCTGAACAATCAACTTGAAGTAATAATGCTATCTATATTTCTGTAAGGGAAGATAATCATACATACACACACAGGCATATAACTGAGTAGGTTTTCAATTCACTGTGAAACTACATATAACTCAAGCCAAATTAATACAGTCACAGGTGACTTTGTCAGTGTTATACAATTAGCGTCATTTTGTACCAGTTGTATCCATTAGCAGTAGCAAAAAAATTAATGTGTATGTACAAAAAGCAATATTCTGCTATGCATTCAGGAATACTAAAATAATAGAAAGGGGAATACTACTTTTTAACTTGAGATGTCAGCATCATTGTCTTCATTAAATATTTTCCAAATCCATCAGGTGCTTTAAAATATGTTATAGAAATAAACAAAAGAAGGCATAGTCTTTTTTCTCAAGAGGCTTTCAGATTAAGACAGAGATTAGGACATATTTATAGTAAATAAAATATGGACTGTGATAATCAGTATGTGTTTAAGTATTTTTACCTTCTCTGTTTTATTATTGTCAGCCTGTGAATGGGTTGAGTGGAAGGAGTGGCTGGATTTAGCAGAATGAAAGAAATATAAGAAAATACAGAGGCAACATGAAAAGGAGGACAGAACAGAGATCTAGTAGAGATTGCATTATAAGAAAGATTATAGCAGGGCGTGGTGGTAGGCACCTGGAGTCCCAGCTACTTTGGAGACTGAGGCAGGAGAATTGCTTGAACCCAGGAGGCATAAGTTGCAGTGAGCTGAGATTGCAACACTGCACTCTAGCCTGGGTGACAGAGAGAGACTTCGTCTCAACAAACAAACAAAACAAAGAAAGATTACTGCCATAACATGCTTAGCTGAAAGGAGCTTGTATAATGAAAGCCTTCATCTTGAAGAGGAGGAAGCAGACCTAGAGAGGTATAGTGACATGCTCAAGGTTAGCCAGAGAGTTTGTAGCAGGGCCAGGACTAGAACTAGCTCTTCTAATTCTGTTCTGATGTCTGTTTTACTGCCATACATGGCTATCCTAGCTGCTTCCAAGAAGCAACTGGAAATTCTCCATTTACACTTTGCTTTATCAGATCTCTGACACCCTACTCTAGCTTTACAAAAGAAATATATTAGTTATCATTTGGGGACAATACCCAACGCTTTGAGGGTTCTCCCCTCACGGTCTTTCTCACTCAGAGATCCATCTCTGTCTTTCTTTTTTAAAACAGTCTTGGCAGAGTTCAGGCCCCCTTCTTTGCTGGAAGTTTTGAGAATATCTCACAGTAGAGCTGGCTTAAAACCTTGTCTCTCTTGATATAATATCTTTGGAGGAAAAAAAACGCATTCCCAGTTTCAAATAATCAAATTAACCTTTTAATAAAAAGCCATATGCTGGGGGACTTCCTGTGAATTTATCTCAATATGCATTTTTTACTGTTCTGAAGAGAAATTACATATGCTGCGCAAATCTGAAACTATGACCTATTGTATACAGAATCAACTATAATATATACAACTCTCTATAGGTCCTGGTGAAAACTGAACGCTTCCATCAATATAGCAGACTTCATTCATAATTCCACTCCAAATTAAAGAGAATGGAGCAAAATTTCTCATCTGGAAAATGTGCAGAGTACAATATATGAGAAAAGAATGTTTACAGTAGAAGAGGCACTGGTAACAGTGTCCTCATGCTATAGTTCTTTGCTGAAATGTAATTTTTTTTTCAGGTGGCTCCTGTAAAAGAAAACAGAGAACTTGGATACCCAGCCTAAGAACACAAAGAAAATTCAAATGAACCCTATACCAAGTGTAGCACTTTCAAACATCATCTCTGGACATTTTCACCAGAATGTCCCATGTTCAAAAATATTTTTGAAATGTCTACATGTGTACAACATCATGCTATGATTCATATAAAAAAGTAGAATAATAGCAATATAGGAAC
This sequence comes from Sapajus apella, assembly GCF_009761245.1. NCBI lineage: Eukaryota > Metazoa > Chordata > Mammalia > Primates > Cebidae > Sapajus > Sapajus apella. The sequence continues at coordinate 15,581,030 of NW_022436955.1, read as the reverse complement.
AATGGGAGGCACAGGCTGTAAGTATTGTAGGAATTCAGAATTTAAAATAAAGAGACTATAGAATAAGAAAGGCTTCATGAAGGAAGTACAACTTAGGCCAAGGAAGGATAGGTAACATTTGTGTGTATGGAGAGGAGTAAGAAGCAGAGTTGATACTCAGTTGGATGTTTTGGTACAGTGGCATTGGCTGCTGTGTTCTGTGCAACTGGTGCATCCCTTCTGAGTGGCTGCTGTACCTGTTCTGAAAATCACCGTGGGGGCATTCCTGGACACAGGTGTAGGAGTGGCTATTGGGAAGTCAGGGAGCCCTTCAGCTTGTGCAGGTCATCAAAAAGTAACAACTAAATTGATCAGAAATATTTACATCTTATTGTTGCACTTCAGATAAGTCACATATTCTGTGCATACATTTCTTCTAAGATTATACAACCACTGTCTCAGTCATATTGACATTAGTCTTAAATTCATTATGGCATAGCCATAAGTATCCAACTGAGAAAACCCACTCAATGGCTAGAGATGATGATTATTATTCTTTACCAGAATGAGAATCGTACTGTCACTTATAACACTCTGATCCAATTTCAATCCCTTCTCCTACAAACTTTAAAGCAATCTCATCCAGAAATAACAGAGCTGGTCAGTCTTCTCCAGCAGATACTTCTACCATTTCACTTTTTGAGGTAAATAGCCTCAGGGACATGGAACCAATTTTCAACAGTGATTTGCTACAGTATTGAATACACATCTCAATACCCTCATAGATAGAAGAGGAGGGTCTGATTTATCAACACTTTCCTTTAGGTCAGCAAACACTCAGGGAACAATTAGACTATTTATAAAGCCTTGGTACCTGGCATAGTGCAAAGTCAATTTTAAAAATATATTGAATATGTGAGCTTTTCCAAATTGTCATCAACTGTTACGACAAGCTTAAAGAAGCTATTGTAGAGGACTGAAGCAGCAGCTGATTTCAAAACAGTAAATCAAGTCTTGGTCAAGAGCACTGATGAAAAGAGAACAGGATTCTTGCTGTGTTTATGAGTGGCTCAAGACAGCTTTAATACACATCAATCACAGGTAGGCAGTGTGCTCTGGTCCGTGCCCCCGACTCTCAGCGTGACCTTTTGTGAGTCACCAGACGGCTTTCAGGCTCGGTTACTCAGCTGAAAACAAAGCTAAGGAGCAGAAACCTCAATGAAAAACAGGCACTGCATCTCTAATAAGATTTCCTGGGGAAATAAATTCCTCACCTCTACAACCCCCTCTCCCTGACAGCCTCCACTCTAGACTGCCACATCCCACATATTCAAGAGAAGGTGAACAAAGTGAAGTGTTTAAGGCATGTGGTTGTGCTATCCTCCCAGCTTCAGAAGCATTTATCAGGAAGAATTCACTGTCTCACTGAAAATAGGAAAGCCGTGGAAAAAGAAATGGTAACACTATCTTGCTTTAGAAATTAGAGCACTAGCTTTGGGTTCAAAACCTCTCAATCGGCTATGGTTTGTTTAGAGACTTGGAGAGCTGGCCAATCCCCCTTTCAACTGGTTCCAAACAGTTTACAGCTGTATCACCAGTACTTTGAAATATTTCTGCTCCCTCTAGGCAAAAGCATTTGTTATTGTGAAACTTTCTGCTAAAATCATAAGATCAGAGTTGCACAAAAGTGTAACAGCTTCTTAGGAGGGTGGTAAAATGGCTGGGGGTTGCGACCTGGATTAGGAAATGCCACCAATTCCTTCAGCTTCCATAGCTTCATGGTGCAGCAGGCTACCTGCAGAAGAAGGAAGAGCTGAAGGACATGGCCAACAGAAGCTATGGCCCTGGAAAATGAGGCAGCAGTTCTTTTTGCTTTTAAAATTGTTGGCCCCATGGGGGTTGCACTAACCCCCTAGGCCTCTATCTGGCACAGAAGGGTCTCCTTTCTGAGACTAGGCCCCTTGGAAAGGTTCCACATGACTGAACCCCACTGAATCAGTCATTTAGTGGCTCATAAGAAAAGCTGACGATATTATGGCTCCAAGGCAGACTGCCACCTCAGAGCCTCAGTCGTAACTAATGGGGGTTTAAAAGGGAGATCAGAAAATATCATGCAGATAAAATACAGAGATAGAAGGAAAGACCATAACCTCAATCTGCAAAATGTGATAGCTTTGTCAAAATAAAAGCCAAAGCTAAACTGTCCTGCTGCTGCACACCTCCTAGCTCGCGGGAACTGTTCACGCAGAGAGGCATTTTCTATTAGAGCAAACTCGGAAGGCAGCAGGGAGAAACGCAGCCATCATATCTGCACAACAGCCCCTCCATGCAAACACCATTCCAGTAATGGGAAATTTTAATGATGTAAAGCAGCAAGGTCACACGATATGTCCAGGCAGCCCTTGGAAAGACACTGCCTCGGCAGATATTATAGAGGAGAGCTCAGAATTGCTCTTGGTTCATTAGGCTTTGCCTGAAGGTTTTTTCTTCCACTATTAACTACAAACAAGGCTGAGTTTCTTATTACCCAGTTCCTTGTATGCAATGCAAAGAGGTGAAGGGCAAGGTTTGTAAATATGGGAAGGGAGACAGTTTAGATGTGTTTTTATAATACTTGAAATATTCTGAGTCACTTTAAATATGAAAATTGCAAAAGCCTTATCAATGTTGCAGTATATTTTTTCTAGCACAACTTTTTATCTACTCATGTACAGATAAAGGTACTATATGCACATAAATGTACACACATGGGATGGATTGATTCCCTCCCCTCCATACAGCACCACCACATCTTCTTACGTTTTGCCTCCTTTTCCCAGCTTTATGACCCCATTGAGATGGCTCTTACTGTTTTCCTCCTCGTTACATTTTGATATTTCAAAGCATGGCCTGGATCTCACTCCCATCTCCCCACTCCACATTATTAATGAATTGGAAAGCAGACATCATTAGTTTTCGGAGACCATTTCTTTTAAAATTTACAGACCCCTTCATCTGAATCCCCAGAGACAGTCTGCTGTTCTCATCTTAGAATCTTATTAGCATCATATCTTCTGTATCCTGCCATGCAAACTGCATGGCTATGCACTTTCTAGCACTTGACCCTTTTGCGGACAGAATTAATTTACTCTTTGAAGATGCAGCAGCATGCTGTTGTGCTTGTTAAAGAAAGAAAAGCCAAGCAAGGATATGGCAAAGCAAGCAAAGAAATTCTCGGTTTAAAAGCAAGCTCTTGTAAGGCAAGTTAGGTGAAGACTGGGCAGCAGAAACAAATAGCCAGTAACTACTGATGGAAACAGGCAAATTAGCTGATTAGCAGGAATTGGGAATTTCTGCATCCAACAACTAATGAGCATTGGGACAAGCTCCTGATATGGACTAGATTGCAGGGCTTACTTTGTACTAGAGCCTTTTGTTCTTAGAAGGTTTAGAAGACAATTCAAACAACTAATTCTGATTTCATCAGCTACGTGATCTATTTTCTGAAATCTTTCAGACTCATTTACTCACTACTCACTGTGTGCCAGGTAGTGTTCTAGATGAAGGAGACACAGCAGTGAGTAGCACAACGTCCCTTCATTCACAAAGCTTTCTTTCTAGTGAAGAATTAAAAAATTTATAAACAAGTAAACAGTTAATTAAAAACAGAACTTCAGATAGCTATAAGAGCTACGAAGGAAAATTAACCGATGTGAAAGAGTAGAGATTATTAAAGGGAATTATCTGAAACAGGGTAATCTATTACTAAGGAACTGACATTCAAACTGGGGCATTAATGGTGTAAAACAGCAAGCCCTGTGAAGATCTCAGGGATGAATGTTCCACACAGAATGTAAACACTTTGAGACCAGAACAAGTTTAGTGTATTTAAAAATTTAAATGCAGCTAGTGTGGCTGGAGTAGAGTAACATGGGAGACAGGGGTGGGAGAAATAGGCAGTACCCCAGTATGCAAGAAAAGTAGACACTTAAAGGCCATGATTCAGGAGTGTGAATTTTATTCTAGCCAAAAGTTACCTTACAGTCATGCCTAGTGTTTTATAAAGACGAAACTGAAGGGTGGGGATGAGGTAGCAGAAAGAAAGCAAGAAAACCACATAGGAAGTTATCAGAAATCTGAGCAAGAGACGATTATGGATTATGGTCCTTTAGACTAAAGTGATAACAGTGGAAGTGGTAAGAAGTAGTGGGATTGAGGATATATTTTGAAGATAGAGCTTTGGAGCCCATACAGGAATTGGATGAGAGAATGAATAGTGAGCCTTTAACTGAATGGCAGAAGACAGAAGGGGGAGGAAATTGAAGATGAAATAAAAAGCTTCAGTGTGGTTGGATTAAATTTGAGATGACCGCTAAACATCCAAGTATAGATAGAGTGAGGCTCACAGGAAGTCTGGAATGAAGATAAACATAGATTTTGTTATTATAAGCTTATAGATACCATTTCAAGCCATGTAACTGGATGGGATCACTGTAAGAGTGAGTTTACACGAGAAAAGGCCTAAGGATGGCTTTGGGGCACTCCAACAAGTAGAGGTCAGGAAGAGGAAAAGGAGGCATCAAAGGAGACAGAAAAGGAGTGACTGGTGTTTCAGCAGAATAACCAGAAACCACCACAAACAACAACAGAGATTTGAAAAAGGAGGTAGTGAGTAATCAGCTATATAAAATGCCACCAAAAGTATTAGTAAAATGAGAACTGAGTATTGGTTATTTGATTTGGCAGGATGAAAGTCACTGGCCACCTTGACCATAGAGTTCCATTGAAGTAAGAAGAAAAAAAAGCTAGACTGTAGGACAAATTGGGAAATGGTGGTGACGAAAATGGAGTCAACAAGTATAGGCAGCTCTACTGATGAGTTAGAAAGGACAGCAGAGAAATGGGTGTTAGTTGGAGGATTCTATTTAAAGGCTTTGTTTAAGTTTGGAGCAACCATAGCATGTTTGTATATCATTAAGAACAATTATGATAAAAATAGAAAAGAATGATGTGTAAGAGAGCGTATAATTGCAGGGACCAAGGCTTTGAGGAAGAGATGGAATCCAATTCCCAAACCAAGGCACTGGCCTTAGGAATAGGGACATGTCATTCAGTGTAGTTGGAGGGAAGATAGAGATGATAAGTGGTAGATTTGGTTGTAGGAGGAATAGGTTCTCTCTTGATAGTTTCTAATTTCTCAGTGAAATAAGCCATGAAGTTATCAACTAAGACTGAGTAATACCAAGGATTATTTAAGATTTGTAGTAAGAAATTTTAAATGAGACCAGTAACTATGATTGTGTGTTTTCCTTAACCATATTTAGCTGTTCAGGTAAGGGTGAGAGTAGGTGACATGTTGGATTCGTCAGCTTTAGGGTTACCAGCAAGTATAAGGGAAAGAGGGGCAAGGGGATATACAGCAGGTTAATTATAGTGATGGACCACAGAACTTATTATTGGTGACATGAGAAATAATAATATGAGGAAGGAAATATGAGGTTGAATCAATTGATGGGTAGGTACAATGTGGCTGAAGGATTATTGGCAAATGAATTCTGAACTTTGAGTGAGCTAGAAACATTTCTAAATGGAATTCTTAAATCAGGATTTTGGATGTGGTATGGTGGGTATCTGAGAAGGGACAGAAGAAAAGATGAGTGGAAGTGAGGAGGTAAAAGAATCAGGCAGATGCTGAAGTCACCAAGAATGTTAAGAGGTATAGCGGTAGAGAAGAATACGATCAATCAAATGCTGACTACATAAACTGCATAAGCAGAAGACTGAACAAATGACCACAAAAAAAGGAGACATAGCAGATACCACCATCTATTGGCATCTGAGTCAAAGGAATGGGTTTTTGAGAGGAGGAGGAGAAAGGGCCTGAACAGAGCAATGAGGTAAAAGAATGGCATCTATCCCACATCAAGACCCTGAAGATATGTGAGAAGAAGCAGCCACCACTTTTAACAGAGTAGGAGGAGAAGTACGGTGCTAAGGGATAACCAGGTTTGGGTTAGAACAAGAAGTTGATAGAAACATTTTTGAGATGAGATTAATAATAGAGGAGTTTTGTTTTGTTTTGTTTTGTTTTGTTTTTCTCCTAATGAAAGACCACGAGTTCCAGAGAATTTGGGAAAAGGATTTGGGAGAATAAGAAGAGATGAGAAACTGGGTCAGATTTGGAGATGTACAGAACCACATAGGGATAAGCACACAGGTCTGATCACGACCTTAGAGCTTCACTGTCCAATACAATAGTCTCTAGCAAATATTTGCCTATCAAGCCCTTTAAATGTAGCTGGCCCAAATTAAGATGTACTCTAAGTATAAAACATATATTGGATTTTGAAGACAGTACAAAAAAGAATGTAAAGTTTCTTATTAATAATTTTTCAGTGCTCACTTCTGCAGCACGTATGCTAAAACTGTAATAATACAGAGAAGATTAGCATGATTAGCATGGCCCCTTCACACAAATTTGTGAAGAATTCCATATGTTTTCTGTTATTAAAAAGTCAAAAAATAACAGATGTTGGCAAGGTTGTGGAGAAAAAGGAATGCTTTTACGCTGTTTGTGGGAGTATAAATTAGCTCAACCATTATGGAAGACAGTATAGCAATTCCTCAAAGACCTAAAGAAAAAACTTCCGTTTGATCCAGCAATCCCATTACTGGGTATATATCCAAAAGATTATAAATTGCTCTGTTATAAAGATGTATGTATGTGTATGTTCACTGCAGCGCTATTCACAGGAGCAAAGACATGGAATCAACCCAAATGCCCATCAGTGATAGACTGGATAAAAGAAAAATGTGGTGCATAGGCAACTGGAATACTCTGTAGCCACAAAAAAGAATGAGACCATGTCCTCTGCAGGGATGTGGATGGAGCTGGAGGCCATTATACTCAGCAAACTAATGCAGGAACAGAAAACCAAATATCACATGTTCTCACTTATAAGTGGATGCTAAATGATGAGAACACACAGACACATAGACGGGAACAACACACACTGGGACCTATTAGAGGGTAGAGTGTGGGAGGAGGGAGAGGAGCAGGAAAAATAACTCATGGGCAGTAGGCTTAATACCTTGGTAGTGAAATCATCTGTACAACCTACCCCCATGACACAAATTGACCTATGTAACAAACCTGCACATCCTGTACATGTACCCCTGAACTTAAAATAGAAGTTAAAAATTAATAATTTTTATATTAAATAAGTTTAAAAATGTTATTAAAATTGATCTCACTTTTTAAATGTGGCTGCTACAAAATTTTAAATTACATACATAGCTTGTATTACATTTCTATCGGATAGTGCTGCCTTAGAAGCTTTTATTTCTGGTGGTGACCTAACAGGGATGTTTGGCATGTTGGGATTAGGCCTGATAGATTTTTAGAGGAAGGTAGACCATCAATTCCAGTTATGCTTCTTTGGAGTGGTCTTTTCAATCCTTGCTTCTTCAACATGGTTTTTAGACTAGTAGCATTGGTACCACCTGGGAGCTTGTTAGGTATGCAAAATCTCACGTTCTGTTTTTTACCTACAGAACCAGAATCTGCATTTTAACAAGATCCCCAGGTGAGTATTATGCATATTAAACTCTGAGAAGCACTGCTTGGATCATTTTCAAGTGGTAAGGCTGATGAAGATGAAGCCAGGGAAAGGAAAGGGTACCAGAAACATCTTGCTAGGTGAGAAGTGGTCTTACCAGTGGGTAATTTGCAGTCTGGAGGAGAAGCATTCAAACCTGGGATAGCAATGATGTGTTTAGAGCTGTACTTTCTAATATGGTAGCCATTGGTCACACGTGGTTATTTAACACTTGAAATATGGCTGCTATGACTTGAGATGTGTTGTAAGTGTAAGATGCACATCAGGTTTTAATGACTTAATACAAAAAAAAGAAAGTAAAATATCTCATTAATAATTTCTAATGTTAACATGTTGATATGATAATATCTGGAATATACTGAGTTATATAAAATATATTGTTAAAACGAATTTCACCTTCTTTTAAGGTAGCTATTAGAAAATTTAAAATTTGTATGTGGCTTCCATTACATTTCTATTCAAGAGCACTTCTCTAGACCATACTGGAAGAGTCAAGCCTCCAAGATTCTCCCATACAGACAGACTGTATAGCAGGGGTTGGCAAAAAATGGCCACTACCTATTTGTATAAATAAAGTTATATTGGAACAGCCAGATTTTTTATTTCACATTGTCTATGACTACTTTCATGCTATAACAACAGAGCTGGGTAGCCGTGAGAGAGAATGTATGGCCCACAAAGCCTAAAATTTTTATTAACTAGCTTTTTACAGTGAAAGTTTGCTGAACCTTGCCATAGAGGGAAGATGGAGAGGACTCATTGTTTTGTAATTCAGGATGGATCAGGATTCACTTTCAGATTGCATAAAGCCTTTGTTTACAGAAAAGTGTGACTATATCTAGAAAAATATTCTCATAGTAGTTGAAAAGCAGGATTAAAATCATTTACATTTTATAATTGTTTATTTAATTGCAGTATTCTTTTATATTATTGAAACCATAATTCTGTTCCCATTTAAAATACTTTCAATAGGAAATACTCTTCAGAATCTATAAGGCTTCATTTATTAGTTTGGATTCTAATTGCAGTCAGATACTATTAAGTTTTTAATAATTTTAATTGGTTTATTTTTCTTTTATTCTCCTATTGCACACTGAGTAATTACTTAGTAATACGGTACCAAATGCTAAGATGCATAGCAACTTTGAATATGATAAGACAGGTTCAATTAACTTTTTTGACTAGTAATTATGTGCCCCTTTATAATATGGAAAGTAATAAACTTATTATTGCTTATCATTATTGTTCTTCCATCTCCATTTCTGCTATACTTCTTAGCTCAGGCCTTTAGTAAGTCCTGTGTTTTATACCAACATACCCCCCAGTTGGGTTTCCCTTTCTTAAATTTATTTTCCTCTGTAATCCATTCTTTTCACCATTTCTAGACTAATATTTTTAAAACACAACTTTAATATTTAAACTTCTCTGCTAAAAAAAATCCTCAAGACCTACTGAATTTTAAAAACCTTCTGTCAAGTTCATAAACGGACCTTAGACAATCTTGTAATCTTATTTTCCATTAATAATCTCCATTCTTCTACATCTCCATACTGCTATAGATAGAGATCTTAATTTCTCAAAATGGTTCTCTCTTCTACATTCTTCCAGATTAGATTTGGTTAAGGTTATTGTCTTTAGTCGAGACTGTAACAATCACTTATAAAAATTTCACAGTTATCTCTATTCACTTATCACTTTAATGTAGAAACCATACAGCTGCTACAGAATTTTCCTAAATCATAAGCCTAGCTAGGTCATTACCCTGCCTAAAGTTCTACCACAGTAACTCATTGTCCTACAGTTATGTTTCTTAATCTTTCTCTTTTTTTTTTTTGTACATCTCTTTGAGATTCTGAGGACAGCCATAAAATGCATATAAGAATGAAAGCACACAGTTTTACATCTAGCTAGCATGTAAAAAGTCACAGGTGGCCTTTGCCCTGTGGCAACAAGAAAATAAAATAAAAATCATACTAATGTAGGGAACTATTAGAGACTGGTGAGTGCAAGGTAGTTCTGATGAACTCATTTCTAGAATATGGAACCCTTCAAAGGTAAGCAGAAAAATCTTGTAAAAGATAAAAGATTTTTTGGAATCAAAAGGTAATCAGTCAACCTAGTAGCAATAGCGAGGGCTGATGGGGGCAGATTAAAGTCTGGAGGAGCCCCATACATACCAGTAATTTTAATGGCATAATAATCCTTTCTCTACCCCAAATTTTGCTGAGAAAGCAACAGTGAAGGCAGGCTTAAGAGAGTAAAGAATATGAATAATCTTTTATATCCTTAGGGTGCCTGCAGCCTACCTAGTGTCATAGTGCTCTAGTGAAGCTAAATACAAAGAATGGAAAATAGGTAAAATTACAGGCCAACCTCCTCTAAGCTCAAATACTGATAAAATAAGAGGGATTAGTTTCTCAGTGGAGGCAACCTGGGAAATATGAGGCCTGCTCTATCAGAGGTGAGATTAATTTTTATTAAGGCTGTAGCTTAGTCACAGATTAACTTGACCCCTCAAAAAATTTAAATTATATCACCTCTCATTTTAGATGCCAGAGATAAGAAAGTGTACCCTCTTTCGAGGAAAACTCAAACAAAACAAGACAAAGCATGTTTAAGTCTCCCACCCTTTGTCTATACACAATGTCTGGCATATAATAAAATACCATGACTCATGTAAAGAAGCAAAAAAATGTAATGCACAACCAAGAGAAAAAAACATTAACAAACAGACTGATGCCTCATATAGTATAATAAGTGGATCAGGACTTTAAAATCAATATAAATATGTTCAAAAGTTTAGAACACAAAATGGCAGAATTTATTAACAGAAAGGTAATTTCAACAGAGAAACTGAAACTTTAAAAGGAACCAAATGAAAATTCTGGACTAAAAATAAAATATCTGATATAAAAAGCATATTGGATGCATTTAACAGCATACTGGACACTGCAGGAAAAAGGATGAGGGAATTTGAGATAGGCCAAGATAAATTATCCAAACCGAGACAACAACAACAACAAAAAAGATTAAGAAAAACATACTGAGCTGGGCACAGTGGCTCACGCCTGTAATCTCAGCACTTTGGGAGGCCTAGGCAGGTGGATCACAAGGTCAAGAGATCAAGACCGGTCTGGCCAATATGGTGAAAGCCCGTCTCTACTAAAAATACAAAAATTACCTGGCCGTGGTGGTGCATGCCTGTAGTCCCAGCTACTCTGGAGGCTGAGGCAGGAGAATCGCTTGAACCCAGGAGGCAGAGGTTGCAGTGAGCCAAGGTTGTGCCATTGTATTTCACCCTGGCGACAGAGTGAGATTGTCTCAAACAACAACAACAACAACAACACTGAATAAAGCAAAGCAGTTAACATACACGTAACTGAGGTCCCATAAAGGAAACAATGATAATATGGTTGATTTCCTGAGAAGCAATGAGAATCAGGAAAAGATGGAACTACATTTTTTAAGTGCTAAAAGAAGAAAATTGTCAATTTAGAATTTGACAGCCAGTGAAAAAAGCTTTCAAAATGGAAGCAAAATAAAAATATTTTCAGATCAACAAAAGCTGAGATAATCTATTAACAGTAAACCTACAGTATAAGTAATGCTAAAGAGAGGTTTTCAAGTTGAAAAAAAAAGATACTAAATATAAGAGCACTGTAAATGGTAAAAATAAATAAATAAAATAAAAAGCAGGTAAATATAAAAATACTTTTTGTCTACTTCCTTTAATAGACGATGTTTGAAAGCAAAAATGATAATAATTTCATGAATAGTTTTAAAATATCTAATAGCAAAATATACAACAAAACAGCACCAAGAAGGGGATAAATGAAATTATAACATTAAGGCTTTTAAATTTACATGTGAATTATTATAATAATTCAAGATCAACTTTGATAGGTTAATAACACATATTACAGTCCACACATATCCAGAAACTAAGTAACACATATATAAAAAACAACATGTGGATCAATGAAAAAATTCAAAGGGAAATTATAAATTATTTTGAGCTGGATAAAAAGGAAATATCTAAACTTGTAAAATATCTCTATTGTAAAATATCTCTAAAGTAGTACCCAGGAAAAAATTTATAGCCTAAAATGCCTATATTAGAAAAAAACTAAAGGTTTTAAACTAAGGACCTCAAACTCCTTAAGAAAAAAGAAAAAGAGTAGCAAATGTGACCCAATATAAATAGAAGAAAAGAGCTGACAACAATCAGAGCAGAATTCGATGAAATAGAAGAAAAGAAAAAAAATAGAGAAAATGAAAAGACAAATGCAAATTATTTGAAGAGATCAATAAATTTGATAAATGTATACCTAGACTAACCAGGAAGAAAAGAGAGAAAACACAAACTACCAACATCAGGAATATAAAAGGAGACATCACTACATATTCCACACAAAAAGACTAGTATGGGGATATAATTTTTAAAAACTTTATAGTCATAAATGCAACAACTTAAGTCAAATGTAAAAATTTCTTAAAAAACACAAACTAGCAAAATTCCCTCAAAAGACATAGAGCACTCAAAAGCCCTATTGAAGAGATTATATTTGATTTGAATGTCTTCCCCAAAGAAAACTCCAGGTTCAAATTACTTCACAGGAGAATTTTATCAAACATTTAAATAAGCAATACTAATTCTACATAAACTTTTCAGAAAATTGAAGAGGACAGAACACTTCCAAACTCATTCAATGAAACGAGGATTACCTTGGAAATTATGAGGATTAGAAACCTGAGAAGGACATTAGAAATAAAGAAAACTACTAACTAATATTCCTCATGGATGTAGATGCAAACATTCAAAACAAAATTTTATTAAATTGCATCTAATAATAAATAAAAAGATGACACATAATTACCTAGTGGTTCTATACCAGAAATATAAGGTTTGGTGCACCCAACATTGGAGTATCTAAATACAAATACCTGTCAACTTATGATGGACTTGTTTCCTGATAAACCCATCATAAGTTGAAAATATGATAAGTTGAAAATGCCTCTAACTAACCAAGCATCATACCTTAAATGTGCTCAGAACACAATATTATGCTGTATTAAGCAAAAACATCTAACACAAAGCCTATTTTATAATGAAGTATTGAATATCTCATATAACTTATCAAATACTGAATTTTTGTATAAAAAGTAAAAAACAGATTGGTTTTTACTTAAGCACTCAAAGTACAGTTCTACTGTATCACTTTCACCAAATCATAAAGTAAAAACATTGTAAGTTAAACCATCTTAGATCAAGGACTGTATACATATAAAGCAAATATATAAAGGAAGAAAGAGACAAGTTCACAACAATAGTAGGGGACTTAGACCACTTTCAACAATATATAGAACAGAAAAATCAATAAGGAAACAGCTGATGTGAATAACACTATAGACCAAAAGGACCTTATATACATACGCAGAACATTTCATTGAAGATCAGCAGAATACACATTCTTCTCAAGTGCACATGGAACATTCTCCAAGAAAGACCATGTGTTAGGCCACAAGTCTTAAAAATTTTAAGACTGAAATCACATGAAGTTTCTTTTCCAGCCTCAATGGTATGATTGGAAATCAAAAACAGGAGTAAAATGGAAATATTTACAAATATATGGAAACTAAGCCACACACTCATGTTCAAAGGGTCAAAGAAGAAATCAAAAGGGAAATAAAAAAATATGTTGAGACAAACAAAAATGAAACCCAACTACCAAAACTTGTGGTATGCAGCAAAAACAGTTCTAAGAGGTAAGTTTATTATGATAAATGCCTACATTAAGAAAAATGAAAGATCACAATAAACAACCTAACGAACGTTACACCCAAGAAACTAGAAAAGAAAACAAGTTAGGTCTAAAGTCAGCAGAAGTAAGGAAATAATAAAGATCACAGAAGAAATAAATAAAAGAGACCAGAAAAACAGAATAAAAGATCAATAAAACCAAGAGTTGTTTTCTGAAACAATAAATTAAAAAAAACATATATTTTTTACTAATGGCAGCTTTATTCACAATTGTCAAAAACCGGAAGCAACCAAGATATGTTTTAATGCGTGAATAGACACAGTAACTGTAGTACACCTACACTATGAAATATTACTCAGCAACAAAAAGAAATTAGTTATTAAAGCACAAAAAGACATGAAAGAGCCTTAAAAACATACTGCCAAGTGAAAGAAGTCAGTCTTAAAAGCCTACATACTGTATGATTCCAATTTACACATAGTAAAATTCACATATCTTAAATGTAGAGTATACATCTATTACTCAACACTGTAATCAAAATTTAGAACATCTCCATTCCCTGCTCCCCTGAAATTTAACTCCTTTTCAAGACAGTCTCCCTCAGAGCATCCGTTGTTATATCACCAGATATTAATTTTGCCAGTTCTTGAACCTCATGTAAATAGAATCATTAGCTATTAATTTTTGTGTATGTTGATTTTGTATACTTTGTTAACATCTCTTATTAGTTCTAATGGCTTAGGAAGTTCAGAAAAACAATGATGCTCCTAAAATTAATACTTTTGCCTTCTTTCATACATTTTAATTCTTATTTTTGGTTTATATCTTATTCCATTGACTTAAATAAAAACTGACAAGCCTTTAGAAGAGTAACTAAAGAAGAGAAAAGACTCAAAATTATGAATGAAGGAAGAGACATTATTACTGATACCACAGAAATATGAAGTATCCAAGAAACTACTATGAACAATTACAGAATAAATTAAAACTCATGAGATCATTTTGCAGATCTCTATACAAATAAATTTCAAAATTTAGATGCATGAATAATTTAGTTACAGACAGTAGAGTTAGCTAAAACAGACCAATATTCATAGAAGAAAAAGTGTAAGTTTTTAAGGAACTATCCTACAAAAAAAATCACCAAGCCCATATGTTTTTGCATAGGAATTTTATAAACCCTTTAAAGGGCAACAGGTCCCAGTGCTCTGCAAATCATTCCACAGCATTGAAAACTCCTTTTATCTAAGCCAGACCAACACAGACTGAGCATCCCATATCCAAAATCTGTAGGACTAGAAGTGTTTCAGGTTTGGGATTTTTTTTCCAGATTTTGTAATACCTGCATATACACATCCTGGGGATGGGACTCAAATCTAAACATAAAATCCATTTATGTTTTATACACACCTTATACACATAGCCTGAAGGTAATTTTATATGACATTTTAAGTAACTTTATGCATGAAATAAAGTTTTGACTGCATTTTAAATGTAATCTGTCACATGAAGTCAGGTGTGGAGTTTTCCTCTTGCGGCATCATGTTAGCACTCAAAAAAATTTCAGACTTTGGAGCATTTCTGATTTTGGACTTTTGAATTAGGGTTGCTCAACCTGTATGGTACAGAAAGACAGAAGAATGGTCCAGTGTCCATAGCCAATGAAAACTTAATGCAAAAATTTGAAACTATACATTAGCAAACAGAAAGCAACACCACATTAACCACATTAAGAAAAGAATGCTCTGTGATCAAGTGGGATTTATTACAGAAATGCAAAGATGATTCAATAAAAAGAAATCCATTAATACTATATGCCATATTTACAAGAAAAAGATCATATGATTACCTCGATAGATGCAGAGACAGCTTTGACAAAATTCAACATTGACTCACTAGAAAAACACGCAAGAATATAAAGACTTTATTTATATAGAATACAATGAATATAAAATACATTGTAACCATGATAAAATTTATATATCTAATCTTAAAGTCATTATTTTATCATGGGAAAACACTATAGACATTTCCAATAAGATCAGGAACAAAGTAAGATGGCCACTACCTTTATTATATTAAACATTGTACTCGAGGTGCTAGCTAATGCAATTAGGCAAAAAAAGTCAATTATAGGCATAGGAATAAATAAAGAAGTAAAACTATTTCTATTTGCAAATGATATGATAGTATACCTCGGTAATCCCAGAAAAAATGATAACACTAAATCAAACAATAAAAGAATTCAGTGAGGTAGCAAGACCTGAAGTCAGCATACAAAATCAATAGCCCTTGTATACATAAATAATAAAAAGAAGACATAATAGAGGAGAAAGCCTCATTTACAGTATCAATAAAGAATACTAAATGCTCATAAATAAGTTTAACAATAAATGTGTAAAACTTTACAGAAAAAATGTTAAAAAAACACTCCTCCAGGCAGAGGTTGTGGTGAGCCAAGATCGCGCCATTGCACTCCAGCCTGGGTAACAAGAGCGAAACTCCATCTCCAAAAACAAAACAAAAAAAAAAAAACACTCCTCCAAAGACTCCAAAGGAGACTTTTGGGAAAAAGTAGAACAAAAGGAAATACATCACTTATTCTTGGATAACACAACTCAACATTACAGAAATGTCATTTCTCCCTAGGTTGATTTATAAATTAAATATAATTCCAATAAGATTATCAGCAAGCAATTTTATGGAATTAGACAAGTTGATACTAAATTTCATATGGAAAACCAAACATACAAGAATGGCCCTGTAAACAATGAAAGTGAAAATCTATGAGACACCACTATTCCTATCAGATATTGTAATCTACTGCAAAGCTGTCTGTCAACTTCCATGGACTTTTATGTGAATTTCATTGAATTTATAGGCTAATTTTGGGAGAAATTAAATCTTCAGAATATTAAGCATTTTCATTTGTGAACATGGTATATGCCATTGCATTGCTAAGGTGTTTTTAAAAATGATTTTTTGTTGGCCAGGCATGGTGGGTGGCTCACGTCTGTAATCCCAGCACTTTGGGAGATCAAGGAGCACAGATCACTGGAGGTCAGGAGTTGAGACCAGCCTGGTTGACATGGCAAAATCTGTCTCTATTAAAAATACAAAAATTAGCCAGGTGTGGTGGTGTGCGTCTGTAATCCTAGCTACTCAGGAGGCTGAGGTAGGAGAATCTCTTGAACCCAAGAGGCAGATGTTGCAGTGAGCTAAGATCACTCCACTGACCTCCAGTCTGGGAGACAGAGCAAGATTCCGTCTTATTATTATTGTCTCATACAGTTAATAATTATTTAGATTTACCCATACGTAATTTTATTTGCTCAGCATTGCTCCTTTTCTTATCCACCTTGGTTCTGAGTTCTTTTTCTGAAGAACATTATTTTTTCCAGTGAAAGCATGTAAAACTCTGTTTTATTTGTCTGGAAATATAATATTTAAAATCCTCTCACTTGAATAATTTAGTGAAGTATAGAATCTCAGGTTGACAGTTTTAATTCTTTTCCTCATTGGAAAACAAATTTTCCTCAATGGAGCTACTACTCCATTGCCCTCTCACTTCTGTTGTTGCTATTGAGAAATCTGCTGTAAATCTTATTATTCCTTTTTCACCAATGTCTTTTTAAATTCTCTGGTCACTTAAAAGGTTTTCTTTTTGTCTTTGGTATCCTTAAGTTTCACTATAGGGTATCTTGGAGTAGGTTATTATACTCAGGTTTTGTTATGTTACCTGAATCTGAAGACTCACAGCTTTCATCTGTTCTGGAAAATTGTCATTCTCTTTTTATTACCTCTCTCCATTTGTTCTAATATCTCACTAGATAAATTTTATTGGCTGTTTGAGGAGCTTAATTCTGCTATTATGTTTAATAGTTGTCATTTATTATGGATTTTTTCCTTTAGTGTTATAAAATATTGACTAAAGAGCTAATCTTGAATGGGTTTTATCTGTAAAATATCCTTCTAAAGAGTTTTGTGTTAGTTCTTTCAAGGTATTTTTAATGTTCCAGGACAAATTCTTATGTTATATTTTGGCCTACATAATTACCTAAACCATGAAGGTCCTATAAATAATTTGTTCTCCAAACTTACATATAACTGATCATTATTATTCTCAGTTTTAAAAACATCTTTTAAAAACACTCAAAGACAAGTTTCCTTGTCATTTCCCTGTGCAGTCAAGGATTTAAAGGTGCTGGCTTTAAAAGGAGGGAGTACAAAGTAACTGGCAGCTCAGTTCTTGGCCTATGTGGACTCAAGTTCTCATTCTCTGTCCACTCATGGATGTTAACTCAAGCTTCTAGATTTCCAAGACTAATAACTGCTATCTCTCATCAGGTGCAACTTATCAGATGAGCCGCAGCCTTGGTTCACGTGTTTATCACTCTTTAAGCTTCTAGGTCATTTTTGACCCCTGTATATATATTCTTTTCATTTTTCTAGAAGGTCAGCCATATATTCCAAAGAAAATATATTCTATGTTATATGTACCATTTCTAGGTCATTACAGCAGGATGCCTTTCAGGTGAGCCAGGCTATCACACTGTCAGAAGTCCTGTCAGCTTGTGCTTGATTTTTTACCACTTCTACTTCTAAACCCATATTCTCTGCTCTGGTCAGGCTTTTCTTCTTTCTAGTCCATTAATATGTCATACTCTTTAATACTTTTATGCTTTTGCTCATGTTATTTTCTCACTTGTCATACCCACCTTCCCCACCGCCTACCCAATTCTAGCTTTTCGGAGTCAGCTTAACCTGTATTTCCTCCACAGTGTTTGTATCTCTGGTCACTGTCAATTTCCCTGTCCTCCAAATTCCCCTAGAATTACAGTCTGCACTTAATCCTGAGTTACATGTGACCTTCTATTATTTGCTTTTGTTTCTTGGCTCTTATTTCACACACACAATTTCAGGAAACTGAATCTGAAGAAACCTTGTGCTGCTTAAACCACCAAAGAGTCTGATATTTAATGTGTATTATTATTCCTTTAACATGCTAATTGTAATCAACAGCAATTTAGAAAATTAACAGTTTGTGCAGACCTCTACTTTGACAATATATAAAGATTTTCTTTTTCTATTTTATTCATGAAAGGAAAGTTGTGCTGTCCCCAAGCATCAGAACATTCCTTCTTTTGTGTAATCCACTCTGACACCTGCAGTGGGACTCATTCCCGGGGTATTAATCAGCTTTGGAACAGGCAGTGCTCATGCCAGATACAGACTGGCAGGAAGCTGATGAGGCAACACAATGAATGATCTACCATAAAGGCCATAGGCAAGAGGCAGCCATTAGTCTAGATCTCAGTAATACACTCTTCAAGTACATTACCCACCAATCCATCAGGCAACCTGTTACAGGACCGAGAGATTCCAGCACTGTTAAATGTGTAATGCGATGGCTGCCAGCCTGCTCTACATGCCCTAGGTTACAAGGGCACAGTAGTATGGGAAGAAGGCAATTCATTTGGTGTCATAGCCAGTATTTTTTCTGTTGTTTCTTCTGTGTGTACTTAAGAAATGGGCCTTCCATTATCCATAGATTAATAGTGGGGAGAATGCTCTGGTGTCTCCAGTAGCATTAGCTACCGACAGATATTTTTCCAATGTGTAATTGGCAGAATTTTCATTAGCTAAAACAAGAAATACGTGTATAGGAAAATAAATCTTATTTTAAAATTCTAAAATATGGCTACATAAATTTCTACTAAAAGAGACTATCAAAATGAATTCAACTTGGTAAATAAAAGGAAAGCCAGAGAAACATAAATATGCCCAAACTTAGTTATAATCAAGAGTGGCACTTTTATTTTTTCTATTCAGGTAGCATTTGGAGGATTTCTGTGCGTGTGCCATAATTATAACTGCAAGTAAAGGTTTAGGCAAAGAAAGTGATTACGTTAACTACAATACATTTTCTCCATTTGTAATTAACAAAGATATGCAATTAAACAAACTACACTTATAGACAAAAAGAGAGGCTGTAGGGTTAACTTAATTATGGTACACTTATTATTTATCCTGATACTACACTGTTCCCACTTCTTTCATATAACAATGTCTTTTATGACAATATATTTGAACATTGTTGCTTGGTAATATGTGTTGGCAAATCTGTTGGTATACTCACTTTTCCAAGTAGCTTATAAAATCCAAAGGTATGAGATACACTGATCCAGAACATTCAGTTAGTATAGTAAGGAGAAGGAAAGGTATTGTCTCAGCAGCAGTTACGTTTTGATGGCCTCTTGACAACTGAAGCCTGTGTGGGTTCCCTGTGGTGATAAGCAGATGGGGAAGGAGAGAATTAGGAATGAGGAATTCTTGCTCAAGAAAAATATGAGGATCCACCTGCTCCCTGTCCCTCCTGGCAGAGGTGACTGTCATCTCAGCCTATGCATAAAAATCAGCAGCAAATATTTAAATACACATAGGTCATAATAATAGATAATATTAACGTAGCAAGTACTAAGTGGTTCTTAGGCTTTTTACTTATGGTAACTCATTCGATCTTTACAATAGCCCTTCAAGGTTGTTACGCCTTTTTAGAGACGAGAAAGCTCAGAGGATTTAAGCAACTTATAAAAACATGAGTACGAATTTGAGTACAGGTAATCTGGCCTCAGAGCATGTACTCTTTCTTAATCACTATTTTATACCACCTCCCATGGCCTTTTCAAAGATCCCATGTCTAGATGGCAGTGTTCAGTAGGTCTGGAATAGGGCTCAGGAATCTGTGATTTTTAAAAGCTCTACAAGTAGCTCTGGTGCACAGCCAGGGTCAAGGACCAAAAGTGTAGTGTTAGTTGCCTAGCCTATTCTTCCTAGAGCATGGCTCCTCGGAACTGGGCTTATACTTATTTTATACCGCAGGAAATGCCTTAATGTATCCCACTGTCACGGACAACAAACATTCTGTCAAACTATAACCTAAACTGGATTAAAGGATGATGGCAGTCCTGCCCTCCTCTGCTTTGGTATATCCTATACAGCTCAGCTCTGAGTATCACAGCTAAGCAAAAAGAGAATACTACAATAGTGGGGGAATATGAATCATGAAAAATAAGGATTAGATTAAGGAAACAAGGATATCAGTTTTTAGAAGAAATTACTTAGAGGCAGATATGATGGCCCTATTCAAATACTTAGAGGAACAGACTATGCTAAGGTCCTTCAGTATGTAATTAGGCTCTGTGTAAATTAAGAAAGAGTCTGTACAGGTATTGATTGACTTACGACCTATGCAACTTACGACCATTTGACTTTACGACCACAATCACTAGCCATGACTGCTCCGTCTGGCAGCGCAAACGCTGCCCAGCTGGGCGTACGACAGTGCGGACCAGCTTTCAGCAGCATTGCCATTTCCGTGTGCACCATTTCAACTGTTATCCCAGACTCGGTACAGCAATTTGTGTTTTGTGTCTTGCATATTTTTCATCAAACCCCTCCCAATAAACTTCTTATACATTTCGAAGCAATGGACCCAAACATCGAACGATTTGCAAGGATTGAACGGATGGCACACGATGTGTTTCATCCGTATCGTGAAATTTATGAAGAAAAAAAGAAACATACAATTCAGACAAAGCTCACCATGTTTATGAAAAAATCAACTCCGGTAACCCCAACTGCTGCCTCAGATGACGACATCAACGATCTGCGGCCAAGCACCAGCGGCCAATAAAATGTTTCGTACATGTTTATATATTTTGATATGTTTTGCAATTGGGAAAATGTTTCCTATGGTATTTTTTACACCTGTATTTTGCATTTTTGTATGCACCTGTATTTTGTAATTTTGTATGTTTTGCAAATATTAAACCGGTTGTACTGGTAATGCAGTGTTTTACTTAAACCTGACGAATGTAAAAGTAAGAAACAAAATGGTGTAGAGATGACTCCCACTCTTACATCTAGTGGGGTATGCATATACAAAATAAATACAGATCAAACCATATGACATTGCTGACATTCAACCATTTTTTTTTTTTACCTAGAAAAATGGTGATTTCATATGGTTCAGCATAATACAATTAATAAGTATTATCATAAAATATGTAAAAATGCCAAAGGAACACATATGAATGAATTTAGTCAATCAGAGAAAGTCTATGTGCAGGATGGAATTCCTGGAAAAATTTTTAAAATTGGACATAATATTTGAGCTGTACTAAAACTATAAGTAAGAAAATTTCAGGTAAACATACAGGGAAGAGTTTTCCAGGGAGATAAAAGAGAGTGAGAAGAAGGATGGAGAAATGGGAAGCATTTATGATTTAGGATTAAAAGGACAGAATTTCTCCTGTAGTATTAATAATCTATTACAGAGCTGACATACTTTGTTTACCTGTCCTTGTGTATCCTTTATACACTTTACTAAGAAGCTTTTAGATACGTATCAATATTCCAAAATATTAGGAAGGCTCTAGTGGATAGGAATGTAGCAGTACTCTCTCCATGAGCATACATTTTATGTTGATGAGGTAGAAGAATATATGTAATTGTGTAAAGGGGTAGATGAGGTAGTTGTTAATAGATGAGAATTAGAGAAGAGCTGGGTGTGGCTTCCAATGTTATCACTAATAGTGGGCCATGGGTAAGTTATTTAGCCTTTCGGCCCTCAGTTTCCTCATCTATAAAATGCATATAACCATAGTACTTTTTATCTTCCATGCTAGCACTTGCCTATTTCGTTTATTAGAAAAACAAAAGTGATTATATTTTATGCTCTCAGTTCCTTTCTGGAGCATACAAAACATTAAAAAATGTTTTTTTCCTTCAAGTAAATTGTTTACCTCTTTTCAACAAAGTGGGACAAATGACAGTTTTCAAATAGAAAACCTGATCTTTGAAGTTTCTGGGCTACTTAACATTAGAAAAATTGGCTCTTTCAATACCAAATGTAGTTAAGCCAGTATTTATGTGGAGTCCAGGAATTTTGTTCTAGGAGGAAAAAAATCTTCTTGCAAACAGCTAAATATTCTGGATAAAAGATTTACAACATCCTTTTAAATATATAGCTGAGCCTACAATAAAGAAAGGAAAATCCTTAGAGGCAAAGAACTAAGCAGAAGCATGAATCCAGAGAGGTAAACAAGTTAAAACCAGAGGCTGCCCTGAGGGCAACTGCCAATTCCCCAGAAACCTAAAGCATCTTATTTGTGAAGCTGGAATGCAAACCCCAACTTAAAATCAGGATTCTGGAAGAGATAACACCTTCAGCGAAAGAGTAAACTACAAATTCTGCCCTGCAAATGAAGAAACAATAAAAATTCTATTCAGTCTTGGTACGGTTGGAACCAGCAAAAAGTCTCTCTTCTTATTTTTAATAGGGGCACCTGTAATTGATAATCCAAACAATAATTCTCCTGACAGTAGAAGAGGACATTATTAGTAATTACACAAGGACAAAGGGCATTAACTAGGACTGCCTTGAGCAAAGCAGGATGTATGAACACTCTAATTTATAACTACAGGTTAGCTGTCAGATTGGCATGGGGATTGAAATTAGGCCATCTATGTAGATTAAAAAATATCCAAGCTTAGAAATTAAAGTGATCTTTATAGTTCGTATTTCTTCCTAGGTACTCAACAGTGAAAAAAAATGCAAGTCCATTCTAGGAAAATGTATCCTCAACCCCAAACTCATACAATTTGCTCAGGTTTTCTAGTTTACATGATCTTACAATAGAAAAGACAAAGAAAAGTCACCAAAAGCCCACGAGTAACAAGATTCTATGAGCAAAACCAAATTACAGAGCAAAATTAGAAATTCAAAAACTGAAATTACAGACAAAAAAAAAATCTAATGAAGAAACACAGTATTTCAAATACTTGGATCACATAATTTGGAATATAAAGTATGTTTAACATGTGTATTAGCTGGGCATGGTGGTGCATGCCTGTAATCCCAGCTACTCAGGAGGCTGAGGCAGGAGAATTGCCTGAACCCAGGAGGCGGAGGTTGCGGTGAGCCGAGATCGCGCCATTGCACTCCAGCCTGGGTAACAAGAGCGAAACTCTGTCTCAAAAAAAAAAAAAAAAAATGTGTAAAGATGGAAGGAGGGATTTAGAAATATAAGCCAGAAAAAAGGGCTATAAAATATAACCAGGCAGATTTTTAAATATTCAAATAGCTTGCTTATGAAAAATAATTAAAATTTAAAATTCAATAGATAGGTAAAACATCAGATGTGACAGAGACAAAGAGAGAATTAGTGAACTAGAAGATAAAACTAAAGAAATTAGCCAGAATAAAGCATAGAGAAACATAGAGATGAAAAATACATGAAAGAAATAATAATGCATGGAGGGGACAATGAAAAAATCTAATTTATTCTTAGCTTTAGATGTGATAATACAGAAAATAAGGGATAATATTCAAGGAGATAATTACTGTGAATTTTCAAAAAATATTGGAATACATGAGTCACTAGAATCAGAAAGCATAATGATCTCAAGCAAGATAAATATAAAGAAATCCACATATACACCATACCTCATCAGAGTAAATCTTTAAAATCTCAACCACTGAGAAAATCCTGAGCGTGATCAGAGATTAACAATTCACCATGTAAAAAACAGCACTGATGTCTCACTTCTCAACAGCAACAATGAAAAGTGGAAACCAGCATATAATATATTTATATTTAATTACTGACAGGAAATAGTTTACAAACTATAATTGTATTCCCGGAAAATTATCTGGGAGTCTGCGGTTTTAGAGTGAGGTTAAAATAAACACATTTTCAGATAAAAATGGAAAGTTTACAAGCAATAGACCCTCACTGAAGAATTCTTAAGGGCTGTACCTCAGGAAGAAGGTAAATGAACCCAGAAAGAAGGTATGCGCTGCAATAAGAAATGGCAGGCAAAAACACAATCAGAAAAGGAATATATTAGATATGGGTATATCTAAGTAAATATTCCTGTGTAAAATGATAAGACACAGGGCTCTACTTCAGTAAAGTAGATTTTGTTATCTGGTGAACCATTCTGCAGATAACAATCATAAATTCTGGACAAATATTTTAAAAAAAGCTACTTGAAGGGACTGATTTATAGACAAATCTAAAAGCTAAAATTATCAAATGTCTAGAAAGCAACCACAGGAGAATCTCTTTACAGGTGTGTGTGTTGAGGGGTGGCAAGGGCATGTTAATTTTCCTTTCTTTTAAAAAAAATATATATATATATTTTATTGCACTTTAGATTCTGGGGTACATGTGAAGAACATGCAAGATTGTTGCATAGGTACATACATGGCAATGTGGTTTGCTGCCTCCATCTCCATCACCTATATCTGGCATTTCTCCTCATGTTATCCCTCCCCAACTCTCTAACCCCCAACAGTCCCTCCCCTTGTTCCCCTCAACAGACCCTAGTCTGCGATGCTCCCCTCCCTGTGTCCATGTGTTCTCATTGTTCAACACCTGCCTATGAGTGAGAACATGCAGTGTTTGATTTTGCTCTTGTGTCAGTTTCCTGAGAACGATGGTTTCCAGGTTCATCCATGTCCCTGCAAAGGACACGAACTCATCGTTTTTTATGGCTACATAGTATTCCATGGTGTATATGTGCCACATTTTCCTTGTCCAGTCTATCATCAATGGGCATTTGGGTTGGTTCCAGGTCTTTGCTATTGTAAACAGTGCCACAATCAACATATGTGTGCATGTGTCTTTATAATAGAACGATTTATAATCATTTGGATATATATCCAGTAATGGGATTGCTGGGTCAAATGGAATTTCTATTTCTAGGTCCTTGAGGAATCACCACACTGTCTTCCACAATGGTTGAACTAATTTACACTCCCACCAACAGGGTAAAAATGTTCCTATTTCTCCACATCCTCTCAAACATTTCTTAGGACACAAAAAGCAACAGTTATAAAAGAAGACCTCAGGCGTGGGCATGGTGGCTCACGCCTGTAATCCCAATACTTTGGGAGGCCAAGGTGGGTGGATTACATGAGGTCAGGAGTTTGAGACCAGCCTGGCCAATATGATGAAACTTCGTTTCTGCTAATAAAAAATAAAATAAATTTTCAAAATTAGCCAGGTGTGGTAGTGTACACCTGTAGTCCCAGCTACTTGGGAGGTTGAGGCAAGAGAATCACTTGAACTCAGGCAGTAGAGGTTGCAGTGAGCCGAGATCACGCCACTTCACTCCAGCCTGGGTGACACAAAAGTGGAAGGCAGTAAAAAGAAACATTCCAAGAATGACACAGTATATGTGAATTTTTAACCACAAATCTAACCTTCGAATTACATAACTTACTTACTTGTCTGAAAGGCTGTATCAAATCGCTTAGACAAATATAATTTCTTTTCTAGTTTAGTGGTAATCTCCAAAGCTATAATTTGAAACAACACCATTAACGAATCTATTCCAGTTGAGCTTGATATTAAAAGTCTTAACAATCTTGTCCCATCACACTTTGTCTTATTTTACCAAATATCCTGTATCTAATGGGATAGAGTTCCTTGCTGCTCCTTGAACATATCTTTTGCTTTCTGCCTCTAAGCAGTTTTTCAGCTCACAAAATTATTTGCATCTGGAATCCTCCACCTCATTACAAATGACAAAGTTTCTTATTGTTACAGATCACAAGAAGAACTACATAAACTTAAGAGGAATACTCCTTCCCAAAATGAATTAAATTTTCTTCAATCTGGGTTTTAGAACTAAAAGAAGGGGTTAGGGGAAGGAAAAATTCAAAATGAATTACAGTAAAGAGAAAGTGAAAGGTAGATTAGATAGTAAATTATCATAATAATCCCAAGCAATAGATGATGAAGACCAACTTACATTAAAGATGGTGGCTTGAACATACAAACTTCCCACTTCTCCCTTTGAAACTCTACTAAAATAACAGTAGAAAGTATAAAAAATGAATAAACCCAGAAGGCCAAAGATAACAGAAGATAATAACACAACATTTAAATTTTAGAAACCAGAAAGCAGGTGGATAAGTGGAAACTGACTCAACAAATCTTTGAAAACATAAACTTAAGCCAGCAGGGTAGGAAGCTCAGAAACAAGTCAATCTGTCATTTTATAAAGACACAGAAATTGCAGGTCCTAAGTACTTTTGATTGTGGCAGTATGGCTAAAGCAGAAAACAATGAGTATAAGTCTATGTAAGAAGCAGTTAGGTCTACATAAAGCTCTTACCAAACAGAGCTGAGCAAACTGCCCATCCCTCACCTATGGAAAAGACTAGATATTTATTCTTTGAAAAGGTAGAACCACCAGACTTTGAACTGAGACACCAGATTTGGCTGAAGACTATGTCTTCATTGTGAAAACAGGCAGATTATTCAAACTCCAGATGCTAAATAATGATTATGTGTATTAGTCCATTCTCACACTGCTAATAAAGACATACCCCATACTGGGTAATTTATAAAGGAAACAGGTTTAACTGACTCATAGTTCAGCATAGCTAGGAGGCCTCAGGAAAGTTACAATCATGGCAGAAAGGAAAGCAAACACATCTTCTTCACATGGTGGTAGCAAAGGAAAGAATGAGCCAAAGCAGGAAAAAACCCTTATAAAACCATCAGATCTCATGAGAACTCACTCACTATATCACAAGATCTGCATGAGGATCTACCCTTGCAGCAAACTTAGGCCTGGACATCCAGGCATTCCATACATTCTCTGAAATCTAGCTATGCATTGGCAGGCTCAACACCATGTGGAAGCTTACAAGGCTTGAGTCCTGCACCCTTTGAAGCCATGGGCTGATCTGTACCTTGGCCCCTTTTAGCCATAGCTGAGATGCAGGGCACCAAGTCCCTGGGCTGCACACAGCAAGAGCCCTTGGCCTGGCCCATGACATGAATTTTACCTCTTAGGCCTCTGGGCCTGTGATAGGAAGGGCTGCTGTGAAGACCTATGACCTGCCCTGGAGACATTTCCCCTATTGTCATGGTGATCAATGTTTGGCTGCTTGTTACAAGCAAATTTCTGCAGTGGGCTTGAATTTCTCCTTAGAAAATGGGGTTTTTCTTTTCTACTGCATTGTCAGGCAACAAATTTTCCAAACTTTCATGCTCTGCTTCCTCTTGAACACTTTGCCACTTAGAAATTTCTTCCTCCAGAGGCTGGCCATGGTGGTTCATGCCTGTAATCCCAGCACTGTGGGAGGCCAAGGTTGGTGGATCACTTGAGACCAGGAGTTTAAGATCAGCCTGGCCAACATGGTGAAACCTTGTCTCTCCTCTCTCTCCCTATCTCTCCTCTATCTATCTATCTATCTATCTATCTATCTATCTATCTATCTATCTATCTATCTCCAGGCATTCCATACATCCTCTGAAATCTAGCTATGCATTGGCAGGTTCAACACCATGTGGAAGCTTACAAGGCTTGAGTCCTGCACCCTTTGAAGCCATGGCCTGATCTGTACCTTGGCCCCTTTTAGCCACAGCTGAGATGCAGGGCACCAAGTCCCTGGGCTGCACACAGCAAGGGAGCCTTTGGCCTGGCCCATGAGGGGCCAGCCTGGCCAACATGGTAAAACCCTGTCTCTCCTCTCTCTCCCTATCTCTCCTCTCTCTCTCTCTCTCTCTCTCTCTCTCTCTCTATATATATATATATATATATATATATATATATATATATAGTATTATGTTAACCTTCCAACAGATAGCAATAAATTCTGGAGAAACATATAGAAACAACTATATATATATATATATATATATATAGAGAGAGAGAGAGAGAGACATATATACATATATATGTGTGTATATATATATATACATATATACATATATATGTGTGTATATATATATACATATATATGTGTGTGTATATATATACACATATATACATATATGTATATAGAGATATATAATATATATATGTGTGTGTGTATATATATATACACATATACACACACACACACACACACACACACACACATATATACACGCACACACACATACACACACACACACAAATCAGCTAGGTGTGATGCTGCACCCCTGTAATCCCAGCTGCTCAGGAGGCTGAGGCAGGAGAATCACCCAAACCTGGGAGGCAAAGGTTACAGTGAGCCAAGATCATGCCACTGCACTCCAGCCTAGGCAACAGAGAGAGACTCTGTCTCAAAAAATAAATAAATAAATATATAAATAAAGAATAGAAAAGAAATTTCTTTCACCAGATACCCTAAATCAACTCCCTAAAGTTCAGAATTCCACAGATATCTAAGACAGGGGCAAAATGCTGCCAGTCTCTTTGCTAAAGCATAAAAAGAGTCGCCTTTGCTCCAGTTCCTCATCTCAATCTAAGACCACCTCAGCCTGGACTTTATTGTCCATATCACTATGAGCATTTTGGTCAAAGCCATTCAACAAGTCTCTAGAAAGTTCCAAACTTTCCCACATTTTCCTATCTCCTCAACCCTCCAAAATGTTCCAACCTCTCCCTGTTACCCAGTTCCAAAATTGTTTCTGCATTTTGGAGTGTCTTTACAGCAGTGCCCACTACCTGGTACCAATTAACTGTATTAGTCTGTTCTCACTCTGCTAATAAAAACATACCTGACACTGGGTAATTTATAAAGAAAAAGAGGTTTAATGGGATCACAGTTCCACATAACTGGGGAGGCCTCACAATCATGGCAGAAAGCAAAGGTGGAGTAAAGGCACATCTTATATGGCAGCAGGCAAGAGAGCATGTGCAGGGAAACTTCCTTTTTTAAAACCATCAGATCTCACGAGACTTATTAACTATCATGATCACAGCGCAGCAAAAGCCTGCCTCCATGATTCAGTTACCACCCACTAGGCCACTCCCAAGACAGTTGGGAATTATAGGAGCTACAATTCAAGATGAGATTTGAGTGGGCACACAGCCAAATGATATCACTATGCCAGCTTCTTTCCCTAGTGTGGCTCCAAGAATGCTGACAACCAAACTCATAATCTCAAGACAGGAACTTAGAAAAATCCTCTCTGAAATAACACCATCATAAAATAAGAGATTTAATAATACTGACATTTGGAGATCCTTAATAAAATGACTAGACATTCTGTCTAACATTGATTTCTAGATTTCAACTGTCTTTTGAATACCTCATACTGAAATATGAATGGAAAGTCAAGGGCCAGATATCTAAGCAAAGTTCCTCTCTTCATGCATTAAAAAGCTGAATAAGGGAAAAGAATTGAGGAAAAGAGAACAGAAAGAAGAAAATAATCTCATAAGACCTATAATCAATATTCTTAACTAAAAAAACATTTCGATTGCATTCATGAGACCAGAACAAGAGGTCATAAAAAAGGAATAGTCTGTGTGCAAAAGTATTATTCAGATTTTAAAATTATGATGCAGTTACACTTTTATCAATGGTAGATTGACTTGTATTATGTTAACCTTCCAACAGATAGCAATAAATTCTGGAGAAACATATAGAAACAACTATTTGACAGCACTGAGACAACTTAAAGCAGGTAGAAACCAGAAGGGGAATTGCATTGATTCTGCTTCTGGCTTTTCACTTAAAGGCTCTTTCCAGTCAGTCTACACCTCATGGAGTAGCTGGAACTCAAGCAGAAAACTATAGTCTTACCTGATTCGAGGATTCAAAGGCAAAAATTTGGGGCTGATGGAATGGCTAGAAAATCATGGGAAAACCTCAGACAGGAGGAAACTTAGGGCCTGGAGGTACAAAATCTTCATATAAATGCCCTCAAATATTTGGTTGTTCTTGACTAATGTATAAGCAGAGTACCTGGCAAAAATCAATAGCTAGAAGGCTAAAAAAACATGATTGAAGAGTTTAACTCAAGGAGGAGTTTCATTTTTGAGCCCAGCAACTTGAATTGCTTGCTAGAACAAAATCAATACTATTTAAAGATATCCATAGTCTCTACAATGGCACAACTGTAAACTACTAAACACATGAAGAAAAACTGGATGGAAACAATACTAGGTTGGAGAAAGCCAAAGAAAGGAAGCAGTGGACTTGAAGACACATCAATAGAAAATATTCAGTCTGAAGATGAGAGAGAAACAATATTGAAAAAAAACCCCACAAAGACTCAATATTCTGTGGAACCATATTTAAATGGTTTAAGTTATATTTAATTGTATTCTCTGAGATGAGTAAATGCAGTATAATAAAACATTTGGGGTGGGGGATCCGAGATGGTCAAAAAGGAACAGCTCTGGAGAACAGTTCCCAGTGAGAACAACACAGAGAGTGAGTGATCACTGCATTTCCAAATGAGTTTTTGCTGCCCACAGACCATGAGATCCCCAGGCTGAAAAGTGCCACGAATTTCTAGCATGGCTGTTTCAGACAGCGCATCAGGTCTCCACAAAAAAAACTCACACAAATCTGGGTGGCCATTTCAACTGGTGCCTGAAACACCTGGGAGACAGAGCTGCCCATTCAACTGAAAAAAAGTGGGCTGCAACAGGAAGCCAGGTGATTGGGCTTGGCGGTTCCCATCCCCACAAAGATCAGCAATCTGAAACGCTCTGGATTGAGAGGCCTGCAGCAGGCACAGCTGGACCTGGGATGGTCCAGCTCTGTGGGGGGAAGGGCGTCCACCATTACTGAGGCAGTCCACCACTACAGAGGCAGTCTGCCATTACTGAGGCAGTCGCCATTATGAAGGCAGTCCACCATTACTGAGGTAGACTGCCATTACCAAGGCAGTTCTAACTATACCTCTGTAAACAGAACTGCAACTAAGTTCACACAGCAGCTGGGCAGAGCCCATGGCAGCTCAGCAATGACTCTGCTGGAAGACTGTGACTAGGCTACCTCGTAGCTGGGCAGGGCATCTCTGAAACAAGGCAGCAACATGTCAGGAACTTATAAATAAAGCCACACCTTCCAAGGACAGAGCATCTGGGAAAAAAGGCATTTATGCGTTCTGCTGCAACAGACTTAAAAGTACCTGGCCAGCAGCTCTGAACAGAAGAGTGGAGCCCCCAGTTCAGCACTTGAGCTCCTATAAGGGACAGACTGTCTCCTCAAGCAGCACCACAACCACCATATGGCTAAAGAGACATCTCATAAAGAAGATCTCAGGCTGACATCTGGAGGGTATCCTACTGGGACAAAGATAACAGAAGAAGAAACTGGCAGCAATGCTTACTGTTCTGCAGCCGCCACAGGTGATCCCAGGGCAAGCAGGGTCTGGAGATTCAGCAGTCCTATAGCAGAATGGCCTGACTGTTAGAAGGAAAACTAAAAAACAGAAAGAAATAACTTTAACATCAACAAAAAGGACATCCACTCAGAGACCCCATCCGAAAGTCACCAACTACAAAGACCACAGGTAAATACACAAAGATGGCAAGAAACCAGCAAAAAAAGATGAAAACACTAAAAGCAAGAATTCCTCTCATTCTCCAGGGGATCACAGCTCCTCACTAGCCAGGGAACAAAGCTGGATGGAAAATGAGTCTGATGAATTGACAGAAACAGGCTTCAGAAGGTGGGTAATAACAAAGTTCTTTGAGCTAAAAGAACATGTTCTAAACCAATGCAAAGAAACTAAGAACCTTGAAAAAAGGTTAGATGAAATGCTAATGAGAATAAACAGCTTAGAGAAGAATATAAATGACTTGATGGAGCTGAAAAACAAGAGAACTTCATGAAGCATACACAAGTTTCAATAGCCGAATTTACCAAGCAGAAGAAAGGATATCAGAGATTGAAGATCAACTCAATGAAATAAAACAAGAAGGCAAGATTAGAGAAAAAACAGTGAAAAGAAATGAACAAAGCCTCCAATATATATGGGATTATGACCTAATCTACGTTCGATAGGTGTACCTGAATGTGACGAAGAGAATGAATATAAGCTGGAAAACACTCTTCAGGATATTACCCAGGATAACTTCCCCAAACTAGCAAGGCAGGCCAACATTCAAGTCCAGGAAATACAGGAACATCACAAAGATATTTCTCAAGAAGACCAACCCCAAGGCACATGATTGTCAGATTCACCAGGGTTGAAATGAAGGAAAAAATGCTAAGGGCAGCCAGAGAGAAAGGTCAGGTTACCCACAAAGGGAAGCCCATCAGACTCACAGTGGATCTCTCAGCAGAAACCCTACGAGCCAGAAGAGAGTGGGGGCCAATATTCAACATAACATCCTTAAAGAAAAGAACTTTCAACCTAGAATTTCATATACAGCCAAACTAAGCTTCAAAGTGAAGGAGAAATAAAATCCTTTATGAACAAGCAATTGCTGAGAGATTTCGTCACCACCAGGCCTGCCGTACAAGAGCTCCTGAAAGAAGCATTAAACATAGAAAGGAACAACCAGAAAAAGCCACTCCAAAAATATACCAAATGGTAAAGAGCATCAACATAATGAAGAAACTGCATCAACTAATGGGCAAAACAATAAGCTAACATCAAAATGGCAGGATCAAATTCATACATAACAATATTAACCTTAAATGTAAATGGGCTAAATGCCCCAGTCAAAAGACACAGACTGGAAAACTGAATAAAAACTCAAAACCCATTGGTGTGCTGTATTCAGGAAACCCATCTTATGTGCAAGGACACACATTGGCTCAAAATAAAGGAATGGAGGAAGATTTATCAAGCAAATGGAGAGCAAATGAAAGCAGGAGTTGCAGTCCTAGTATCTGATGAAATAGACTTTAAACCAACAAAGATTAAGGAGACAAAGAAGGGCATTGCATAATGGTAAAAGGATCAATGCAACAAGAACTAACAATCCCAAATATATACACACCCAATTCAGGAGCACCCAGATACAT
Source organism: Sapajus apella (assembly GCF_009761245.1). Classification (NCBI taxonomy): domain Eukaryota; kingdom Metazoa; phylum Chordata; class Mammalia; order Primates; family Cebidae; genus Sapajus; species Sapajus apella. The sequence continues at coordinate 15,547,902 of NW_022436955.1, read as the reverse complement.
AAAGCAAGTTCTTAGTGACCTACAAAGAGACTTATACTCTCCCACACTATAATAGTGGGAGACTTTAACACTCCACTGTCAATATTATACAGATCAATAAGACAGAAAATTAACAAGAATATCCACGACTAGAACTCAGATCTGGACCAAATAAACCTAATAGACATCTACAGAACTCTCCACCCCAAATCCACAGAATAGACATCCTTCTCAGCACCACATTGCACTTACTCTAAAATTGACCACATAACTGAAAGTAAATCACTCCTTAGAATATGCAAAAGAACAGAAATCATAACACTGTCTCAGACCACAGGGAAATCAAATTAGAACTCAGGATTAAGAAATTACTCAGAACTGCACAACTTCATGGAAACTGAACAACTGGCTTTTGAATGTTGACTGGATTAAACAACAAAATGAAGGCAGAAATAAAGATGTTCTTCAAAACCAAGGAGAATGAATACACAACATACCAGGATCTCTGGGACACATTTAAGGCAGTGTCTAGAGGAAAATTCATAGCAATAAATGCCCACGTAAGAAGCAAGGAAAGATCTAAAATAGACATCCTATCATCAAATTGAAAGAGCTAGAGGAGAAAGATCAAAACAACTCAAAATCTAGCAGAAGACAAGAAATAACTAAGACCAGAGCAGAACTGAAGGAGATAGAGTCACAAAAAAACCCTTCAAAAAATAAATATATCCAGGAGTTGGTTTTTTTTTTTTTTTTTTTTTTTTTTGAGACGGAGTTTCGCTCTTGTTACCCAGGCTGGAGTGCAATGGCGCGATCTCGGCTCACTGCAACCTCCGTCTCCTGGGTTCAGGCAATTCTCCTGCCTCAGCCTCCTGAGTAGCTGGGATTATAGGCATGCGCCACCATGCCCAGCTAATTTTTTGTATTTTTAGTAGAGACGGGGTTTCACCATGTTGACCAGGATGGTCTCGATCTCTTGACCTCGTGATCCACCCGCCTCGGCCTCCCAAAGTGCTGGGATTACAGGCTTGAGCCACCGCGCCCGGCCCGGTTTTTTTTTTTAAAGATAAAAAAATAGACAGAACACAAGCCAGATTAATAAAAAAGTAAAGAGAGAAGAATCAAATAGATGCAATAAAAAACGAAAAAGGGGATATCACCACTAATGTCACAGAAATATAAACTGCAATCTGAGATTACTACAAACAACTCTATGCACATAAACCAGTAAACCTGGAAGAAATGGATAAATTCCTGGACACTTGCACCCTTCCAAGCCTAAACCAGGAAGAAGTTGAAACTCTAATAGAGCAATAAGAAGGGCTGAGGTTGAGGCAGCAATTAATAGCCTACTAACCAAAAAAAAAAAAAAGCACAGGTCCAGATGGGCTCACAGCTGAATTCTACCAGACATACAAACAGGAGCTGGTACCACTTCTTCTGAAACTGTTCCAAATAATTCAAAAAGAGGGAATCCTTCCCAAATCATTTTATAAGACCAACATCATCCTGATACCAAAACCTGGCAGAGACTCAACAAAAAAAGAAAACTTCAGGCCAATATCCATGATGAACATAGATGCAAAAATCTTCAGTAAAATACTAGTAAACCGATTGCAACAGCATATCAAAGAGCTTATCCATCATGATCAAGTAGGCTTCATCCAGGGGACGCAAAGCTGGTTCAACTTTCCCAAGTCTATAAATGTAATCCACCACACAAACAGAACCAAAGACAAAAACCACATGATTACCTCAATAGATGCAGAGAAGGCCTTCAACAAAATTCAACAGCCCTTTATGGTAAAAACTCTCAATAAACTAGGTATGGACAGAATGTATCTCAAAATAATAAAAGCTATTTACAACAAACCCACAGCCAATATCATACTGAATGGGCATAAACTGGAAGCATTCCCTTTGAAATCTGGCACTAGACAAGGATGCCCTCTCTCACCACTTCTATTCAATATAGTATTGGAAGTTCTAGCCAGAGCAATCAAGCAAGAAAAAGAAATAACAGGTATTCAATTAGGAAAGGAGGAAGTCAAATTGTCTCTATTTGCAGATGACATGATTGTATATTTAGAAGACCCCATTGTCTCAGCCCCAAATCTCCTTAAGCTGATAAACAACTTCAGCAAAGTCTCAGGATACAAAATCAATGTGCAGAAATCACAATCATTCCTATACACCAATAACAGACTAAAAGGGAGCCAAATCATTAGCAAACTCCCATTCACAATTGCTACAAAGACAATAAAATACCTAGGCATACAACTAACAAAGGATGTAAAGGACCTCTTCAAGGAGAACTACAAGCCACTGCTCAAGGAAATAAGAGAGGACACAAACAGATGGAAAAACATTCCATGCCCATGGTTAGGAGGAATCAATATTGTGAAAATGGCCATATTGCCCAAAGAAATTTATGGATTCAGAGCTATCCCCATCAAGCTACCTATGACCCTCTTCACAGAACTGGAAAAAAACACCTTAAACTTCATATGAAAACAAAAGGGAGCCAGCATAGCCATACAATCCTAAGCAAAAAGAACAAAGCAAGAGGCATCAGACTACCTGACTTCAAACTATATTACAAGGCTACAGTAAACAAAACAACATGGTACTGATACCAAAACAGAGATATGGACCAATGGAACAGAACAGAGGCCTCGGAGGCAATGACACACATCTACTACCATCTGCTCTTTGAGAAACCGGACAAAAACAAGTGATGGGGAAAGGATTCCCTATTTAATAAACGGTGATGGGAAAACTGGCTAGCCATGTACAGAAAGCAGAAACTGGACCCCTTCCTGACACCTTACACTAAAATTAACTCCAGATGGATTAAAGACTTAAACATAAGATCGAACACCATAAAAACTCCAGAAGAAAACCTAGGCAAAAACCATTCGGGACATAGGCATAGGCAAGGGCTTCATGACTAAAACACAAAAAGCATTGGCAACAAAAGCCAAAATAGACAAATGGGATCTAATTAAACTCCAGAGCTTCTGTACAGCAAAAGAAACAATCATTAGAATGAACCAGCAACCAACAGAATGGGAAAAAATTTTTGCAATCTACCCATCTGATAAAGGGCTAATATCCAGAATCTACAAATAACTAAAACAGATTTACAAGAAAAAAACAAACAAGCCCACTCAAAAGTGTGCAAAGGATATGAACAGACACTTTTCAAAAGAAGGCATATATGAGGCCAACAGACATATGAAAAAATGCTCAACATCACTGGTCATTAGAGAAATGCAAATCAAAATCACACTGACATAGCATCTCACGCCAATTAGAATGGCGATCATTAAAAAATCTAGAGACAACAGATGATGGAGAGAATGTGGAGAAATAGGAACACTTTTACACTGTTAGTGGGAGTGTAAATTAGTTCAACCATTGTGGAAGCCAGTGTGGTGATTCCTCAAGGACCTAGAAACAGAAATTCCATTTGACCCAGCAATCCCATTACTGGGTATATATCCACAGGATTATAAATCATTCTACTATAAGGACACATGCACATGAATGTTCATTGCAGCACTGTTTACAATAGCAAAGACCTGGAACCAACCCAAATGCCCATTGATGATAGACTGGACAGGGAAAATGTGGCACATATACACCATGGAATATTTGCAGCCATAAAAAACGATGAGTTTGTGTCCTTTGTAGGGACATGAACGAATCTGGAAACCATCATTCTCAGCAAACTGACACAAGAACAGAAAATCAGACACCACATGTTCTCACTCATAGGCGGGTGATGAACAATGAGAACACATGGACACAGGGAGGGGAGCATCACACACTGGGGTCTGTTAGGGGGGCCAAGGGAGGGACAGCAGGGAGTAGGGAGGTTGGGGAGGGATAACATGGGGAGAAATGCCAGATATTTGTGACAGGGGGGATGGAGGCAGCAAACCACAATGCCATGTATGTACCTATGCAACAATCCTGTGTGATCTGCATATGTACCCCAAAACTTAAAGTGCAATAAAAAATATATATCAAAAAAAAATTTGAGGAAATAATTATCAAATTTCTCCTAAAGTATGAAAGACAAAAATTTATAGATCCAAAATCAATGAACCCCAATTAAGAGTGATACAAAGAAACCACACTTAGGCACTTTTTCACCAAACAGTTGAAAACATAAATAAAGAGAAAAGCAGCCAGACAACAGCCCCATTATAAACAGGGGAACAATTATACAAATTACTACTGATATCACATTAGAAACAATAGAGGTGAGGAAATAATGGAACAACATCTTTAAAGTGCTAACGGGGGCAGGAACTGCCAAACTTACATTCTCTATCTAGGAAAAATTCATCTTAAAAAAATGAAAGTAAAATGAATACATCTTCAGAAAAAATTGAGAGAGCCTGTTATCAGCAGAACTGCTCTACAAGAAATATCAATTCTTCAGGCTGAGGAAAATTACATGAAAATAATATAGAAAGAATGAAGAAAATCTGAAATGGTAAATACTCGGGTAACTATAAAGTGGTACACTTTTTCTTATCTTTAAAATAATGTAACTAATGAAATATAACAACACTCGCCTTTTGGGTTAGTGTATATGTTACATATAAAATAATATCATAGCCAAAAACCCATCGGTATGCTGCATCCAGACCCATCTCACATTGCAAGGATACACAAAGACTCAAAACAAAGGGATGGAGAAAGATTTACCAACCAAATGGAAAGCAAAAATAAATAAATAAATAAAAAGCAGGAGTTGCAATTCTTGCCTCTGATAAAATAGACTTTAAAGCAACAAAGTTCAAAAGAGGCAAAGAAGGACATTACATAACGGTAAAAGGATCAATGCAACAAGAAGAGCTAACGATCCTAAATATATACACACCCAATACAGGAACACCCAGATACACAAGACTTATAAAGAGACTTAGACTCCCACACAATAATAGTGGGAGACTTCAACATCAATATTAGACAGATCAACGAGACAGAAAATTAACAAGGGTATCCAGGACTTGAACTCAGATCTGGAACAAGTAAACTTAATAAACATTTATAGAACTCTCCGCTTTAAATACACAAAATATACACTCTTGTCAGCACCACATCACACCTACTTACAGGTTTAAATGAAATATTGGTTGGCTGCTTGTTTGTTATTTTCCTCCCTCATTTTTTCCTGTCTCCATTATTAAGCACAATTATTGGTATAAAAGAGGTTTTTGATTCCCATTTTTAGACTGCATTCTAGCCTGGGCAATAAAGTAACACTTCCATTCTCTCTCCCTCTTCCTCTTCCTCTTTATTCCTCTCCTTCATTCTTTTTTCTTTGTTTCTTTCTTTCTTTCTTTTATTTTTTTTTAAAGAATAATATCACAAAGGATGAGATGGTAAATAGAAACAGACTGTTACATGGCTCTAATTTTTTAAAAAATTGCTTCATTGAGATACAATTCACATACCACACAACTTACATATTTAAAGTATACAATGTAAAGGCTTTAATTATATTCATAGTAGGGTTTTTAAGAATGGGAATGGTGGCCGGGTGGGGTGGCTCATGCCTGTAATCCCAACACTTTGGAAGGCTAGGGTGAGTGGATCACTTGAGCTCAGGAGTTTGAGACCAGCCTGGACAACATGGTGAATCCCTGTCTCTACTAAAAATACAAAATGGCCAGGTGTGGTGGCATGCATCTGTAATCCCAGCTAATTGGGAGGCTGAGGCAGGAGAATTGCTTGAACCCAGGAGGATGAGGTTGCAGTGAGCTGAGATTATGCCACTGCATACCAGCCTGGGTGATAGAGCAAGACTCCATACCACCACCATCCCCCCTAAAAAAAAGGAATGGGAATGGCCAATATTGCATTTAAAATTGTTTTCAATGCCATGATTCACATCCTCCAATTCACATTCACAAATCTTCCCCAGAATTGACCTGGGAAACACAGATTAGTTGCTGCATTTAAGTTATGGTTACAAAGTTAAGTCTACTTCAATCAAGTCTTAATAATCTAGATTCAAGAATTCAGGAATTTGGAATTGTAAAAATGTTAACATGAAAATAGAGCAAAGGATAGAATGACTGAAGTTTTTTAAATAAGAACCTATATGAGCAAATTAATATGTATAAAACTTTCCCAACTAAAATAAAATTTTTGTAATGACAATATAGTTTGAAGCTCAGCACCAACCTGAATGACGACTACTTGTTAATAGGATCACAAATGAGGACTGGATAGATATAGACTCTATTTCTATAAAAGTCATTACCCTACCAAATTGTAACTTGAAAATAAGCAAGAAAAGCTACAGCTTTACATTTAAGGTGCTCAAATAAATTCATTGTTTATCAGATAAATTTCTACTTAGAGGAAGACATTGCTGCATAGTATTTCTCAAATGTAAGAACTACACAGACCCTTTAAAATAAAATTCTGCAGAATCTTAATGTTACATTACTTAAATACATATATACATAAAATCATAAAGTTAGGTTTAATGCATTTTCTTAAGCTTTTATAAGTATAAAACTAAAAGTTTAAAAAATTATAAAACCAACATTTAAATAAAAATAATATAACAAATTATTTTGTTTTACTAAAATTGCTTATGTTAGGTTTAAGGTAGGGTGGTATTTCTTCAGGTATGGGTCTATACTTACATTTATTATTTGGTGTTCTACATTTCTAAAATTTAAAAATTTTCATGTTACTACTGTGGACACTGCCTCTTTACAGAAGTATGTTGTATAAAATGGCAATAATGTTCACTGAGTTGTACATTAAAGATTTCTGTACTTTAATAAGTTAAATCTTTATTTAAAAAATAGTTTTCACAATGTAAAGGCTTTGCTTGATAGTACAGTATGATCAGACTTACACTTAACAAAGTCCTGCTCAGAAAAAATCTTTGAGTGCCTATTTTAATAAGGTGTCTATATTAGTTCATTTTCATGTTGCTGATAAAGACAGACCCGAGACTGGGCAACTTACAAAAGAAAGAGGTTTAATTGTACTTATAGTTCTAAGTGGCTGGGGGAGCCTCACAATCATGGTGAAAGGCAAGGAGGAGGAAGTCACATCTTATGTGGATGATGGCAGGCAAAAAAATGAGAGAATGAGGAAGATGCAAAAGTGAAAATACCCCCATAAAATCATCAGATCTTGTGAGACTTATTCACTACCACAAGAACAGTATGGGGGAAATTACCCCATGATTCAATTATCTCCCACTGGATCCCTCCCACAACACCTGGAAATTTAGATAAGATTTGGCTGGGGATACAGGCAAGCCATATCAGTGTCATTGTTAAAATTATAGAACTATATTTTATTTAAAGATAAGTTTAAATACTCCTATTATTTAAATTTACTTTAAGTAATCTGATTGATGGGAGGTTGAACAGGGTATTGGGCAACATGGAAATATTTCAAAGAGGTACATACAAAAATAAGGTCTCCACAATACAATAACCATTTCAAATTCAAGACGGTACCAATGACAGCAGTGTTCATTTAGGTTCATGTTGCCTTTACTACCAGATGTTGTTACAAATCAATCCTCTTTAAACCACTATGGCACCTTCAGTTTTACATTGTATGATGACATTTTTTGCATTCTCTATCTAGCCAAATACAACCAAATAATTGTGTTTCTAGAGAAAACACCAAATAATTGTTCTGGAATGCAGCGCCATCAACACTGCTCACTGCGGCCTGGACCTCCTGCAGCTCAAGCAATCCTTCTAGCTCAGCTTCCTGAATAGTTGGGACTACAGGCCTGTGCCACCATGCTCAGCTAAGTTTTCAGAGAGACAGAGTCTAACTTTGTTGCCCAGGCTGGAGTATTCTGTTATAAGAGGTTACTAAGCTTATTCACAATATCGCTGTTAATTATAACTAAAAAGACAAAAGCACAATTCAAAACTGTTGAATTTTTTTTCATAACACTTATCATCTTCTAACATACTATGTATTTTACTTCTTTATTTGTTTATTGTCTATCTCCCCCCTTCCCACAGAATGTAAGCTCATGTAAGCTCAGGGTAGCAATGTTTTTCTTTTTTTATAAAGTATCTTAAGTGTCCAGAACAGTGTCTAACACATAATAAGCACTCAGTTAATATTTGTTGAAAGAATAAAAAATTTGTTATAAGATGACATCTGGAGACATCCCAACCTTTCAGGATTCCTAGATTGAGAAATGCTGGAATGGAAGAGAAAGCTTTGGCTTAGAGGCTTATGTCTTAGCTTTCTGTTCTTACTCATCTGCTTACTACCTATATAACATGGGGCAAGTTATTATACTTAAACTCAGGCAGTCTGGCTTTGCCAGTAAAATATGAAGTCAGTTTAAAATTAGGATAATGGTTAATACATAAAATATATAAAATACCAGCAGATATGGTAATCATCATTATTATTACTATTAGAGATATCATAGAAAAACATGTAATCAAGTAAAAATAAACTTTTCCATGTTGTCACATTTTCCCCTCTCTTATTTCATCTTATTCATAAAAATATAAAATAAGAAACAGGTTTGGGATAAATGAAAAAAACAGAAAGGAATAGAAACCAAAACTTGCACCAAAACAGCTGGATGAAAACATTGGAAAATGTTTTCATAACAATTCTTTGTCAGATGTCGAAAGAGCTGTGTTGTAATAGGGTTATAAGATGAGCTGAAAACAGCATCAACAAGAAAATTGAAATGCATAAAATAGTAAAATAGAATAGAGATCACTGTGTGACCTCAGCTGCACAGGAGTGGTTTTTCACCCCCATCATTCATGTGCACTTTATCCACTCACTTTCTTCCAACTTGCAAGCTCTAGTTGGCTCATCAGGAACCTTAACCCTCAGGCCAACCCTGAAGGAAGAATTAACCTGCTTATTGAACCCTTAGGCAGTGTGCATGGCCAGGAAGCTAGGTATTTGGAGAACACAGAGAGGTGATTTCAGCATTTTACTGCAATATCCCATAACCACTGAAGGAAGAGGTTAAAAATGATTTATATTAAGAAAAAGCAGTGTAAATGTATTTATTGGTTTAAGTTTTGCTACCAAATGGAATTCTCAAAATACTTTGGGAGTACAAGCAGTTTTAAGATCTGTCTTAGGTAAGCCTTATTTATTTTAAAAAGGGAGGATAAAGTATTACTTACTTATTAACAAGGGACATATCATTAGCATTCACAGTCAAGCACACACAAAAAAGAAATTTTGGATGGCTAACTTCAGTCTTAATCCAAGCCATGTTCCAACAGTGTAAACAGGTATTGGTAGATAAAAATGGATTTTCCCTTCAACATCCTAATAACAATAAAAAGTTAAAAATGAAATACACTTCTCAAAATAACCTAGGTATTAGGAGCCAAGAAAACTACATGACTACTTGTCACCTAGTTCTACCAGTGTGCAGTTTGCTGATCTCCTTTAATCCTAATGTATAGTATAAATGATCTGAAACAGTCTCTACTTAGATCACTTGACTCTATTGCCAGCACTCTTCATTTGATACATTTTTTTTTTTCCTTTTGAGACAGTCTCGCTTTGCCACCCAAGCTGGACTGCAGTGGCACAATCTTGGCTCACTGCAGCCTCCACTTCCTGGGTTCAAGTGATTTTCTTACCTCATCCTCCCGAGTAGCTGGGACTGGGACTACAGGCGTCCGCCACCATGCCTAATTTTTGTAGTTTTAGTAGAGACAGGGTTTCACCATATTGGTCACACTGGTCTTGAACTCCTGACCTCAGGTGATATGTCCGCCTTGGCCTTCCAAAGTGCTGGGATTACATGTGTGAGCCACTGTGCCTGGCCCATTTGCTCTTTAAAAACACGACATATCCACCTTGCTGAAGGTTCATGGATAATAATCTATTCTCTAGTATGGCCAGATACTTTGTCATCTAGTTAAGTAGACGCTTACTAAAGATCAATTCTGTTTGTTTTCAATACTGTTTATGCTGTTATATTTGTTACTTTTATTACATAATCTAATTAACTATATATAAACTTATAAACTAAGAGTGCAGCAAAAGAACTAGCCTATAAAAACAGCAACAAACTAAGCTGAACGTTTTAACAGGACTCAATAAAGAAGTCACTAAAAGTTAACTTGTGGATGAGACATTGGAAAAGATTAGAGCAACTGTCAGTATCTAAAGGTATTCTATATTCAAATTGTTTCAAAACGTCTTTAGTTTCTTTCTCTGAAGAAATCAAAATGGGAAATCATACATCATGCATTAAGGGTGTGATTTTTGTGAGAGCGCTGAGAACACCATTCAGCAATCTAAACTCAAAGCAAAGATCTTGTTGGCTTTACATCTAAGGACTGGTGAATAAATGTAGTTTTATGTTTTAAAGAAAGTAAAATGCTTAAGTCTTAACATTTTATTAGTCCCAGCTATAACCAACTTTTCAGTTAACTGCCCAATTACAAGTGCCAGCTGTATTATTTAAGAGGGTGCTACTCTATTAATCTTAATTATTCCTTCTCAGTTTCAGAATGCTGGAAGCATCAGATACCAGGTTTTCCCACTACCCTCAAATTCTACTGAAAGGCATCTGCTACAAACATTAGCAATTAGTTGGAATCTAAAGATTTGAGTTAAATTTAATTTAAAATTTCAAAGTGTACCTAACAACAATAATTACAATTGAGAATAATAAGCAGGAAGAAAAGCAAGAATAAATGGGTATACCAAAAACACAACTTTGAAAGAGAGGAGAGACGAAACTAAGAATAGGAACAGCAAATCAAAAGCAAACAAAGTAACACTAAAGGATGGATGACTGACTGAATGAAAGCTGAAGATAATTATTGTTACAGTGAGACGGGTTCAACAAATGTAAAATGGTTAAAGTATAATGCATTCTTTGTGGGGAATTCTATGTATAGTCATGCACTGCTTAATGATGGGGATATGTTCTGAAAAACGCATCGTTAGGTGATTTTGTCATTGTGTAAACATCATAGAGCAGGGGTGTCCAACCCCAGGCCACAGATTAGTAGTGGTCCTGTTAGGAACCAGGCTGCACAGCAGGTGAGCGACAGGCAAGGCATTATTACTGCCTGAGCTCTGCCTCCTGTCAGATCAGCCATAGCATTAGATTCTCATAGAAGAGTGAACCCTATTGTGAACTGAACATGCTAAGGATCTACGTTATGTGCTCCTTATGAGGAGCCTTATGATCTGAGGTGGAACAGTTTCATCCTGAAATGCTCCCCTGCAGTCTGTGGAAAAACTGTCTTCTGGGAAACTGGTCCCTATTGCCAAAAAGGTTGGGACTGCTGTCATAGAGTGTACTACACAAAACTGAATGGTATAGTCTACCATACAACTGATCTATATGGTACAACCTATTATTCCTAGGATACAAACCTGTAAAAATGTTACTGTACTGAATACTCTTGGCAATTGTAAGACAATAGTAAGTATTTGTGTATCTAAACATAGAAAAATTACAGCAAAAAATACACCACAGAAGACAAAAAATGGTATACCTGCATAGGGCACTTACTATGAAAGGAGCTTGCAGAACTGGATGGAAGTTGCTCTAGGTGTCAATGAGTGAGTGGGAAGTAATTTGAGAAGACGTAGGTTTATAAGTAAACTTTATAAACATACTGTAAACTTAGGCTACAGTAAATTTCTAAAACATATTTTTCTTTCTTCAATAATAAAGTAAGCTTACTGTAAGTTTTCTTTTACTTTATAAGCTTTTTAGTGTTTTCTAAACTTTTTGACTGTTTTGTAATAACACTTAGCTTAAAAGACAAACTGATGAAAATCTATATAAAATATATATATATATATTTTTTTTTTTTTGTTTGTTTGTTTTGTTTTTGTTTTTGTTTTAGTTGCCCAGGCTGGAGTGCAATGCTGCAATCTTGGCTCACCACAAGCTTTGCCTCTCAGGTTCATGCGATTCTTCTGCCTCAGCCTCCTGAGTAGCTGGGATTACAAGCATGTACCACCACGCCAGGCTAATTTTGTATTTTTAGTAGAGATGGGTTTTTCCATGTTGGTCAGGCAGGCCTCAAACTCCTGAGCTGAGGTATCTGCCCACCTGGGCCTCCCAAATTGCTGGGATTATAGGAGTGGGCCACCACAACCAGATTATAAAGAAAATATAATATTTTATTTATATCCTTATACAACAAGCTTTTTCTTTTCTTTCTTTTTTTTTTTTTACATTTTAAACTTTTTTTGTTAAAAACTAAGAGACATGCACATTAAGCCTAGGACTATGCAGAGACTGGATCATCAATATCACTGTCTTCCACTTTTATAGTTTGTCTCACTGGAATGTCTTGAGACGCAATAACACACATACAGACTTATCTCCTATGATAATTTCTTCTGGACTATCTTTCAAATAACTTAGTTCAGGCTGTTTACAGTTAACTTCTAAATATATACATATACACTCTTAAGTATGATTAAAAAGTATAGTAAATACATAAACAATGGCCGGGTGCAATGACTGCTTCCTATAATCTCAGCCCTTTGGGAGGCTGAGGTGAGCTCATCATTTGAGGCCAGAGGTTCGAGACCAGCCTGGCCAACATGGTGAAACGCTGTCTTTACTAAAAATAAAAAGATTATCTAGGCATGATGGCTCACACCTGTAATCCCGGCTAGCTGGGAGGTTTAGGCATAAGAATCATTTGAACCTGGGAGGCGGTGGTTGCAGTGAGTGGAGATAGTGCCACTGCACTGCAGCTCAGGCAATGCAGTGAGCCTGTCTCAAAAAAAAAAAAAAAATCACATAAACCAGTAACATAGTAATTTATTATCAAGTATTATGTACTGTACGTAATTGTATGCACTATACTTTTTTACAACCGGCAGCACAGTAGGTTTACACTAGAACTACCCTAAACACTTGAGTAATCATTATACTATGACATTATCACTAAGTGAGAGGATTTTTTCACCTCCATTATAATAATATGCATAGAATCACTGTTGTATATGTGGTCTCTCCGCCATTGATTGAAATGTCATTATATGTCACATGACTCTGGCTGTTAAAAATGAGACAGAGGCTGGGCACAGTGGCTCACACCTGTAATTCCAGCACTTTGAGGGGCTGAGTTGGGCAGATTGCTTGAGCCCAGGAGTTCCAGAACAACCTCGGCAATACAGTGAAACTCCATCTCTAAAACAAACAAACAAACAAAAAAAACACACAAAAAACAAAAAAACAAAAAAATAGCAGGGCATGATGGCCTGTGCCTATAGTCCCAGCTACTTGGGAGGCTGAGGTGGGAAGATAGCTTTAGCCTGGGAGGTTGAGGTGGCAGTGAGCTGTGATCACGCCACTGCACTCCAGCCTGGGCAACAGAGTGAAACCCTGTTTCAAAAATAAATAAATATACATAAAAAAACAAACCAAACTAAAACAAAACAAAAAAACCTGAGAAGACAGATATCTAGACAAAAGCATGAAAAGATTCTGATGCTTTATTATTGAGTAAAAAAACTCAAGATGCTGAAAAATAAATATGATCCCATTTTTGTTCAACATTTTGCATACATAGTTGTCAGTGCATAGAAAATATAAAGAAAGCTGTCGGCAATGGCTACTCTGGAGTCTTGCGATGGGGATGATAGGGAAGGGTACACTTTTTATAGGGCTCATTTTCATACAACATTTTATTTCCTAAGTAAATAACAGACATTCAGCTTTGGAAAAGGCAATAGTATGAAAATGTAACAACAGAATTGATGGCTACAGAATAACTACTTTATATCTCGGTTTAAATACTTTGGATATTGTTAATGTTTCCAGGTTTATGACTTCTGGGGTGATAATAGAAAAACAGAGTGAAATGCCTTTTCCAAACTGGAATGGCTAAGAAATCCTAAGGGAATCCTCTAAAATAAAGGAAATAATGAAATATATGTTGGTAACTACACCTCGACTCTTCTTTATTTATATTTCTATATGGTATTTCTAGAGCACTATGCTATAGGGGATTTCTTTTCATATTATTAAGTCACTGATGTGTCATTTTATCAATTCTATTAAATTTTCTGTTTTAACTGTCATGCCTTTTAACCTTTCCTGCTCTGATTTCTGCTTTGCATGGAAATCTGTTAACTTTCTAGTTGTCTTTGGTGGATATCAATCCTCTGGAGTCTCTCTAAGGCTTCAGACTAAAGTTTTTAAAGTTGTCTTTTTGGCCAGGCACAGTGGCTCACGCCTGTAATTCCAATGCTTTGGGAGGCCAACACAGGTAGATTGTTTGAGCTCAAGAGTTTGAGACTACCCTGGGGAACATAGCAAAACCCTATCTCTACAAAACACACACACACAAAAATCAGTGGGGTGGGATGGCAGATGCCTGTGTTCCCATTTACTCAGGAGGCTCAGGTGGGAGGATTGCTTGAGCCTTGAAAGCAGAGGTTGCAGTGAGTCAATATCACACCATTGCATTCCAGCCTGGGTGAGAGTGAGGCTCCATCTCAAAAAAAACTGCTGTTTGCTTCTTGCATCATCTACATTTCCTCTGGAGTAAATAATTCATTTTCTAATTTCATTTTCATTTTACTGATCTTCCTCATATATCTGGTGGTCTTTACGTGTATGTTCATGTTTATAAATGAAGGACTATGTTGTTCACGACAGGTGATCATCATGGATTTCTTGTACCTCTGTTGTTGTCTTGTGTCGTTTCTCCAGCAGGATACCCCTCAGTGAACTGGAGGACTACCGCCTTTGATTAAGTGGAAATGGCATACTGACATACTTAAGGTCCATGACAGGCATCAATAAAGAAATCTTTGTCACAGTGTTGAAAGGCACTGGTATATGTGGGAAGCCCTTAGTATATTTATAGAGCATCTCCTACTAGATTAAAAAAAACAGTTATCCTAGTCTTAACACAGGGACAAAACTTTTACTGAGTTGTCTATATAGGACGAAGGGGTGGCCTTCAGTCATCATGTCTCTTTGGTCTCTACCAATCAATGACAGTTTCTCAGTCTCTCCTTGTTTTCCTATGACCTGGACATTCCTGAAGAATACTGATCAGTTAACTTGTAGAATCTCCCTCAATTTGCTTTTGAATGAAATTCTCTCATGTTTATACTGAGATTACTCATTTTTGCCAAGGTGATATTAAGCCCAAGTTATATATATAACATGACATTAAGAACATAACATTAGAAGGTACCTGATGTCAAGATATTGTTAATATTAACTCTGAACATGTAATTAAGGCAGCATCCACCCGTTTTTCCACAGTAAAGTTATTATTTTTCCCTTTGTAATTAATATATATCTTTCATGGATGCATTTGAGGTAAGATTTTTAAAAGGAAATAATTTCTAGTCACAATTAATCAATTTTAGCATCCATAGATAATTATTGCCTGTAAAAATGATTTCTATATTTATCAAATGGTGGTTTTTTGTTTCAATTTTTCTACATTTATTTATCAGAATTTTACTATAAGGACAAGCTGAAATTTTGGGGGAGAGGACCCAAGATGGCCAACTAGGAACAGCTCAGGATTGCAGCTCCCAGTGAAAACGCAGAGGGTGAGTGGATGCCGCATTTCCAGATAGATTTTTATTGCCCACAGGCAAGGAGATTCCCAGGCGGAGAAGCCCCATGAGTTGCCAGCACGGCTGTTTTGGCCAGCGCGGCCAGCATGGCTACTTTGCCGGCGCCCTGGCACGGGGTTCTCCATACAAAATACACTGGTCTGGGTGCCCTTTTAGCTGGCTATTAGAGACCCGGGAAGGCAGATCACCCATTCATCTGATTTAAAAAGGAACTGAAATAGGGAGCCAGGCCAGGAGATTCCTGGGCAAAAAAACTGCCACGAATCTCAGCGCCACTGTTTCAGCCGGCACAGTGAGTTGCCGCACAGGAAATCACACAGATCCCAGCGCCTTTTCAACAGGCTACTGGAACACCTGGTAGAGAGTCGACCGTACAACTGAAAAAAAAAAAAAAAAAAAAAAACCAGGCTCTGAGTCAGGGAGTCAGGTGATCAGGCTAGGCTGGACCCAACCCCCCAACACACAAAAAACAAAACAGCAATTGAAAACACTCTGGGTTGAGAGTTTCACAGCAAGCACGGCTGAACCCCAGATGGTCCAGCTCTGTGGGGGAGGGGCATCCGCCATTACCGAAACACTCCACCACTACCGAGGTAGTCCACCATCACTGAGGCAGTCCACCATTGCCAAGGCAATCTGCCATTACAGAGAGAGTCCGCCATTACAGAGGTGGGCCAACATTGCCGAGGTAGTTCTAACTACACCCATACAAAAAGGACTGCAGGGAAGATCACATGGCAGCTGGGTGGAGCCCACAGCAGCTCAGCAAAGCCTCTGCAGGCAGACAGTGAGGAGGCTGCCTCCTCGCTGCGCAGGGCAGCCCTGAAAAAAAAAGGCAGCAGCACAATGGAAACTCATAAATAAAGCCCTAACTCCCTGGGACAGAGCACC
The DNA here is from genome assembly GCF_009761245.1 of Sapajus apella. Lineage (NCBI taxonomy): Eukaryota > Metazoa > Chordata > Mammalia > Primates > Cebidae > Sapajus > Sapajus apella. The sequence goes on along the minus strand of NW_022436955.1, from coordinate 15,531,429 downwards.
TGGGAAATAAAAAAAAAAAAAGAGTTTATGAGCTCTGCTGCAGCAGACCTAAATGTACCTGCCCAGCAACTCTGAATGAACAACGGAGCTCACAGCTCAGCACTTGAGCTCCAATAAAGGACAGACTGTCTCCTCAAGCAGCTCCCTGACCCCTGTATGTCCAAAGAGTCACCTCATAAAGGAGAGAACACACTGACATTTGGCAGGTATCCTTCTGGGACAAAGATAGCAGAAGAAGAAACTGGTAGGAACCCTTACTGTGCTGCAACTGCTGCGGGTGATCCTCAGGCAAGCAGGGCCTAGAGTGGACCTCAGCAGTCCTACAGTAGAGGGGCCAGATTGTTAGAAGGAAAACTAAGAAACAGAAATAACTTAATCATCCACAAACTAGAAGTTCACCCAGAGATGCAATCTCAAAGTCAGCAATTACAAAGACAACAGGTGGATAAATCCACAAAGATGGGAAGAAACCAGCGCAAGAAGGATAAAAACACACGAAACCAGGACACCTCTCCTCCTACAAGGGATCACAACTCCTCACCAGCAAGGGAACAAGGCTGGATGGAGAATGAATGTGATGAAATGACAGAATCAGACTTCAGAAGGTGGGTAATAAGAAACTTCTGTGAGCTAAAAGAACATGTTCTAACCCAATGCAAAGAAACTAAGAACCTTGAAAAAAGATTTGATGAAATGCTAACGAGAATGGACAACATAGAGAGGAATATAAGTGAATTGACGGAGCTGAAAAACACAACACGAGAACTTCACGAAGCATGCACAAGTTTCAACAGCCGAATTGACGAAGCAGAAGAAAGGATATCAGAGGTCGAAGATCAACTCAATGAAATAAAATGAGAAGGCAAGAATAGAGAAAAAAGGGTAAAAAGGAATGAACAAAGTCTCCAAGAAATGTGGGACTATGTAAAAAGAACTAATCTACATTTGATAGGTGTACCTGAATGTGAGGAAGAGAATGAATCCAAGCTGGAAAATACTCTTCAGGATATTATCCAGGAAAACTTCCCCAACCTAGCAAAGCAGGCCAATATTCAAGTCCAGAAAATACAGAGAACACCACAAAGATATTCCTCAAGAAGAGCAACCCCAAGGCACATAATCTTCAGATTCACCAGGAGTGAAATGAAGGAGAAAATGCTAAGGGCAGCCAGAGAGAAAGGTCGGGTTACCCACAAAGGGAAGCCCATTAGACTCGTAGCAGATCTCCCGGCAGAAATCCTACAAGCCAGAAGAGAGTGGAGGCCAATATTCAACAACCTTAAAGAAAAGAACTTTCAACCCAGAATCACATATCCAACCAAACTAAGCTTCATAAGTGAAGGAAAAATAAAATCCTTTGCGAACAAGCAAGTACTCAGAGATTTCATCACCACCAGGCCTGCTTTACAAGAGCTCCTGAAAGAGGCTCTACACATATAAAGGAACAGCCAGTAACAGCCACTCTAAAAACATACCAAAGGGTAAAGAGCATCAACACAATCAAGAATCTGCATCAACTAATGGGCAAAACAGCTAGCTAGCATCAAAATGGCAGTATCAAATTCACACATAACAATATTAACCCTAAATGTAAATGGACTAAATGCCCCAATCAAAAGACACAGACTGGAAAATTGGATAAAAAGCCAAAACCCAATGGTGTGCTGTATCCAGGAAACCCATCTCCCATGCAAGGATACACCAAGGCTCAAAATAAAGGGATGGAGGAAGATTTACCAAGCAAATGGAGAGCAAAAAAAAGCAGGAGTTGCAATTCTCGTCTCTGATAAATAGACTTTAAAGCAACAAAGATCAAAAGAGACAAAGAAGGACATTACATAATGGTAAAAGGATCAATGCAACAAGAAGAGCTAACAATCCTAAATATATACACACCCAACACAGGAGCACCCAGATACATAAGGGAAGTTCTTAATGACTTACAAAGAGACTTAGACTCCAACACAAATATAGTGGGAGACTTTAACACCCCATTGTCAATATTAGACAGATCACCAAGACAGAAAATTAACAAGGATATCCAGGACTTGAACTCAGACCTGGAACAAGCAAACCTAATAGGCATTTACAGAACTCTCCAGCCCAAATCCACAGAATATACATTCTTCTCAGCACCAAAACACACCTACTCTAAAATTGACCACGTAACTGGAAGCAAATCACTCCTCAGCAAATGCAAAAGAATGGAAATCATAATAAACAGTCTCTCAGACCACAGGGCAATCAAGTTAGAACTCAGAATGCAGAAACTAACTCAGAACTGCACAGCTTCATGGAAACTGAACAACTGGCTCTTGAATGTTGACTGCAGAAACAATGAAATGAAGGCAGAAATCAAGATGTTCTTCGAAACCAATGAGAATGAAGACACAACATACCAGAATCTCTGGGACACATTTAAAGCAGTCTCTAGAGGAAAATATATAGCAATAAGTGCCCACATGAGAAGCAAGGAGAGATCGAAAATTGACACCCTATCATCCAAATTGAAAGACCTAGAGGAGCAAGACCAAAAAAACTCAAAACCTAGCAGAAGACAAGAAATAACTAAGATCAGAGCAGAACTGAAGGAGATGGAGACACAAAAAACCCTTGAAAAAATCAATAAATCCAGGAGCTGGTTTTTCAAAAAGATCAACAAAATAGACCACTAGCCAGATTAATAAAAAAGAAAATAGCCAGATTAATAAAAAAGAAAAGAGAGAATAACCAAATAGATGCAATAAAAAACGAAAACGGGGATATCACCACAGATTCCACAGAAATTCAAACCATCATCAGAGATTATTACAAACAACTCTATGCACATAAACCAGTAAACCTGGAAGAAATGGATAAATTCCTGGACACTTGCACTCTCCCAAGCCTAAACCAGGAAGAAGCTGAAACTCTAATAGAGCAATAAGAAGAGCTGAGGTTGAGGCAGCAATTAATAGCCTACTACCCCCCAAAAAAGCCCAGGTCCAGATGGGTTCACAGCCGAATTCTACCAGACATACAAACAGGAGCTGGTACCACTTCTTCTGAAACTGTTCCAAATAATTCAAAAAGAGGGAATCCTTCCCAAATCATTTTATGAGACCAACATCATCCTGATACCAAAACCCGGCAGACTCAACAAGAAAAGAAAACTTCAGGCCAATATCCATGATGAACATAGATGCAAAAATCTTCAGTAAAATACTGGCAAGCCGATTGCAACAGCACATCAAAAAGCTTATCCACCATGATCAAGTAGGCTTCATCCCGGGGATGCAAGGCTGGTTCAACGTACGCAAGTCTATAAACGTAATTCACCACATAAACAGAACCAAAGACAAAAATCACATGATTATCTCAATTGATACAGAGAAGGCCTTTGACAAATATCAACAGCCTTTTATGCTAAAAACCCTCAATAAACTAGGTATTGATGGAACGTATCTCAAAATAATAAAAGCTATTTATGACAAACCCACAACCAATATCATACTGAATGGGCATAAACTGGAAGCATTCCCTTTGAAATCTGGCACTAGGCAAGGATGCCCTCTCTCAGCACTTCTATTCAATATAGTACTGGAAGTTCTAGCCAGAACAATCAGGCAAGAAAAAGAAATAAAGGGTATTCAAACAGGAAAGGAGGAAGTCAAATTGTCTCTATTTGCAGATGACATGATTGTATATCTAGAAGACCCCATTGTCTCAGCCCAAAATCTCCTGAAACTGATAAGCAACTTCAGCAAAGTCTCAGGATACAAAATCACAAGCATTCCTATACACCAATATCAGACTTAAAGAGAGCCAAATCAAGAATGAACTGCCATTCACAATTGCTACAAAGAGAATAAAATACCTAGGAATACAACTAACAAGGAACATTAAGGACCTCTTCAAGGAGAACTACAAAGCATTGGTCAAGGAAATAAGAGAGGACACAAACAGATGGAGAAACATTCCATGTTCATGGTTAGGAAGAATCAGTATTGTGAAAATGGCCATACTGTCCAAAGTAATTTACAGATTCAACGCTATCCCCATCAAGCTACCAATGATCTTCTTCAAAGAACTGGGAAAAAACACCTTAAACTTCATATGGAACCAAAAGAGAGCCTGCATAGCCAATTCAGTTCTAAGCAAAAAGAACAAAGCGGGAGGCATCACACTACTGGACTTCAAACAATATTACAAGGCTACAGTAATCAAAACAGCATGGTACTGGTACCAAAACAGAGATATAGACCAATGGAACAGAACAGAGGCCTCAGAGGCAACACAACATATCTACTACCAGCCCATCTTTGACAAACCTGACAAAAACAAGCAATGGGGAAAGGATTCCCTGTTTAATAAATGGTGATGGGAAAACTGGCTAGCCATGTGCAGAAAGCAGAACTGGATTCCTTCCTGACACCTTACACTAAAATTAACTCCAGATGGATTAAAGACTTAAACATATGGCCTAACACCATAAAAACCCTAGAAGAAAATCAGGCAAAATCATTCATGACATAGGTGTAGGCAAGGACTTCAAGACCAAAACACCAAAAGCATTGGCAACAAAAGCCAAAATAGACAAATGGGACGTAATCAAACTCCACAGCTTCTGCACGGCAAAAGAAACAGTCATTACAGTGAATCGGCAACCAACAGAATGAGAAAAAATTTTTGCAGTCTATCCATCCGACAAAGGGCTGATATCCAGAATTTACAAAGAACTAAAACAGATTTACAAGAAAAAACCAAACAAGCCCATTCAAAAGTGGGCGAAGGATATGAGCAGTCACTTTACAAAAGACATACATGAGGCCAACAAACATGAAAAAATGCTCATCATCACTGGTCATTAGAGAAATGCAAATCAAAACTGCACTGAGATACCATCTCACACCAGTTAGAATGGTGATCATTAAAAAATCTAGAGACAACAGATGCTGGAGAGGATGTCGAGAAATAGGAACACTTTTACACTGTTGGTGGGAGTGTAAATTAGTTCAACCATTGTGGAAGACAGTATGGCGATTCCTCAAGGACGTAGAAATAGAAATTCCATTTGATTCAGCAATCCCATTTTGGGTATACAACCAAAGGATTATAAATTGTTCTACTATAAGGACAGATGCCCACGAATGTTCATTGCAGCACTGTTTACAATAGCAAAGACCTGGAACCAACCCAAATGCCCATCGATGATAGACTGGACAGGGAAAATGTGACACATATACACCATGGAATATTATGCAGCCATCAAAATCAATGAGTTCGTGTCCTTTGTAGGGAGATGGATGAACCCGGAAACCATCATTCTCAGCAAACTGACATAAGAGCAGAAAATCAAATACTGCATGTTCTCACTCATAGGCGGTTGTTGAACAATGAGAACACATGGACACAGGGAGGGGGGCACTACACACTGGGGTCTGTTGGGGGGAAATGGGGGAGGGACAGTGGGGGGTGGGGAGTTGGGGAGAGATAGTTGGGGAGAAATGCCAGATATAGGTGAAGGGGAGGAAGGCAGCAAATCACACTGCCATGTGTGTACCTATGCAACTATCTTGTGTGTTCTTCAAATGTATCCCAAAACCTAAAATGTAAGAAAAAAAAAGGACAAGCTGTGTCCTTTTGCCTTAATTTGTTTATTCAATTTTTTACATCAGTATAGACTCAATGATATTTAATACTATAGGTTTTAATTCATTACTAGCATTACATAATCTCACATGGGGTTTTAAAATTACTTTTTATACTTGATTTTGAATATAATTGTGTATTATTCAGAAAATACAATCTGAGTGACATCAATTTTTGGATATTTATTGAAATTTCCTTTGTGAAAAGCATGTGGTTAACTTCTGTAAATATTTTTTGTATGCATGACATAATAAGCATTCTTTGTTTTCTTTGTTCTTCATTGTGAAGTATAAAACACATAGAAAGTACACCAAATACAATTAAATAGTTAGTGAATTATTATAAAGCAGACCCCTGTGTTACTACCACCGAGGTGAAAAAACAGAACTCAGTGACAGAAAAGGCTCCCAAATACCATGTACCAACCTTCCTCCTGAAGAAAACCAATGCCTTGATTTTCTTGGTTTGTTTTTAAGAGATGGTGCTTTGCTATGCTGCCCAGGCTGGAGATCAGTAGCAATCCACAGGTGCAATCATAGTGCACTATAGCCTCCAACTTCTGGGCTCAAACAATCTTGCCTCAGCTTTGAGTAGAAAGGACTACAGGCACACATCACCACATCCAGCCAATGCCTTGATTTTTGGTAACCTAGTCACCTGCTCTTCTAATAAGTTTACCACTTAAGTATGCATTACTAAAAACTATAGAGGTGGCTGGGCACAGTGGCTCACATATGTAATCCCAGTGCTTTGGGAAGCTGAGGTAGGTGGATTACCTGAGGTCTGGAGTTCAAGACCAGCCTGGCCAATACAGTGAAACCCTCTCTCTACTAAAAATACAAAAATTAGCCTGGTGTGTTGGTGCACAACTGTAGTCCCAGCTACTCAGGAGGCTGAGGCAGGAGAAATGCTTGAACCTGGGAGGCAGAGGTTGCAGTGAGCTAAGATTGCACCACTGCATTCCAGCCTGGATGGCAGAGGGAGATTCCATCTCAAAAACAAAACAAAACAAAACAAAAAACCACCACCAACAAAAATCTACAGGATATATTATGGAAACGTGATTAATCAATTAATGCCAAAGTAAACTTCACAAAAAGAAATATTACGAATCAAAGAAAAAGATTTCATAATGATAAAAGGTTCAGTTCACTAAGAATGCATTATAGGCCGGGCGCGGTGGCTCAAGCCTGTAATCCCAGCACTTTGGGAGGCCGAGGCGGGTGGATCACGAGGTCAAGAGATCGAGACCATCCTGGTCAACATGGTGAAACCCCGTCTCTACTAAAAATACAAAAAAATCAGCTGGGCATGGTGGCACGTGCCTGTAGTCCCAGCTACTCAGGAGGCTGAGGCAGGAGAATTGCCTGAACCCAGGAGGCGGAGGTTGCGGTGAGCCGAGATTGCGCCATTGCACTCCAGCCTGGGTAACATGAGCGAAACTCCGTCTCAAAAAAAAAAAAAAAAAAAAAAAAAGAATGCATTATATTCCTAAATGTGTTTGCATCTAATAACAGAACTTCAAGAACATGAGGCAAAAATGACAGAAATGAAGACAAAGTACCTGCTCATAACTGAAAATGTTAAGTCATTTCTCAGTAATTGATAGAATAGACAGCAAATCAGAAAAGATACAGATGTGAACAACCATTACCTAGAATCCTATGCCTAACAATTGCAAAATACACACTTTTTTCAATGTATGGAACAGATGGTATCTCATTGAGTTTTAATTTCCAATTTTGTAATGAATGAGCATAAATATATCTTCATATGATTATTAACTACCTGGCTATTGTAGATGCTATTGCTGCTCTGCCCAGATCTTCTTAATCAGGACACTGCAACTATACTTCAACTGCCAGTAATAGCTTACAGTCGCCTCTTACAAGATTGCTGTTGGCTGATGGGAGCACCACCTCACCCTTCAGACACCACTTCGCTTGGAATGGCTAGGATATGCCACCCTACCAGAGGTGGCTCAGAACAATGATTAACTGATGTGGGGGCACAACAGGCCAGCTACTAAGAACAAGCTTTGGGATACAATGCATGCTCCAGAGCTCACTATAGGATTAAGCTGACGCTAGACTTCTTCTGAAACCCTATCTTATTCTTAACTTATTCCCTGTCCTATCCTGTTTCATTTCCTCCCTTACAAGAATCTCCTGACAGAAGACTTATATTTTAATATATCATTCACACAAAAATTGCTGTTTAGGGCTCTGTCTTTAGACAGTCCTACCTAGGATAGTTGCTACCAGTAGTGATAACTGTAAAAATAGTCTGGAAAAGGTGGTGGATTCCCTGGCGTGTTGCTGCAGTGTAAATGCTAAGACTTTCACCTACGGTAAATGGGGACGTGGTACAAAGCAGAAATACAGTATTAGCCTGTATAAGAGAGTAGGTATGAGGATTGTGAAGCTGGGTATTTATTGCTGAGCACTAATGATTTAATGAAGAAAGAGATTGACAAGTTAGGTCAATTCAGCACCAACTTAAAGAATAAAAATTAAAAGGCAAACATGGTTTAAGATTAGAAATGTGAGTTATTTATAAGATAATCCTGCCGTATAATGGCAGGATTTAAGAGAAGGCTAATTTCTCATCCCAGCCAACTTTTCTATGCCAAAGTTAAGTTCCTGATAGAAAATATTACCTTGAATCTTCTGGGCCTGTGGAAGGAACCCATTCTTCCTCGTTAGCATATAGGAGCTCCATCCTGCTTATGACCACACAAAGACTTCAAGGTATCCTATAGAATAACGCTTTCCTTTCTTAGAGTCTGACCTCAAAACCTTGGTCACCAGAGGAATAGTTTGTGTCAAACCTCAACATAGGCCCATAGGAAAACCTTGGATCTACTAATGGAGAAAGGAGATTTAATGCCAATACAGTGGCAGCACCTGGCTAATAAGTACTGCGGAAACTGGCAGAATATGCCTGTGAGTAAATCCTAATGGTGCTGGATCAGGGGAAGTATAATGTAAAGCTGCTTAATGAAGGAACTTTTCCATAACTCTGACTTTACACTCTGACAAAGGCCCCTGGAGTCAGTTTATTTTTTTTATTTTTTGAGATGGAGTCTCGCTCTGTCCCCAGGCTGGAGTACAGTAGCATGATCTTGGCTCACTACAACCTCCACCTCCCAGGTTCAGGCAATTCTCCTGCCTGAGCCTCCCAAGTAGGACTAGGTGCATGCCACCATGCCCAGCTAATTTTGGTACTTTTAGTAGAGATGGGGTTTCACCATGTTGGCCAGGATAGTCTCGACCTCTTGGCCTTGTGATCTGCCCACCTCCCCTCCCAAAGTGCTGGGATTACAGATGTGAGCCAAAGCATCTGGCCAGGATCAGTTTTTAATACATGGATGCAATGGTTTTTGGATATCTGAAATGAGTGAAAGCTTGTTTAAATAGAGATGTACTAAGTGATGTACTGTAAACTGTTCAGAGCATAATAAAAACCTCAGAAAAGTGGCTATGCAGAAGTGGACATGTTATATGAAGCCAAAAACCCAGCTTATGATGTTCTCCGGAAGGAAATGCTTCATTTACCAGCATAAGTGAGGAGTTCAGCAGTCACTCTTCTGTAGATGGGGACTTTTTGAAGATGATAGTGTTATGGAAGTGGAATCTCTTCTATCAATGTGAATGATATGATCCAGGAATAGATCATAGAGATTGAGTGGCATCAGGTGTATGATGGAAATGTATACCACATGCATAATTATGTAATATTTTACATATACATAAAACTCATATTCAAAAGAGAGTGAGATTAGATGAGCAGGATGATGAAGTAAGAATAGAAAGTCATAATCCTGTGCTCAGTTTCCACACCCTAAGTTAGTTCTAACTCAGAATCCATCACCTAAAAGAAAAACTAGGGCCCCTTTGTTGCCACAAGACAGAAAATGAATACATTGGTGGCTAACGTCATCTTTCTGGGATGTGGTTCTATAAGGTCTGAATAATACTGTCTTATATTAATATATCTACTCCAGGTTTCATTTGATTAGTGTTAATATGGTTTATCTATCTCCTGCCTTTGGTTTTTAAACTATTCATATTTAAGGTGGTTTGGTGGTAGGCAGCGTATATTTCAGTCTTGCTCTTTTTTAATGCAGTCTGAGAATATCTGCCATTTATTAAGAGAATTTAGGCCATTTATATTTAATGTGATTATTGAAGATTAACTTTAAATCCATTATTTTGCTATTTGTTTTGGATTAATGGAACATTTTTGGTAATTTCATTTTCTTTTCTTTGTTAGCTTATTAACCATAACTGCCATTTAACTTAGTTTTTAAAAAATAAGACTTTAACTTTTTAGTCTATCTTCAAGTGATATTATTGATATTATGCCACTTCATGTATAGTGTAAGACCTTAAAACAGAATCTTCCATTTGTATCCTTTAATAGCTTTTGTGCTATTGTTGTCATAAGTTTTACATGTTATAAAATTAATTAATTATTTTTGCTTTAAGCTATCAATTATTTTTAAATGTTTCTACTAATAAAAAAAAGTTTTCTAAATTCACCAACATAATTACCATTTCCAAAGCTTTTCATAGATGGGGTATAATTCTGCTTTTGCTTGCAGGGCTTCCTTAACATTTCTTGTAGAGCAGGTCTGCTAATGATGCAGTCTTTCAGCTTTTGTACCCTCTGAAAAAGTTTTTTTCACCTTTGCTTTTAAAAGATATTTTTGCTGTGTACGAAATTTTAATTGAACTTTTTTCTTTTGATACTTTATAGGTGTTTCTCCACTGTTTTCTAGCTTACATTGATTCCAATGTTTTCTGTGTGTTATGGTGGATCATTTCTATGTCTTCACTAATCACTTCTGAAATATCCAATATCCTGTGAATCCCCTACAGTGGTATTCTTAATCTCAGATATGACAGCTTTTACTCTCTACAAGTTAAATCTTTTTCTTTCATGTCTCTACTTACCATGTGTCTGCTTTACTCAGTTATGATAGCTGTTTAAATGTCCTCATCCACTAATTCTATCTTCTGTGTCATTTTTAGTCTTGTTTAATTGTCCTCCTTGTTACTGGTAGAAAATATTTTATCTCAGTATGTAGCTTATTTTTTTCATTTACTTCTTGTCCTTCAAATAGTAGGAGTTTCAATTTTGCTGAAGTCCAACTTACCTAATTCATTTGTGGTGTAAGTTCTTTCCCTGCTACCTACAGAAAAATCTTTTGCCTAGCCCAAGGTCACAAAACTTACGTTTTCTTGAAGAACTATTTTAGTGTTACATTTTAATTTTATTCTAATTCCCATTTAAGATTAGTATTTGTATAAAGAGAGAGTCAAGTCTCTCACTCATTCATTTATATGGTTCCTGTACTGTGTATTAAAATGACTATTCTCTCTACATTAAGTTGCCTTTGAACATTTGCCAACAAATTGCATGTCAATTTCTGGGCTCTCTATTCTTTTCCATGAATCTTTGTCTCTATCTTTATGTAATTATCACACTGTTTGATTACTGTAGCTTTATACAACATTAAAAAGCTAATGTGAGTCCTCTAATGTTCTTTGAAAAAAATTATCTTAGCTATTCTATTGCTTTTCTTTATATATTTTAGAATCAGCTTGTCAATTTCTAGAAAAAAACTGTTGGGTTTTTGATGAAGATTAAATTTCACTATATTTCAATTGGGAGAGAAATTACGTTAATAATATTAAGTCCTCCAATCCATGAGCATGGTATTTCTAATTTGTTTCTTAGGTGTATTATAGTTTTCAGTATGTAAACCTTGAACATATTTTCTTAGGCTTATCCCTAAATACTTCATGCTTTTTAATATTATTATGATGGTACTTCTTTAAAAAATGTCTTACTATTAATTGCTAGTGCGTTTTTGAATTTTGATCTTGTATCCCATGACATTGCAAAACTCACCTATCAGTTCTAGCATCTTTTTAATAAATTTGGAATTTTGGTGCAGACAATATCATCTGAAAATAAAGATAATTTTATCTATTCCTTTCTAATCTATAATCCTCCTGTATAGACAACTTTAATTAGGCAAAGCAAGTTACCTCTTATTCCTTGTTAGCAAAGATATTTTATCATGAATCAATGTTAATTTCTATCATTTTTACCCTGTATCCATTGAAATGATTATTAAAATAACAACCTGGTGATATGATGAATCTCATTGATTTTAGTATATTGAACCAACCTTGCATTCTTGGAATAAACCTGGCTTGCTTGTGATTTTTTTTGACATATTAGATTCAATTTGCTAATATTTTGTGTTTTTTGTGTCTATGTTTATGAGTTATTAGTCTGTAGTTCTCTATTATTATACTGTCTTTGTTTTTTGGCATAGGGTAATGCTGACCTCATCAAATGAGTTGGGGGAGTGTTCTCTGTTCTATTTCCTGAGATTGTTTAGAGTTGGTATGATTTTTTTCTTAAAGGTTGGTAGAATTTGCCAGTGAAGCCACTAGACATGGTATTTTACTTACAGGAAAGTTTTTAAACCACAAAGTCAATTTACTTAAACATATAAAACAATTCAGGTTTATTCTACTTGAACGGGTTTTGGTAATTTGTGTCTTTTGAGGAATTTATTTCATCTAGGTTTATCAAAGTATTAACGAAGTTGTTATTTACTTTTATTATCCGTTTAATATATGTCAGCCTTAGTGATTGATGTCCACTCTTTCATTCTTAATCTTGGTAATTTGTATCTTCTCACTTTTTTCTCATTTAGTCTGGCCAGACGTTTATTGACTTTTGTAATCTTTGCAAAGAACCAGCTTTTGAGTATTCTGACTATATTGTTTTTCTGTTTTCAACTTCCTTGGTTTATGTTCTTATTATTTCTTTTCTTCTTGTTTTGAGTTTAATTTGTTTTCTTAAGACACATTATTGATTCAAAACTTTCTAGGTTTCTAAAACAAGACACTAAAACTTATTTTCCTCTATGTACATCGTTAGCTGCATCTCAGGAATGTTATTTTCATTCTCATTTAATTAAAAACAAAGAGGCCTGTGACTGCCTCTTTTACCTATGTCATTTAGAAATATGTTTAATTTCTAAAAATTTGGGATTTTCTAGATATCATTCCGTTATTGATTTCTAGTTCAATTTGTTTGTGGTCAAGAGATATTTTGTCTGACTTGACTACTTTTAAATTTACTGATTTTTTTTTTTAATGGAACACAATGTGGTCTCTTTTAGCAAATGTTTTGTGTGCACTTGAAAATAATTTGTATTCTGCTCTCAACCAATGGGTTGTTTTTCCTGTTTTCTTAAATGGCTATTATTAGAAAACAAAACTTTATAAAAAAGAAGGAATATCACATAAGGTTGCATTGAGAAATCTGAAGTAGTTCTCCATATGAACTTAATGAAGTACCTGTACACATAATTAATAACAACATAAGAGATTAGGCACTATCAAATGAAAGCAGATAATGAATAAGTTACCCCTTCACATGGTTACCTCTCAACCTGTTCCCAATATGATCCAATAACCCATTGTCTATACTCCAGTCACACTGGACTTACTTTAGTTCTTCCAAGTAACCATGTTTTTTTTTCTGCGTCAGGATTTACTGCATATAATCTCTATCTGGACAATATAATCTCTATCTTTCCATTAAGTTCTCTTCAACTTTCAGACTTGACCTTGAATTCACTTTCTTTAGAAACTCTTTTTGACATTTCCTGCAAGGATTATGTCCTCCTTGTTAAGGATCAGTGGTATGCACTTTCATGACAATCTGTTCCTCTCTTTCACAGAATTTATGATTATAATGAAAACTATGAGGACAGAATATGCTGTATTATCAAAGATGTTACGGATTCTCAAAAGATTCAGAATCCCCTACTCAAGAAAGTCAGCAGAATGAGACATGGATTGACCAACTAAACTCACCTAAAATCTGATTTTTACTGGATATAATTTCTCCTGTGAAGACTATTCTAAAAGTAGAATTATACCTTCAGAAGAATATTGATTGTATGATTGTTCCGTATCAATATCTAACACATCCAGGTGACTATCATGTATAAAATATTACAGGGCACATAAAAAAACAACCAAAATGAGAAATCCCATTCTTATGCCTTCTATAGGTGCAGGCAAATATTAATAGATAAGGTGTCTACTTCTCTAAGACATTCCTTGCTTAAGAAAATAAAAACCATATATAAAGAGTAAGTTAGGCTTGAATAACTTTTCTTTTCCAAATTAAATCCAAAATTTAAGGCTTTAGAGTCCAAGTTTCTTGTAAATTTTAGGCAAAAAAATCAATAAGTGACGGAAGTGAGAGGAAAATCTTTGCCTTTCATGTACATTTGAAACCTTCATTTCATTTAAATAGCACTTGATGATATTAGGAGTGATCACTTACAGAAAAATATACAGAGCTTTCCTGGCAATGGAATCGGAAGAGCTGCCTTCCTCATGCCTCTCAGGCTCACTTTGTAAATTATGTGAAACACTTTTAGACAGACACTGGCACTCATAAATTATACAGTTCATTTGCATATTCCAGTCATGAGACATTATGCAAAGTGACATGATTTGCATAATGGATTCCTCTTGTCGCTTCACTTGCTGCGTGCTTTTAAAAAACAAAATGAAATAAAATGAAAGCATAAAAAGGTGAAAGCATCAAGTCCCCAGCCTTGCCTGTCTTCTTCCCAACTACAGTATCAATTGCTTTCATTTTCTACAGAGGATTGGGGGAAAGGGGCAGAAAGCAAAGATACACAGACATATAACAAAGAGCTTTCACATGAATTTTGTTCTTAATTACAATGTACCTACTTTCTCATTGAAATCCTTCACCATAAATAACCCTTTTGAGCCAAGAGACATCAAAACAAAACAAAACACTGAGACAGAAAAACTTTACAGAACTTTTCCTTGAAAAACAAACAAACAAACTTCTATGTCTGTAATTTTTAGGGAAAGGTTAAGCCTTTCTGTTTGTAACTAAAAAATAAAAATAAAAAATGTTTTAAGGCACTAGCTATTTTCTTATCATGGGGGGAAAAAAGAATATTGGTAGAAGGATTATTTCCCCCTCTAGGTGATCTTCTGAATGGTTTTCCTATTTTGAAAGAGGGAGAAGAAAAATAGGGTTGTGTTTTTGATTATTTAACAAAATATATAATGGCTACATATATTGTAAAGGATGAGGCAGTGCCACGTCGACTTCTATCGGCTCTACTCCAATAAGCAGGCAACGCTCCCTCAGCAGTTGCTAGCTTTGCTGCGGGCTTTCCCTGCTCCTCTGCACCAGTGCGAAAAGCAGAGTGTGCCAAGCGGCTGGCGTCTGTACCCTGTGGGAAAAGTTAACTGTAATTCTTCGGCTTTTAAAATCAATTAACCCGCGTGTTAATTAACGTCAAGTCGACGGGAGGAGGAGAAGAAGAAGGGGAGGGAGGGAGAAAAGAAAAAAGCTGCAAGGGCGGATGGCAGAAGAGTTGGCACGGTGCCATCCATTCAGGGGCAACGCCACAGTTTCGTGCGATAGCAGCAGCGGGTATATGTTACGGGCCCCTGTATGCGGGCAGACAGTGCGGTAAAGCCAAGGGAGATTATCCAGACCCCCAGGAGCGAACAGCAAGCAGCAACCGAAGGCGCAAGTGCCAGGATTACAGCCTAGGCTGCTCCAACTATGAGCCCTTCCTCGGACCCTGGGACTCGACTACTTGGGGTTTGGGGGTCTTCCACACCACAGAGACACAAAGCTGACTTTAATCACTTTTTTTCCTTTAAACTTGATTCTGCCGCAGTGGAGCCAGCACAGCGGATGTTTTCACACCCAGCAAGACAAAGGCCGTTGTCTCCGCCATGACACTGTTCCGTTCCAAGCAGAGGCCGGGATTCTGGACTCCTCGAAAAATCAAAAAGAAACAAGGAAAACAAACAACAAATACAGCAACAAACAGAAAAAACTGAAAACCACCAAAATCGTTTGCCCATTTGCCCGTGCCAGGGCTGATCTGGGCATCTGTTGCAGCAGAAGGCGCTTGTGTGGGGCTTTTTTTTTTCGGGGGGGGGGGGGCAAGCTGTTGGCATGTTTGCTATTCAACTTCGTTTATAATTAACTTAAAAAAAACCCCCACCATTCAGCCTAGTCAACAACAAACAAAGAAAAAGCAGCCATCGGAAGAGAAATGCCACAGGAAGCGGCATGAATGCATGCCACAGCCGGTGCCAGTTGCCACTCGCCATTCGGAAAACCTCAGGGAAAGATGCCAATGCTACAGCTGCGAAGAAGGCAGAGAAGGGAGCATAAAGGTCTACGACTAGAAATCATAAAGAAAGAATACTGCTTGTATAATTCTGGATTGCCATTGAACACAGCCTCTGCTGGGAGAAGAGAGGGACTATTTAAATGGAGATATAGATGGGTATAAATTAAAAGACAGGCACCTATCGATTGCATATAAACACATGTGTAAGGTTGTATGTGTATATAAATACACATATTTTCAGACAACGTTTAGATATGTATATATTTTGTACTCTAATTATGGGTATGTATATAGGTGTGTATGTTCAGACATATACACACATATGTAGGATGTATGCATGTGTGAGAAAAAGGAGGAAGACAGAGGAGAGAGAAGGAAATATGTGTATGTGCATGTATGTGTATGCATACATCCTACTTTTTGACCCAGGTATACACAGAAGACAAAATAAAAATCATACTCCAGCAGCAAGCAGGCAGCCAGAGATTTATCTACATTCACTGCTATCACCAGGGAGATGAATGGGGCCGATCTGAAGCCCTTTTACAAGATCCACTATGGGAGTGAAGGAGGAGGAGGGATGCCACACAGACATGCACAAACTTGAAGGCAGAGGGATTTGGAAGGGGCTACTGAGGAAACACTAGTGGCATAAGGCAGGGAAGAAGGGAAAAGAGGATTGTCTTTCTCTCTCTCTATGTTTTAGATGGTTGTTTTTTAAAAATCTGCAGAAGGGTTTCAGGGAACAGCTGGTACTTACGTTGTCTGCGTTGCTGTGGATCCTGAAAGGTGTTCTGTTGGCACCGGGCGCTGAGCCAGGGGCAGGCACTGGAAACAAAAGGGAGAGACAAAAAAATAAAGTCATTCAATGGGAATATTAATTGCTGCTCTTGTGGATTTTACAAAACACACAAACTGTTTTCTTTTTCTTTCTTTAAAAAAAAATGTGGATTGGCACGTGTCCCTTTTGCATGGAATATACAAGTAGTGTGGGATTTACAGCCCAGTTACGGGACTCAGGATTAGCTGCGCTGGCATCTTTTGGGCATATTCTTCCTTTTAATGAATGAGCTTTTGCTGTTAATGAGGAATAATCGTTTGGCTAATGAGCTTTGAAACATTAAGAGAAAAGAGGTTTTTTTTCCGTTAATCGCTCTGGTGCGACTGCATGGATGGATTACAAAAGACAGCAATAGGACGCAGTACAAAGTGGGGGAACCTCTCCTGGAGTGGGAGAAGCACCGAGATGGGTGATGTGTCCCTGCATCTTTCCTTCCTTCTCTCACTGTCTCTGTCAACTGCTATGGGTTTCCATAACTCCGCAATCAAAGTGGATGGTCGGGAAGGATTATTACAAAGAGAGAAGCCTCCGCTGTTAATGTCTCCAGTATTTAATCATCATACAGAATGGTTTTATGCATATTTCATTTGCATATCATTAAACTGTGTTAGCGAGGGGCATTCAGAGCCAGGAGAAGTACAAAGTTGGGGAGAGAGGGAAGAAAAAAAGGTCCCTATGATGCTTATCTTCAAACAGGGACTTGTTCCATGATCTGTCTTCTACTTTTGCTAAAATCATTATGACTTGGAAACCTTTGAAGTTGGATACAACCTTGGATTCTTCTAATTCCTGCCGAGCAGTATATTTTAAAAAACAGCAGAAATGTTCCTGCACTAGACAATTAAAGGAATATAAACTCCAGTGGGTTGAAACTAGTAGCTCTTTGCAGAATGCAGTGGCAGAGGCTTCTACAAATATCAACACTTAAAAATATATAATAAAGAGAATCATATTAGAAACAAAGAAAACGAAGACAAGAAATATTAACAAGTGGATTATATTTGTTTCTTTTGGGGGGTAATGAACTAAAGAGAATGAAGAAGCCATCGGTAATTTATCCCTTCATTAATGAACAGTCACCTTTTTGTATGTGTTTGTTTTTGTCCTTTCTTTTTGAAGAGGGACGTTGTCACTTTTGAAGTGATTAGTCAATTATTTTGTAGCTCTGATCTTTTTCCCCTGCACCCAACAGGAAAGAAAGGTGGTGGTTAGGGAATATGTGAGTATGGGGGAAGATTTTGGGAGGGGGGAGAGAAAGAATACAGTGAGTTCTTTGTAGATCTTATACATGCACAACATATTAATTGTGGGCTTTTAAAGCTCCCTCAATGGGCTATTTCATTCCTGGTATAACAGCAGCTGGTTAGCCACTGTTGGTGACTCTTCAAATATTACTTTATTTTTATTCTGTTGCTATTGTTGCTGTCTTGTTTAGTTTCTCCTCAGTTAAAAATGAAAATGTAATATCACCCCTTCTTTATTGAGTCTCTTCTCTATTTTCTTCACTCCAATTTCCAAACTGTAAAACAATATTGGCTTAATATTGAATCCTGGTACACAGTATAACTGGCATAACTTGATTTGGAAATGAGATGCTGTTTTATATTTAAATTACCCCTGCTCCCGCCTTATCCTCCAAAGCTTTGTCTCTGCTATGAATATGCAGAAAAGGCATGATGTGATCACACTGTACAATTACTCCTATACATGGTGGTGGCAGGGGCTGCTAGGAAGACAGAGAGTCATTCAACCTCCAAGCCAATACGGAGTTTTGTTTTCAGTATTTTTCCTATCTCCTTGGCACTGTGGCACATGCAGATGTCGCTGTTGTTCTTTATAAAGCCCTAATGATATGCAAAAGCATAACGATTTGGTTTGGATGCAAAGCATCAACGAAATATTATGGATGTCTTTAAGAAAGGGGGAGAGAAAATCCTGACTGAAGGAATGTCCACATAAATTATTTTTATTTCAATGAATTCAAAGGATGGGGTGAGGGCAAGTCAGACAGACAGAGTCGCATGGAAAACATGCATAATATTAATATGCACAAAGAATTCTCACCGAGGAGGAGAAGCTCCTCACTACAGCTCTTGGGACAAACAGGTTCGTTAGGAAATAGCTTAGAGCGACTACAGCATTTTGTGATTTCAATTTTTTCCCCTTATTTTAAATGAAGAATCAGACAGATGTGTTTTCTTTGCATGGCAGCATTGAGATGGATCCAATCTGCGAAATTTGCTGCCCAAATAGCATTTCAAATGGAGACTGGAACTAAACAAGGGCACGGATAAGTAAGGGAGGGAAGAGAGAATACATGAAGAGGAGTATATTCAGAGCCACTGCATGGCATTTTTAGTACAGGAGGTTTTCAGAATCCATCTTTGCTTCAGTAGTCTCCCTTGTGGGCTCCTGATGTAGGGAGCTATAAGGTATACCAAGATGAGCACTGAAACAGGCCTTTCTAGGTCTGAGGCTGAGGAAAGCAGCGACAACTTGGTGCCTGTCCCCCAGACCTGCCTACAGTTCAGAAGCCAAAAGCACAGCTACTTCTAATTTGGGGATGCAGTAGAGTGCCTACTGATCCAGGTATTTGTGAAAGACGGAATTCTTGGCGCTATCATAGTATACATTGCTAAAGAGCAGATGAAACTGGCTGCTTAAGGAGGCCTGGTAATATTTATGTTGGTTAATTCTCATGATAATGATAACTGCAGTTGTCTAGTATTTTCAGAATGTTAAAATTACCATTGTGGGTTAACACATGTTTACAATGAATAGAGAGGGACAAACAGTGCATGAACCTATTAGGTGGATTCAAAACTGATGAAATATTTGGACTATTACTCATGGCCTCCAAGGATTAACAAAGAAAGTCAAATAAAGAAGCAGTAGTCAGAAAAAAAAAGATTTTACTTCCATTGGTCAGGTGGACAGAGTTCAAATTACTTTCATAATTCAGCTAAAATAATTTTATACTTCTGTTTAAATTACGTGAAGACATTTTTTATCTGATGTATATCTGCATAAATTTCTATTTGATATCATAATGTTGAACTGTAACTGGTCTGATTATAAGCATGTTCTAAATTCTGTTGCTCTTCACCTATAACCTCTAAAACTTCCATTTATAAGTCTCTTTTAACACTCTCCCTCCAACTATTTTCAATGGTTACATGATTCTCAACTGTTCATACAGTGTACAAAACTACAGAGTACAGTGAATTAATGATTATTTAGGGAATGGCTATTTAATCTGAATTATTCAGATCTTTAACCTCTTCAACTTTCCATCTCTGTTGCCAGAATTACGGCTATTGAATTTTGAAAGAATATATGTAAAAAATTTAGCACAGTATCTGCATATAACAAGCTCTAAATAAGTGTTAGATTTTATGACTGCTATCATTATTATTACTATTTCAGTGTGTTGGTTATCATTTGAGAGAAATAAGAAAAAGAAAAGAACATTCAATCTTTACTTTTACTATTAAATAGCAATGCAGGTAAAAGGCTGAGTGGAAAAACATTAAATAGATATCCATGGTGAATAGACTGTGAATGATCTGTAATCAGAAGTCAAACTACAGCTTATGTCAATGCATAACAGATCCATGAAAGGGTTCCATTAAAAACATATGTATAATTCTGAAATTTTCATGTTGCATGACACTGATAGTCTGATAAGAGAGTTCTATCATTGGTTGGTATAGAGGGTTTTGGGAACTGAAAGGTGCTCATTATTTAACTACAATGATGAGGCATTGCAACTTTCTGCCTTTTTTTTTAAAAAAAAATAAGTTATATTTTGGAATAATACATTACAATGAAATATCAATAATTTAAATAATGTAGAAAGGAAAAGGTCTCTGCCTTTCCCCTCTTCTACCCATGAGTTCCTCATCCCGCCCCCAAATAAGTAATCACTGTTACTGTTTTCTTGTTCATTCTACCAGTTTTTAGTATATTAATAAGATATTAACATAGTTTCTCTCCTGTGTCATACACAAATGATACTTTTTACAGATTCCTTAGAATTTTCTGTCAACACAATAAGTTAATTTGTGACTAGACAGCTTCATTGCTAGTAATCATGCCAATTATTCCTTTTTCCTTATCTCGTTGGTGAGGACATCTACTACAATGCTGAATAGTAGTGATTGGCGAGTGTGAACACCCTTACCTTGTTTCCAATCTTAGGGATGTCACAATCTTAGGAGAGGAAGAATTTAGGCTTTCGTCACTAAGAATTATGCCCTTTATCATGTGAAGGAGGTTTCCTTCCATTCTTAGATGCTAATAATTTTTTTTTTAATCATGAATGGTTATTAAA
This sequence comes from Sapajus apella, assembly GCF_009761245.1. Lineage (NCBI taxonomy): Eukaryota > Metazoa > Chordata > Mammalia > Primates > Cebidae > Sapajus > Sapajus apella. Next base: position 15,510,378 of record NW_022436955.1, on the reverse strand, counting down.
TTTTGTCAAATCATTTTCAGCCTCTACTGAAACAAATAACAGCTTAAAACTATGAGCACAGTGAATCACAATGACTGATTTTCATATGTTAAACCAACCTGGCAACCCTGGGACAATCCCCCATTGATCATGATATATTAATCTTTTTATATATTGCAATAATTGACTTGCTAATATACTGTTAAGAACTTTTTGATTCCATGCGCATGAGAGACATTAGCCTGTAATTTTTGGGGGGTATAATAACTTTGACATTGTTATCAGGGTCTTGCTAATATCATAGAATGAGTTGGAGAGTGTCTCTCTCCTCTAGAACTCTGAAAAAGTTTGTATAAGGCTATTACTTTGTCATTAAATGTTAAGTAGAATTAAACAGTGAAGCTATGAGGCCTGGAGATTTCTTTGTGGACAATTTTAAAATTACAAATTCAATTGGTTTTTTTTTCTTTTCAGACAGAGTCTTACTCTGTCACCCAGGCTAGAGTGCAGTGGCATGATCACAATTCACTGCAGCATCAACTTCCTGGGCTCAAGTGATCCTCCCACCTCAGCCTCCCGACTAGCTGGGAATACAAGTGTATGCTACTACATCTGGCTAATTTGTATATTTATTTTTTTTGGAGAGACAGGGTCTCACTTTGTTGCCCAGACTGGTCTTGAAGTCCTTGCCTCAAGTGATCCTCCTGTGTCAGCCTCCCAAAGTGTGAGAGATGTTACAGGTGTGAGGCACTGTGCCTGGACTACAAATTCAATTTTAGAAAAATTATCTTGGACTATTCAGATTTGTAATTTCTTGTGTCAATTTTGGTAAGCTGGGGTTTTCAAGGAGTTTGGGCATTCATCTTAGTTATCAAATTGACTGGAATAAAGTTGTTAGCAATATCCTATTATCCTTTTTCTTATCTGTCAGAATTTTGGTGATGTCCTTATTTCATTTGTGATATTGGTGATTTGTGTTATTTTTTCCGGATCTTTTAAAAATCAATTTTATTAATCTATTCAAAGAATCAAGCTGATTGTTTTTTTTTAATTTCAACTCCCAATTTTATAATTTCCTTTCTCCTATTTACTTTGGATTTAATTTTCTTTTTTTCTAGATTCATATGGCAGAATCTTAAGATACTTTTATACTTTACATTCTATTACAAATGTGTAAAGTAATATATCTTCCTCTAACAAATGCTTTAGCTGCATCACACACGGTTTCATAGGATGTGTATTCGTTCCCATTTAGCTGAGATCAAAAATATTTCCCTTGCCATTTTTTACAAGTGTTAAGTATATTGTTTAAATTTCTAAATATTTGGTAATTTTCTAGGTATTTTATTACTATAAATTTCCAACTTAAAACCATGGTGTTCAGAGAAATTATATGTAATTTCAACTCAAGACGTATATGCCCCAACATGTAGTGTATCTTTTTGAAATTCCATGCGCATTTGAGAAGAATCCACTGTTGTTCTGCTGTTGTTGATTTTCTCAGTTAAACATTTGATTTCCATTCAGTTAATTTTTGTTCTGATTACTTTTTGCCTTCTACTTTCTTTGGGCTTCATTTTACATTTTGTTTCTAATTTCTTGATGAGATATTTGTATCATAATTTCAGTCTCTTTTTCTTTTTAAACATGCATTTAAAGGTTATATATTTTCCTCTAGGAATAGCTTTAGATACAATCTCCAGGTTTTCACATGTCATATTTTCATTATAATTTGGTTCAAAATACTTTTTAATTTATACCATAATTTCCTCTTTCACCTATAGGCCATTTAGAAGTGTATGGCTTAAATGTCAAATCTTTAGTGATTCACAAAAATTTTAGTTATTTTATTGTTACTGATTTCTAGTTTTTTTGTTACTGCTTTCTTGATCTCTATGGTCCCAGTCTACTCTGAATGATTTCAAATCTTTCCGCTGTTTTTGACACTTGCTTTATGCTAATTTTCATAAATATCCACTTGAGAACAATGTTATCTTGTCATTGTAAGGTGCAGTGTCCTACATATAACTAAGTTACATCTGATAACTATGTTATTCAGTTTATGCATATTCTTAATGATTTCTGCTCGCCTCACGTACTTTTCTATTAGTTACTAAGTGAGGTGTATTAAAGTCTTACAGCATATTGTGAGTTTGTGTACATTTTTAAAAATTTTGCCAATTTCTGCTTTTATATGTTTTGTGGCTACATTAAGTAAACCATAAATATTTACTATATAATTCTATTGTATTAATACTTTAATAATTATGCCTTATACATCTTTATCTCTTACCTTAAAGTCTACTTTGTTTAATATTGTTCTAATTAGATTTTGGTACAGCTAGATTTTCTATCTTGTTACTTTCAACTTTCCTGTACTGTTTTCTAGTTTGATTCTGTCTTTTATCCAGTCTAACAACTTGTCTTTTAACTGCAGAATTGAGTCAATTTATATTTAACATAATTACTGCTATATTTTGAATTATATACATATCACCTTATTTTCCTATTTGTTCTACCTGATTTATGTTCTTTAAATTCTTTTTTGTATTCTTTATAATTAATCAAGTACTTTTCTTATTACATTTTTTTCTTTTTTAGTTTGATAGTAATACATTATTTTACTATTAAGTATTACTCTAAATATCGTAATATACATCAACGACTCACTACAGTCAAAATAAATTAGTACTTTTATCACCTCCCAGACAATGCTACAACTGAAATTGGAATTATTTTGTTTACTCCCTCCCACCTTTTATTATTGACACGCATCTTATCATTCATATGTTTTAAGTCTTGCAAGATGTTTTCATTTTTCTATTATGCAGTCAAGATTCATTCAGACTCATTGAGATATATATCTTGTGTACTGCTCTTTGTTTCTTCTTCCATTTTGACATTTTCTTCTGAGGTCACTTTTCTTCCACCTAAATAACTCCCCGTGGTGTTTCTTTCAGGTTGGATATGCTGTTGATAAGTTCTCTCAGTTTTTGTTTTCCTTTAGTTATTTTCATCTTCAATTTTCAAGGATATTTTCACAGAGCACAGAATTCTAGACTGGCACTTATTTCAGTTTTTAAAAGATGTCATTCCATTGTCTTTTGAGCTCCATCATTTCATTGAAAAATCAGCTGTCAGTCTTATTGCTGCTTCCTTGAAGTAGCCTGTCTTCTTTTTCTGTCTTCACTTAAGATTTTCTCTTTCATCTTCAGAAGTTTTACTGATGTGCCCAGGTGTGATTTTCTTTGTATGTATCCTGCCTGGAATATGTATGGCTTAATATCTTTCCTCTTTTTGGAAATTGTTAGTCTTTATCAGTTTGAAAATTACCTACTGCAATCTTGTTTTACATTGTTGGATTTCAATTACACATATATTATTTTCAATATATCTTCCATTGGCTTTATGCTGTTTATTTTCCAGCCTTTTATCCCTTCATGATTCAGCTTTAGCATTTTTAACCTGATCTATCATACTCAACAATTCTCTCTTTATTTCCAATCTGCCATTAAACCTATTTACAAATGCCTTAAGTTACTGTATTTTTCAGTTCTTGAATATACATTTAATTCCTCTTTTATAAGCTGCAGTTCTTTTGTTCTCCAACATATTATCATTTTAGAGCTATTTAGAGAGCCACATCTGATAAGTATATCTGCTTCACTTTATTGTGGATCTGTTTCTGCTGTTTGGTTTTTTCCCTCTTTTGGTCCTGCGTTTTGCTATTCCTAGAAAGTACTGAAAGGATGTCAGTTATTGTGTGTTGAAAAATTTTAGAGGTTCTGAATGTTATCTTCTTTTGAAGAAAAATTACCATATCACCTGGGAGGCAACAGGGCAGAACAAGAGGAGATTACCTCAATTCAATAAAAGAGTGAAATGGCTTGAAGCTAGATTATAGTCTTTTTAAGACACACATTGCATCTGGTTAATCTCATCTCATAGGTCCCATTTCTATGACAGACCCTGACACTTAATTTTTGTCTTCCTAGCACTGTGAGATTACTGAAAGCTCTATTGGGCTTTCAGTAGATTGCTGCTTAGGATGTTATTCTGGATAAGGCAAACTGACACTCTGAGTCATATCCTTACTATAAAATCTCTCTGAAGTAACACCATCAAAAAGAAAATGATGACATTTGTTCTTTGTGAACCTGTATTTATTCCTAATAATGAAATTGAGAATAACTTTTCCTCTCATTCAAACTTTGGACACCTCTCTGAAACGGCACATTTTTTAAAAAATCTGCAATTCTTTTTTTTTTTTTAATATATTTTATTGCACTTTAGGTTCTGGGGTACATGTGCAGAACATGCAGGACTGTTGCATAAGTACACAAATGGGAATGTGGTTTGCTGCCTCCATCCCCGTCACCTATATCTGGCATTTCTCTCCTTGTTATCCCTCCGCTATTCCCCACCCCCTGCTGCTCCTCCACTAGTTCCCCACAACAGACCCCCGTGTGTGATGCTTCCCTCCCTGTGTCCATGTGTTCTCATTGTTCAACAACCGCCTATGAGTGAGAACATGCAGTGTTTGATTTTCTGCTCTTGTGTCAGTTTGCTGAGAATGATGGTTTCCAGGTTCATCCATCTCCCTACAAAGGACATGAACTCACTGTTTTTTATGGTTGCATAGTATTCCATGGTGTATATGTGCCACATTTTCCCTGTCCAGTCTATCATTGATGGGCATTTGGGTTGGTTCCAGGTCTTTGTTATTGCAACCAGTGCCACAATGAACATATGTGTGCATGTGTCTTTATAAAAGAATGCTTTATAATCATTTGGATATATACCCATCAATGGGATTGCTGGGTAAATGGAATTTCTATTTCTAGGTCCTTGAGGAATCACCACACTGTCTTCCACAATGGTTGAACTAATTTACACTCCCACTAAACAGTGTAAAAGTGTTCCTATTTCTCCACATCCTCTCTAGCATCTGTTGTCTTCTGATTTTTTAATGATCGCCATTCTAACTGGCGTGAGATGGTATCTCAGTGTGGTTTTGACTAGCATTTCTCTAATGACCAGTGATGATGAGCATTTTTTCATATGTTTGTTGGCCTCATATATGTCTTCTTTTGAAAAGTGTCTGTTCATATGTGTTGCCCACTTTTTGAATAGGTTTGTTTGTTTCCTGTAAATCTGTTTTAGTTATTTGTAGATTCTGGATATTAGCCCTTTGTCAGATGGGTAGATTGCAAAAATTTTTTCGCATTCAGTTGGTTGCTGGTTCACTCTAATGATTGTTTCTTTTGCTGTACCGAAGCTCTGGAGTTTAATTAGATCCCATTTGTCTATTTTGACTTTTGTTGCCAATGCTTTTGGTGTTTCAGTCATAAAGTCCTTGCCTATGCCTGTGTCCTGAATGGTTTTGCGTAGGTTTTATTCTAGGATTTTTATGGTGTTAGGTCTTACATTTAAGTCTGTAATCCATCTGGAGTCAATTTTAGTGTAAGGTTTCAGGAAGGGGTCCAGGGAATCCTTTCCCCATTGCTTGTTTTTGTCTGGTTTGTCAAAGATCCGATGGTTATAGATGTGTGGCATTGCCTCCGAGGCCTCTGTTCTTTTCCATCTGTCTATATCTCTGTTTTGGTACCAGTACCATGTTGTTTTGATTATGGTAGCCTTGCAGTATAGTTTGAAGTCAGATAGTTTGATGTCTCCAGCTTTGTTCTTTTTGCTTGGAATTGACATGGCTATGTGGGCTCTCTTTTGGTTTCATATGAAGTTAAATGTGTTTTTTTTTTTTCCAGTTCTGTGAAGAAGGTTATTGGTAGCTTGCTGGGAATAGCGTTGAATCTATAAATTACTTTGGACAGTATGGCCATTTTCACGATATTGATTCTTCCTAACCATGAGCATGGAATGTTTCTCCATCTGTTTGTGTCCTCTCTTATTTCGTTGACCAATGCTTTGTAGTTCTCCTTGAAGAGATCCTTTATGTCCTTTGTTAGTTGTACTCCTAGGTATTTTATTCTCTTTGTAGCAATTGTGAATGGCAGTTCATTCTTGATTTGGCTCTCTTTAAGTCTGTTGTTGGTATATAGGAATGCTTGTGATTTTGCACATTGATTTGTATCCTGAGACTTTGCTGAAATTGCTTATCAGTCTAAGGAGATTTGGGCTGAGACAGTGGGGTCTTCTAAATGTACAATCATGTACAGATAGAGACAATTTGACTTCCTCCTTTCCTATTTGAATACGCTTTATTTCTTTTTCTTGCCTGATTGCTCTGGCTAGAACTTCCAATACTATATTGAATAGGAGTGGTGAGAGAGGGCATCCTTGTCTAATGCCAGATTTCAAAGGGAATGCTTCCAGTTTTGCCCATTCAGTATGATATTGGCTGTGGGTTTGTTGTAAATAGCTTTTATTATTTTGAGATATGTTCCGTCAATACCTAGTTTATTGAGAGTTTTTAGCATAAAGGGCTGTTGAATTTTGTTGAAGGTCTTCTCTGCAACTACTGAGATAATCACATGGTGTTTGTCTTTGGTTCTGTTTATGTAGTGAATTACATTTATAGACTTGTGTATGTTGAACCAGCCTTGCATCCCCTCGATGAAGCCTACTTGTTCGTGATGGATAAGCTTTTTGATGTGCTGTTGCAATCTGTTTGCCAGTATTTTATTGAAGATTTCTACATCTATGTTCATCATGGATATTGGCCTGAAGTTTTCTTTTCTTGTTGAGTCTCTGCCGGGTTTTGGTATCAGGATGATGTTGGTCTCATAAAATGATTTGGGAGGGATTCCCTCTTTTTGCATGTTTGGAATAGTTTCAGAAGGAGTGGTACCAGCTCCTCTTTTTGTGTCTGGTAGAATTCAGCTGTGAACCCATCTGGATCTGGGCTTTTTTTAGTTGGTAGGCTATTAACTGCTGCCTCAACTTCTGCCTTTGTTATTGGTCTATTCACGGTTAGTCTGTGTCTTTTGATTGCGGCATTTAGCCCACTTACATTTAAGGTTAATATTGTTATGTGTTAATTTGATCCTGCCATTTCGATGATAGCTGGTTGTTTCACCCATTATTTGATGCAGTTTCTTCATTGTGTCGATGCTCTTTACCATTTGGTATGCTTTTGGAGTGGCTGGTACTGGTTGTTCCTTTCTATGTTTAGTGCTTCTTTCAGTAGCTCTTGCAAGGTAGGCCTGTTGTTGATGAAATCTCTCAGCAATTGCTTGTTTGTAAGTGATTTTATTTCTCCTTCATTTATGAAGTTTAGTTTGGCTGTATATGAAATTCTAGGTTGAAAGTTCTTTTCTTTAAGGATGTTGAATATTGGCTTCCACTCTCTTCTGGCTTGTAGGGTTTCTGCTGAGAGATCCGCTGTGAGTTGGATGGGCTTTCCCTTTGTGGGTAATCCAATCTTTCTCTCTGGCTGCCCTTATCTTTTTTTTCCCTTCATTTCAATCCTGGTAAATTTGACAATTATGTTCCTTGGGGTTGCTCTTCTTGAGGAATATCTTTGTGGTTTTCTCTGTATTTCCTAGACTTGCATGTTGGCCTGCATTGCTAGGTTAGGGAAGTTCTGGATGATATCCTGAAGAGTATTTTCCAGCTTGGATTCATTCTCTCTGTCACATTCAGGTACACTATGAAACGTAGATTAGGTCTTTACGCATAATCCCATATTTCTTGGGGCTTTGTTAATTTCTTTGCACTCTTTTTTCTCTAATCTTGCCTTCTCATTTTATTTCATGGAGTTTGATCTTCAATCTCTGATATCCTTTCTTCTGCTTGGTTGATTCGGCTATTGATACTTGTGTATGCTTCATGAAGTACTTGTGTCGTGTTTTTCAGCTCCATCAGTCATTTATATTCTTCTCTAAGCTGTTTATTGTCGTTAGCTTTCATCAGTCCTTTTTTCAGTGTTCTTAGTTTCTTTGCATTGGGTTAGAGCTGTTCTTTTAGCTCTGAGAAGTTTGTTATTGCCCACTTTCTGAAGCCTGTTTCTGTCAATTAATCAGACTCATTCTCCATCTAGCCTTATTCCCTTGCTGGTGAGGAGTTCTGATCACTTGGAGGAGATGCACTCTCGTTTTTGGTATTTTCATCCTTTTTGTGCTGGTTTCTTCTCATCTTCGTGGATTTATCTATCTGTGGTCTTTGTTGTTGGTGACTTTCAGATGGGGTCTCTTAGTGGACATCCTTTTTGTTGATGATGAAGTTATTTCTTTCTGTTTTTTAGTTTTCCTTCTAACAGACCCCTCTGCTGTAAGACTGCTGGAGGTCCACCCCAGACCCTGCTTGCCTGGGGATGGCCTGCAGTGGCTACAGAACAGTAAGGATTACTGCCAGTTTCTTCTTCTGTTATCTTTGTCCCAGAAGGATACCTGCCAGATGACAGCCTGAGCTCTCCTTTATGAGGTGACTCTTTGGATATATGAAGGTTGGGGAGCTGCTTAAGGAAACAGTCTGTCCCTTACAGGATCTCAAGTGCTGAGCTGTGTGCTCTGCTGTTCCATTCAGCACTGCTGGGCAGGTAAGTTTAAGTCTGCTGCAGTGGAATTCATAATCGCCTTTCTTTGCCAGGTGCTCTGTCCTGGGAAGATGGGGTTTTATTTATAAGTTCCCGATGTGCTGCTGCCTTTTTTCAGAGATGCTGAAACAGCCATGCTGGAAACTCGTGACACTTTTCCACCCAGGAATTTCCTGGTCCATGGGCAGTAAAAACTCGTTTAGAAATGTGGGGATCACTCATCCTCTGTGTTCTCACTGGGAACTGCACTCAAGAGCTGTTCCTGTTTGGCCATCTTTGATTGTATCCCCAGAAATCTGCAATTCTTTAAGCTCAACTGCAGATGTAATTCTTCCGGATCTATGGCAAATTATCTGAGTACCTTTGAAAACAATATGTCTGGGATAAGAAACTGAATTCCAATATTGAGCTGTTCTCTTTCAATCTCTGTGCCTGACCTATGCTGCAATTCTCACTAATCAATGTTAGTTTTGTCCTTTCCTACCCTAAAGACTATTCTCTCTCTCTCCCCTCTTCCTTCTTTTAGTAATCTCTCTCTCTCTTTTTTTTCTCTTTCTTTTTTTTTGAGACAGAGTCTTACTCCGTCACCCAGGCTGGTGTGCAATGGTGCAATCTTGGCTCACTGCAACCTCCACCTCCTGAGTTCAAGTGATGCTTCTGCCTCAGCCTCCTGAGTAGCTGGGATTACAGGCACACGTCACCACATCTTTTTAGTGGAGACAGAGTTTCATCATGTTAGTCAGGCTGATTTCAAACTCCTGGCCTCAAGTAATCCACCCACCTTGGCCTCCCAAAATGTTGAGATAACAGGCATGAGCCACTGTACCCAGGCCTCTTTTAGTAATCTCTTAACAGGACATCAAAATCCTACAGCAAGTCTCTTTCTTTTACTTTTCTCTAGAAGCAACCCAGAAATTCTTGCCCTTATATTCCCCTACTTATATTTTACATATAATCATTTATACCTAAATTTAGTATGAAATCACACTGGTCTGCTTTACATTTCCCCCTCCCCCTTTTCCTGAAAAGGGGGGTATTATTTTATTCATCTATTACAGACAAACATACTGCTACTTTAAAGACTGGTTGCAATATAGGCAACAAGTCAACAGCTATACAATGTGATATGTGTTAGGTGCAATTTTAGTGTTATTTTGTTATTTTGATTTTTCTTGAGCTTTCTTCTTTTTTAATTTAAGATATTAAGTCTATGAAGTTAAATTTACCCTTTATCTGAACGTTTTTAAAATCTGTCTTATACAGTCTATGGTAACACTGTCAAAAAGAACTTTTGGAAATTATGGAAATGTGATTTCTAATAGTGTAACCAATAGCTAGCACAATGGACCAAATCTTTAATTTAAATTTATTAAATTTAAATAGTTACATGTGGCTGGGGTGAACTTACTGGACATGTAGCTATATAGTATGTCCAATATTCATTAGTCCTGGCTATTTTGCCTTAATATTAAATGACTACTTTCTCTAATATATATATATATATATATATATTTTTTTTTTTTTTTTTTTTTTTTGAGATGGAGTCTTGCTCTGTCACCAGGCTGGAGTGCAATGGTGCAATCTCAGCTCACTGCTACCTCTGCAGTTCAAGCTGTAGAGCCTCCTGGGCCTCCTGCCTGAGCCTCCTGAGTAGCTGGGACTACTGAGGCACACCACTACATGTGGCTAATTTTTTGTATTTTAGTAGAGATGGGGTTTCACCATGTTGGACAGGATGGTCTCGATCTCCTGACCTTGTGATCCACCCACCTTGGCCTCCTAAAGTGCTGGGATTACAGGCATGAGTCACCACGTTTGGCTAAGAGGTCTAATTTTTTTTTAACCTCTATAACTTCTCAGGTGTTGATCAAAATTAGGTTCATATAGTTTTCCTACCATTTCTTTCATCTTTCGAGGATGCAGATTATTAGCAAGGCAAACCAAAAATATGTCCAAAACTTGACTTTTGGTAAAATGGATTTTGAGAATGCATTTGAACAGTTGATACCACATGATTATTATTTCCTGAGACTGTACTTTTTAAAAGGATCTGAATCAGGATTTCTAGAAATAATATTACTTATTTGACCAAGGAAATTATAGCATATCCTTTTGAAGCCATTACTTCTGATCTCTATTCTTATGCTTATCCAGGTGCTTTCTATCACGTCTCCTCTCAAATTCTGCTCCCGACTGACCCTGTACAGTCAAGAATGCAATCTCTTGAAAGAGAATACAACTAAATGGCCAACTTTGAGATTAACACAGAACTTATAATTAATTATTACAGTGCTTATGTGTGCTTCTATACATGTGCAGATAGATACATACATAATCCATGTATTTTATAGATTTGCATAAAGTAGGAATAGCATTTTCCAGAAGGTTAAAATAAACTCTGATTAAATTTATGGAATTCAGTATAAGGAATTTAGTCTTATGAAGTAAGGGATGTCCTGTATTAAGAATTAATAACAGGCTGTGTATGGTGGTTCCACCTGTAATCCTAATATATTGGGAGGCTGAGGTCAGGATCAGCTGAGGCCAGGAGCTCAAGACCAGCCTGCCTAACATGAAGAAACCCCGTCACTGCTAAAAATACAAAAATTAGCTGGATGTAGTGGCACATGCCTGTATTTCCACCTGCTTAGGAGGCTAAGACAGAAGAATCTCTTGACCCCAGAAGGCAGAGGTTGCAGTGAGCCGAGATAACGCCATTGCATTCCAGCCTGGGTGACAGAGCAAGACTCTGTGTCAAAAGATAAAAAAAAATTAATTCCAGGAGAAGATTTCAAAGTTTCCATTGGTTTAAAAAAAAAAAAAGTAAAGAATAGTATTTAATAGAATTAGATGTTACCTGAAAGTAAAGGAGAATAGAGACATGTGAACTCTCACAATATCTCCCAAATTTGAGTATTGTACAATATATGTATTCAATGCATATATGAAATATATGAATTGATTTCTAGATAGGCATTTAAATATTTTTCTAATGAAATATGTTTGTTTATATTTTAGTGGATATCAATGTGAAGGGATGAAGATCAGGCCTTGGAATAATAACTGGAATTCTGTAATTATAGCTCTAATTATGTTTCCTTGCCTCAAAAATAAGTTAGCAGCTTTCTCATGATGTCTTTTTGATAGTATTTCAAGAGATTATAGATGTCAATCAACATTATCTAAGAATGACTTCCTTTAAAAACCTTAATTGTAAAAAATTTAAGATTTGAAACAGATTAGTCATGTTACAAATTAATTCTTTACTTGTTACAAGCTTCACCCAGAATTAATAAGCCTCTGGGCATTCAAAATAGTATTATGTTTTAACATTTTTTTTGTAAAATTACTTACAAATTTTCAGGATTTTTTTTTTTTTATTACACAGAATAAGACATGCCTGTCTTTGGGTTAAAAATGCACAACTATCAACACAGTTATAATAAAAGTGCTTTATATTCATTACCATTATTATAATTATGCCTTACACTTGTCTATGTCTTTACAATGTACAAAGCACTTTCACTTACACTGTTTCTTTAAAAAAGGCATCAGAAGAATGTGAACTGATGCTAATTTTTTTTCAATGAATAGTGGCATTCTTAAAATGGAGACAGAAACCATGCCTATCATATTATACCAAAAAACCAACTCATTTTGCTGAGCTTCTCAAAAAGGAGTATGGCAGAGCTTAGGTTCTGGAATCAACAGTATCTATAATAAGTTCCTAATTTTACTTACTTTCTAGCTGTGTGACTTTGAGAAAGCTACTTAACTTGGCTATACTTCATTTTCCTCATCTGTGAATTCACTCATAAAGTCAGATTAAATGAAAAAATTTTTACATATCCTAAAGCAACACATAGTATTGCTATAATACTAGGTATATAGTGGGAACTCAATAAATAATGCTGATGATGAAAATAATGTTACTTTTATTATTAAGATCTATTCTTTTTCACTGACCTTCATAATATTTCAGTAAAACATAATATACAAAGTAAATAATTAGATATGACAATGACTAATCTTAGATCAAAGACCAGGTGAGAAAGAAAGGTAAAAGTCTATTTTGGAAGCAGATGAGACACTACACCATGGGAAATGGAACTCATTAGGAAAAATTGAGGTTACACCTAAACTGGTTTAAATTTATGATATTTAGGGTAGAAAGTTATACTAAAGGCATCACAGGCAATTTTGCTTTAGGAAGAGTAAAATGGCAGCACATTTGTGATGTGAATGTTAAATGGAAGAAAACAGCATCATACCTGTAAAATAAAAAATAATACCATATCAAGTGAAGAGGGGTAGAAGGAACATGAGGCTAGAATAGTTTAATTTGTATAAGCATATTAACTCACTTGGACTGATCATACAAATTTAAAGAACAAGGAAAAAAGACTGACCTGCAGTTTGGCATAAAACTCTCTGATCCTAAGCAAAAGATCCTAATGAGTCTCCTCACAAATGTGTGCTGTCAGTTAAAAAGGAGCCTCAACTTAAAAGTGTTTATTGCTTAAAGTAACCCATCAATATTATTATATAAACAACTGAAATTATATGCCCTATTTACATAAAATTATATCATCTTTGCATTAAGAACATTCACTGATTTTGAATTTGTCTTGATGTTCTTCTTTCAGAGTGGAACATGTACTCAGAAAATAAACATTATTTGGGGGCCTACTGCAGGCATACCTCAGAGATATTGCAGGTTTGGTTCCATATTACCACTATAAAGTTAATATTATAATATAGTGAGTTGCATGAATTTTTTGTTTCCCAGTGCATATAAAAGTTACATTTACACTATACTGTATAGTCTATTAAGTGTATAATAGCATGTCTAAAAAATGTACATACCTTAATTTAAAAAACCTTATTGCTAAAAATTGCTACCAATTATTGAGACTTCAGTGAGTCATAATCTTTTTGCTGGAGAAGGATATTGCCATGATGTTGATGGTTGCTGACAGATCAGGGTGATGATTGTTGAAGGTTGGGGTGGCTGTGGCAGTTCCTTTTCTTTTTGAAAAGAAAAGACATAGTCTTGCTTTGTCTCCCAGGCTGGAGTGCAGTGGCACGATCTCAGCTCACTGAATCCACCGCACCCAGGGTTCAAGCAATTCTTGTGACTGTGGCAGTTTCCTAAAATCACCAATGAAGTCTCCTGTGTCAATTGACTCTTCTTTTCATGAAAGATTTCTTTGTAGTATGTAATGCTGTTTGACAGCATTTTCCCTACAGTAGGATGCCTTTCAAAATTGGACTAAATCCTCTCAAACCGTGTTGCTGCTTTGTTAACAAAGTTTCCATAATATTCTCAAACCTTTGTTGTCAATGTCAACAATGTTCACAGCAGACTCCATCTCAAGATGGAGTAGATTCCATGTTAAGAAATCACTGTCTTTGTTTATTGATAAGAAGCAACTCCTTATTCATTCATGTTTTATCATGAGATTGCAACAACAATTCAGTCACATCATCAGGCTCCACTTCTAATTCTAGTCCTCTTGTAGTTACTTCTTCCATTGAAGTCTTGGACCCCTCACAGTCATCCAAGAGGGTTGGAATCAACTTTTTCCAAACTCTTGTTAATGACGACATGATGACTTTCTCCCATGAATCACAAATGTTCTTAATGGCATCTAGAATGGTAACTCCTTTTCCAAAGGTTTTCAATTTACTTTGCTAAGATCCAGCAGAAGAATAGCTATCTATGGCAGCTATAACCTTATAAATGTATTTCTTAAATAATAAGACTTGAAAGTCAAAATGACTCCATAATCCATAGGCTGCGAAATGTATGCTCTGTTAGCAGGCATGAAAACAACATTAATATCCTTGAATATCTCCATCAGAGCTCCTGCGTGTTGGATGACTAGGTGCACTGTCAAATGCAGGAATATTTTGAAAGGAATCTTTTTTTCTGAGCAGTAGGTCTCAACTGTGGACTTAAAATATTCAGTAAACCATGCTGAAAACAGATGTGCTGTCATATAGGTTTTGTTATTCCATTTATAGAGCACAGGCAGAGAAGATTTAGCATAATTCTTTTGAGCCCCAGGATTTTAGGAATGGTAAAGGAGCACTGGCTTAACTTAAAGTTACCAGCTGCCTGTAACAAGACAATCAGCCTGTCCTTTGAAGCTGTGAAGCAAAGCATTAACTTCTCCTTTCTACCTATGAAAGTCACAGATGGCATCTTCTTCCAAAAGAAGGCTATTTTCTGTACATTGAAAATCTGTTGTTTAGTGCAGTCACTTTCATCAATTATCTAACTTGCTGTAGCATCATCATCAACACTTGCTGCTTCATCTTGCACTTTTCTGTTATGTAGATGGCTTCTTTCCTTAAACCTCATGAACCAACCTCTGCTAGCTTTAAACTTTTCTTCTGAAGTTTTCTTGCCTCTCCTGGCCTTCATAGAATTGAAGAGTTAGGGCTTTGCTCTGGATTAGGCTTTGGTTTAAGGGAATGTTGTGGCTAATTTGATCTATTCAGACCACCAAAACTGTCTCCATTATCAGCAATAAGGCTGTTTCACTTTCACTCCTTCACTAGAGTAGCATTTTAAATTTCCTTCAATAATTTTTCCTTTGTACTCACACTTAGCTAAGTGTTTAGTGCAAGAGGTCTAGCTTTTCACCTATCTTCATTTTTTACATGCCTTCCTCACTAAGCTTCATCATTTCTAGTTTTTTACTTACAACGAGAGATATGTGACTCTTTTTTTCACTTGAACACTTTTTAGAGGCCATTGTAGGGTTATAAATTGGTCTAACTTCAATATTGTTGTGTCTAATGTCCATATTGTCTTGGGGAATAGGGAAGCCTGAAGAGAGCAACAGATATGGGGGAATGGCCAGTTCGTTGAGCAGTCAGAATACACACAGCATTGATAATTTAAGTTAGTCATCTTATATGAGCACAGTTCATAGCATCCAAAGACAATTACAATAGTAACATCAAAGATCACTGACCACAGAATACCATGAAAGATTGAAAAAGTTTAAAATATTGAGAGAATTAACAAGATGTGATACAAAGTGAGCATCACAGGCTTGCTCAACCTGGGTTGCAAAAACCTTCAATTTGTTAAACACACACACACACACACACACACACACACACACTATCTGTGAAGCACAGTAGATGGCAATAAAACAAGGTATGCCTGTATATGTCACGTATTTATATAAACCACATAATTTTTATACCCCTATTACAGGTAAGACAGGGTAGGTGAAAAGCTTAAAGCAATAGCTAATACATCGTGGAAGTAGCATATAAATCAAGATTTTAATACTTGGAAACAAATGTTCTATCCCTACTGTCCCCACAATGTTTCCAAGATCAAATGTACCTGATTAATGGCAGCACCGAAGAAATGGTATTTGTTCTGATTTCTCCAATTCTTCCTCCCTGCCTTAGCACAAGAGGGTTCACAATTTATAGGGTTTTATAAATTATATTGAAATACCACAGAACAATAATAGTAGCTTGCTTAAAAACACTAACAGCTGTGCAAGGCACACAACAAGCTCTCAATAAGCATCTGACTTACTCAATTCTAAAAATGAGTCATTAAATATTGAAAAATTATTTCATGGCACAGAAAGCACATCAGCCAACATTAAAAAAATAAACTACACAGTTATAAAGACAGGACCACTAAGGTGTTGGTATATTATCCTTGACTATTTTTTATGATTCCCCTAAACAAAGGATGTCAAGCAAAGAGGGAACCATATTTGTTCATTGTAAACATTTAGTCTAGAGATTTAAAGGCTGTTTTGCACACTGAGTCTATAGAGAGACAGGTGATTGCTCTCTGTTACAATTTCAAAGTCCATCTTCTTTACCTCATCAATTTGCAGCTTAGTAGGGGTGAGGATGAGGGAAGAGTTATTTTGTACTCCCAGAAGCAAGGGGCTGCTTTCCTGCCTGTCATTCTACCAACCTCCCAGAATAAATTGCTATTTGGAAAAAGGAAAGTCAAACATTTGTGAAACATATTGCTATTTAGAAAAAAAAAAGAATGGTTTTGCAAATAGTAGCACTATTAAAAGAGTGGAGAGAGAATAGCATCAGTCATTTTATATTACATATAAGCAGTTTATTAAAGAATTAAATATTTATAGACTATAAAGCAAGGCAGGCGATGAGTCGCAAACAGCTTGCTGAGAAGTACATTATAAAACAATGAGTCTGTCAGTGATTGATAAAGAATGGAGAGTGCAAATGCTTTATAAATTCCTTAAGTTAGCTATGAATTTCTAGACCAGAATAGGGACACAGTAGCCAGCAGTGTCACACCAACTCAAACTGATATATATGCCAAAAGCCTTCATTGAACAAAACATATAGCTCTCTTTGATCCTTCCACCTCAGTCTAATGCAGAGGAAAGAGCTGCAAATCACAGAGAACTGCAAGGGCTTTATGGACGCTCACTTCGAAGTTAATAGATGTTAGATTTAGATATCCATATAACTCATTTTATTTTCTTCTGA
Source organism: Sapajus apella (assembly GCF_009761245.1). Classification (NCBI taxonomy): domain Eukaryota; kingdom Metazoa; phylum Chordata; class Mammalia; order Primates; family Cebidae; genus Sapajus; species Sapajus apella. Next base: position 15,493,388 of record NW_022436955.1, on the reverse strand, counting down.
CTTTTTTCTTATTAGATAACAAAATCTACATAAATATAATTTCAAAGAAAGATATCCCCCTTCCTTTCAGAGTCATACACATTAGAGACCAGATCACCTAATCTACTTCTATCAGTTTAGAGTGAAAACAACTAGGAATTAAAAGGTGTAAAGTGATTGATCAGAGTACACACAGCTGGTTAATAACAGAATTAAGATTAAAACTTGGGTCTCCTATCTCCTTGATCAATAGTCTTCCTATAGTATTACCTTCTTTCCCCAATCCCTTTTTAAAATGAAAATTCTGAGCCTTTCCTATTCATAACCATTCATCAGTTATAAATTGTGAACTTTTTCTCTCATAAAATTATATTTCAATTCAGTTTAGATAATGGTTTTAAGAGAAAAAACAGCTTTAAGTGATAAAACTTTAGTCTATATATTCTCTGAGAGAAACAGAATGGAATCTGCCTATCCATAGTGCTCTAAAGTGTGAGATAACAGGATGCTACTAAGAAAATGTTGCCTGTTTCTTGAGGAAAGGCTTTCTTTTATACACTGACTACCTGGAAGGATGAATTTTCATTCCTTATGCGAATGACTGGTCAAGACCTAAAGGTGTTCATAATCTTAAATGCCAGAAGAAGTCATCTCTCCTTGACTTTGTGAGTCATAAGCTTCTATGTGTTCTGGATACACTACTTTGGAACTCCTTCCCTTTCTATTCTCTGTCTTCAAAGTTAAACAGTCATCTGGTGTCTACATAATTGAGGTTGAAGTTCCACTTGCAAACTGGACAGAGACATATTGTGAGTCAAATAAAATTTTGAATCAAATCCTTTGTACCTTGTACAGATGCTAAAGGACTAAGTAGTTATTAGAAATTAGGCCACTGATACCTCTGCCCATAACCCTAACATCATTTTTTTGGGTAATACTTGAATTTCTATGAAACTATATCCAATCAGAAAATCCATTTGATTACATTCGATGCTTTTTTTTAACCCCTCTTTATTGAGGTATGGTTGGCATATAAAAAGCTGCACATATTTGATGTATACATCTCAATGAGTTTGAGCATAAGTACATACCTGAGAAACTACTACCACTATCAAGGTCATAAACATATCCATCACTTCCCAAAGTTTTCTTATGCCTGCTTTATCATAATTATTGTTGCCGTGTGTATGGTAAGAACACTTAAGATCTATTTTTCTAGCAAATTTGGCTATGGGCTTCATGTTATATATGGTAAATCACCAGAACTTACTTATATAAGTGAAACTTTGTCCCATTAACCATAACCTCCGTTTTGCCCTCTTCCTAGCCCATAGCAACCACCATTCTACTCTCTGCTTCTGTAACTTCAGCTTTATAAGATTCTACATGTAAGTGAGATTATACAGTATTTGTCTTGCTGTGCCTGGATTACTTTACTTAACATAATGCAATCCAGGGCCACCCATATTGTTATTAATGGCAGGATTTTCTTTTTTGAAGGCTGAATAATACTGCATTGTATTTATATGCCATGATTTATCTATTCATTTGTTGATAGACATTTAAATCGTTTCCACATTTTGACTACTGTGAATCATGCTGCAATGAAGATGGAAGTGCAAATATCTCTTGGACACTGATTTCATTTCCTTTAGATATATAGCCAAAAGTGAGATAGCTGGATCATATGGTAATTCTATTTTTTAAATTTTTGAGAAACTTCTATCATATTTTCCACAAGAGCTGTACCAATGTATATTCTCAGCAACAGTATGCAAGGATTCCCTTTTCCCCATATCCTTGCCAACACTTGTCATTTGTTGTCTGTTTCATACCAGCCATCTTAACAGGTGTTTAGGTGATAGCTCACTAAAGTTTTGATTTGATTCACATTTTGCTTGTAATTAGTGGTGGTGAGCATTTTTTTGTATACCTGGAGTCATTTGAATGTTATCTTTGGAGAAATGTTTTTTTCAGGTTTTTTGTCTATTTTAAAATCAGGCTATTTCATTTTTGCTATCAGTTGTGTGATGTCCTTGTACATTTTAGACATTAGGCCTGCTTTTTTTGAGAAAGGGTTTTACTCTGTTGTCCAGGCTGGAGTGCAGTGGTGTGATCTTGGCTTACTGCAGCCTCTATCCTCCCAGGCTCAGGTGATCCTACCACAGCCTCCCAAGTAGCTAAGATTACAGGCGTACACCATTATGCTGAGATAGTTTTTGTATTTCTTATAGAAACACGGTTTCACCACATTGCCCAGGCTGGTCTCAAACTCCTGGGCTTAAGCAATCTGCTTGCCTTGGCCTCCAAAAGTGCTGGAATTACAGGTGAGCTGCTGTGCCCAGCTACCCTTTATTAGATATACAGTTTGCAAATATTTTGTCCCAATCCATAGGATGCCTTTTCATTTTATTGATTGTTTCTTTTGCTGTGGAAATGCTTGTTACTTTGATGTAGTTCTACTTATTTTTGCCTGTGCTTTTGGTGTCATATCCAAAAGATAATTGCCAATATCAATGTCAAGGAGATTTCAGCTCATGTTATCTTCTAGGAGTTTTATGGTTTCAGGTGTTATATTTATGTTTTAAATCCATTTTGGGTTGATTTTTGTGTATAGTATAACATAAAAAGGTCTAATTTCATTCTTTTTCATGTAGATAACACATTTTCCCAAAACCATTTATTGAAGAGACTGTTTTTTCCCTATTGTGTATTCTCAGCAACCTTGTGAAAAGTTAGTAGACTGCATACATGTGGGTTTATTTCTGGGCTCTTGATTCTGTTCCTCTGGTCCATGGGTCTGTTTTTATGCCAGAACTAAATATTGTTCTGATTACTATAGCTTTGTAACATAAGTTGAAATTAAGAATGGTGATATCTCCAGGTTTGTTCTTCTTGCTCAAGATTGCTTTGACTATTTGGGGCCTTTTGTGCTTCCAAGTGAATTTTGAGATTTTTATTTCTGTGAAAAATGTCATTGAAATTCTGATAGGCATCCCAGTGAATTTTAGATAGTTTTGACATTTTAACAATAACAATTCTTCCAAGCCACGAACGTGACATATTTTTTTCATTTCTTTGCATCTACCTCAATTTCTCTCATAAGTATTTTATTATATAATAAAACACAAGTGAACAGATCTTTCACCTCCTTGGTTAAATTTATACCTAAGTATTTTATTCTTGTTTGATGTTACTGAAAATGGAAATGTTTTCTTAATTTCTTTTTTGGATAGTTTGTTGTTAGTGATATAAATACAACTCTATTAATTCTTGCAACTTTATTGAATTTATTAGTTCTAACAACTTTTTGGTGAATTCTTTTAGAGTTTTTTTGAAATAAGATAGTTATCTAAACAGAGACAATTTTAGTTTTTTTCTTTCTGATTTGGATGGATTTTTCCCCTAAACTACTTTAGCTAGGACTTTCAGGCACTGTGTTGAAAAGAAGTGGCAAGAGTGGGCATCACTATCTTGTTCCTGATCTTGCAGGAAACCTTTCAGTTTTGCATCACTGAGTAGGATGCTAGCTTGGGCTTGTCATACATGGCTTTTATTATGTTACAGTACATTCATTCTATACTAATCTACTGAGAGGTTTGTTTTTTAATCAAAGAATCATGTTGAATGTTGTCAAATGCTTTCACTGCATCTACTGAGATGATCATATGATTTTTACATTTCATTCTGTTAATACGGTGTATTACTTTTATTGATTTGTGTAGGCTAAACCATGACTGGATCCCAAGGATAAATCCCACTTGACAATGGCATATAATCCTTTCAATGTGCTGTAAAATTTACTTTAATAGATTTTAGTATTTTCACATCTATGTTCGTTACAAATATTGGCTAGTAATTTTTTTTTCTTGCATTGTCCTTGTCTGGTTTTGGTATCAGGGTAACACTGGCCTTGTGGTATGGGTTTGGAAGTGTTCCCTACTCTTCATGTTTTTGGAGAAGTTTGAGAAGGACTGGCATTAATTCTTTTTTTTTTTTTAATTATACTTTAAGTTCTGGGGTACATGGGCAGAACGTGCAGGTTTGTTACACAGGTATACACGCGCCATGGTGGTTTGCTCATCCATCACCCTGTCATCTACATTAGGCATTTCTCCTAACGCTATCCCTCCCCTATCCCCCGACTCCCTGCTATCCCTTCCCTAGCCCTCCACCCCCTGAGAAGCCCTGGTGTGTGATGTTCCCCTCCCTGTGTCCATGTGTTCTCATTGTTCAACACCCACCTATGAGTGAGAACATGCGGTATTTGGTTTTCTGTTTTTGTGCCAGTTTGCTGAGAATGATGGTTTCCAGCTTTATTCATGTCCCTACAAAGGACATGAACTCATCCTTTTTATGGCTGTATAGTATTCCATGGGGGTATACGTGCCATCTTTCCTTTATTCAGTCATCATTGATGGTCATTTGGGTTGGTTCCAGGTCTTTGGTATTGTCACAGTGCCACGATAAACATACATCTGCATGTGTCTTTATAATAGAATGATTTATAATCCTTTGGATACATACCCAGTAATGGGATTGCTGGGTCAAAAGGAATTTCTATTTCTAGATTCTTGAGGAATTGCCACACTGTCTTCCACAATGGTTGAACTAATTTATACTCCCACCAACAGTGTAAAAGCATTCCTATTTCTCCATAACCTCTCCAGCATCTGTTGTCTCCTGATTTTTTAATGATTGCCATTCTAACTGGCGTGAGACGGTATCTCAATGCGGTTTGGTTTTTATTTCTCTAATGACCAGTGATAATGATTTTTTTCATTGGCTGTATAAATGTCTTCTTTTGAGAACTGTCTGTTCTTTCTTCTTTAAATACTTGTTAGAATTCACCATCAAAACCATCTGGTCTGAGATATTTTTTGTTGGGAGGTTCCAGATTCCTTAGTCAATCTCATTCCTTGTTATTGGTCTATTTGGATTTTCTATCTTGTCAAGCCTCAGTCTTGTTAATTTGTATGCTTCTACAAATTTATCCAAAGTGTTAGCATTTACTTCTTCACAGAAGATTCTTATGATCCTGTGTATTTCTGTGATATCAGCTGTAATGTCTCTTATTTATAATTTTACATTCATTTGAATCTTTTCTCATTTTTCCTTAGTCTAGTTAAAGATTTACATTATCATTATCATTATCTTTTCAAAAAACAGCTGTTTGTTTTGTTGATTTTTTCTATGATTTTTCTAGCCTCTGTTTCATTTACTTCTAGATGTTTATTACTTTCTTCCTTCTGCTGACTTTGGGCTTATTTTGCTCTTTTTCTAGTTCCTTGAAATATAAAGTTAGGCTGTTTATTTGTGATCTCTTTATTCTTAATGTAGGCATTTAGTGCTATAAACTTGTTTGTTAGAACTTCTGTGGCTGCACTGCATAAGTTTTGGTATGTTGAGTTTCCATTTTTGTTTCTCTCAAGATACTTTTTGATTTCCCTTTTGATTTCTTCTTTGTGACTTTTTGGTTGTTAGTCTGTTGTTTACTTTTTTGAATTTTTGTGGGTACATAGTAGTATATATATTTATAGAGTATAAGAGATGTTTTGACACAGGCATGTAATGTGTAATAATCATATCATGTAAAATTGGATATCCATACCCTCAAACATTTACATTTGTATTACAAACAATCCAAATATACTTTTAGTTATGTTAAAATGTACAATAACATTAGTATTGACTATAGACACCCTGTTGTGCTATCAAATACTAGGTCTTGTTCGCATTCTTTCTTTTCTCCCATTAACCATCCTCAATTTTCCCTTATCCTCCAACTATTCTTCCCCACCTCTAGTAACCATCCATTTACTCTCTATCTCCATTAGTTCTATTGTTTTGACTTTCAGACCCCACAAATAAGAACATGTGATAATTGTTTTTCTGTGCCTGGCTTATTTCACTTAGCATAATGACCTCCAGGTCCACCCATGTTGTTTCAAATGACGGGATCTCATTCTTTTTATGGCTGATAGTACTCTGTTGTGTATATGTACCACATTTTCTTTATCCATTCATCTGCTGACGAACACTTAACTTGCTTCCAAATTTTAGCTATTGTGAACCACACAGCAACAAACATGTGAGTGCAGATATCTCTCTGATATACTGATTGTCTTTCTTTTGCATATATACCTAGGAGCAAGATTGCTGGATCATATGGTAGTTCTATTTTTAGTTTTTTAAGGAACCTCCTAACTATTGTCCCCAGTGGTTGCACTAACTTACAGTCTCATCAACAGTGTATGAGGGTACTCTTTTCTCCACATCCTTGCCAGCATTTGTTATTGCCTGTCTTTTGGATATAAGCCATTTTAACAGAGGTGAGATGATTATCTCATTGCCATTGTGATTTGCATTTCTCTGATGATCAATGATGTTGAGCACTTTTGTATGTCTTCTTTTGCCCATTTAAAAACTAGATTATTAGATATTTTTCATATAGAGTTGTTTCAGTTCCTTATATATTCTGGCTCTTAATTCCTTGTCAGGTGGGTAGTTTGCCAATATTTTCTCCTGGTCTGTGGGTTATTTCTTCACTTTGTTGATTATTTCCATTACTGTACAGAAGCTTTTTAACTTGATATGATTCCATTTGTCCATTTTTGCTTTGGTTGTCTGTGCTTGTGGTCTGTTACTCAAGAAAGAAATTTTTGCCCAAACTAATGTCCTGGAGATTTTCCCCAATGTTTTCTTGTAGTAGTTTCATATTTGAGGTCTTATATTTAATTCTTTAATCCATTTTGCTTGATTTTTGCATATATGTATAGAGAGGGGGGTTTAGTTTCATTCTGCATATGGATATCGAGTTTTCCCAGTACCTTTTACTGAAGACACAGTCTTTTCCCCAGTGTATGTTCTTGGTACCTTTCTCAAAAATGAGTTAACTGTAGGTGTATGGATTTGATTCTGGGTTCTCTATTCTGTTCCATCGGTCTGTGTGTCTGTTTTTATGCCTGTACCATGTCGTTTTTGTTTACCGCAGTGCTATAGTACAATTTACAGTCAGGTAAAGTAATTCTGTCAGTTCTGTTCTTTTTTTTTTTGTTTGTTTGTTTGTTTGAGACGGAGTTTCGCTCTTGTTACCCAGGCTGGAGTGCAATGGCGCAATCTCAGCTCACCGCAACTTCCGCCTCCTGGGTTCAGGCAATTCTCCTGCCTCAACCTCCCGAGTAGCTGGGATTACAGGCACGCGCCACCATGCCCAGCTAATGTTTTGTATTTTTAGTAGAGACGGGGTTTCACCATGTTGACCAGGATGGTCTCGATCTCTTGACCTCGTGATCCACCCGCCTCGGCCTCCCACAGTGCTGGGATTACAGGCAGTTCTGTTCTTTTTGCATAAGATAGCTTTGGCTACTCTGGGGCTTTTGTAGTTCTATATAAGTTTTAGGATTGTTTTTTTCTATTTCTGTGAAGAACGTCACAGAATGCAGTCTACATATTGCACTGAATCTGTAGATTACTTTGGGTAGTATGGAAATTTTAACAACATTGATTCTTCCAATTCTTGCACATGAGACATCTTTCCACTTTTTGGTGTATTCTTCAATCTCATTTATTGGTGTTTTCTAATTTTGATTATACAGATCATTCACATCTTTGATCAAGTTGATTCCTATGTATTTCATTTTATTTATGGCTGCTGTAAATGGGATTACTTTCTGGATTTCTTTCTCAGATTGTTCAGTCAACATACAGAAATAATACTGATTTTTTTCTTTTGTATTTTTTTCTTTTCTTTTCTTTTCTTTTTTTGAGGCAGAGTCTCACTATGTTGCCCAGGCAGTGGTACAATCTTAGCTCACTGAAACCTCTGTCTTCCGAGTTCAAGTGATTCTCGTGCCTCAGCCTCCTGAGTAGCTGGGATTACAGGCATGTGCCACCATGCCCAGCTAATTTTTTGTATTTTTAGTAGAGACAGGTTTTCACCCTGTTGGTCAGGCTGGCCTCGAATGCCTGTCTTGGCCTCCCAAAGTGCTGGAATTACACACCTGGCTGATAATGATTTTTGTATGTTGATTTTGTATCTTGCAACTTTACTAAATTTGTTATCAATTCTAACAGTTTTGATGGCATATTTGGATTTTTTCCAAATATAAGATCATATCATCTGCAAACAAGGATAATTTGACTTCTGTTCCTGTTTGGATGCCCTTTATTTCTTTCTCTTGTCTGACTGCTCTAGCTAGGGCTTCCAGTACTATATTGAATGAAAGTGGTGAAAAAAGAATATCCTTGTGGTGATCCAAATCTTAGAGGAAAGGCTTTCAGTTTGTTTCCACTCCGTATGATAACTGCCTGAGGTCAGCCATATATGGCTTTCATTCTCTTGAGGCATGTTCTTTCTATACCTAGTTTTTGAGAGTTTTTATCATGAAAGGATGTTGGATTTTGTCACATGCTTTGTTGCATCAATTGAAATTATCCTATGCTTTTATCCTTCATTATGTTAATATGATGTATCACATTGATTGATTTGTATATTTTGGGCCACGCTTACATCCCAAGGATAAATTGTGCCTGCTCATGATGAATTATCTTTTTATTGTATTGTTGAATTTGGTTTACTAGTATTTTGTTAAGGATATTTGTATCAACATTCATCAGAGATATTGTCCTGTATTTTTTTTTTTAATGTGTCTTTAATTTTGGTATTAGAATGCAGGCCATGTAGAATGAGTTTGGAAGTATTCCCTCCTCCTCTATTTTTCAAAACAGTTTGAGCAGGATTGGTATTAGTTTTTCTTTAAATGTTTGGTAGAATTCAGTAGTGAAGCCATAGGTTCCTGGGCTTTTCTTTACTGGGAGACTTTTTATTGAGGTTTCAATATCATTACTTGTTATTGGTCTGTTAAAGCTTTGGATTTCTTCAAGGTTCAATCTTGCCAGGTTGTATGTGTCAGGAAATTTACCAATTTCTTCTAAAATTTCCAATTTGTTGGTAAGTAGCTGCTCATGATAGCCACTAATAATCCATTATCCATTTCTTCTAAATTTTCCAATTTATTGGTATACAGTTCCTCATAGCGGCCACTAATGATCCTTTGAATTTCTGTGGTATCAGTTGTAATGTCTCCTTTTTCATCTCTGATTTTATTTGGATCTTCGTTTTTGTTTTTGTTAATCTGGCTAAAGGTTTGCCTATTTTGTTGAACTTCTGAAAAAACCAACTTTTTGTTTCATCGATCTTTTGTATTCTCCTCTTCATTTCAATTTCTGCACTGATCTTTATGATTTATTTTCTTCTATAAATTTTGGATTTGGTTTGCTCTTGCTTTTCTAGTTCTTTAAGATGCATTGTTAGGCTGTTCATGTGAAGTTTTTCTTTTTTTTTTTTGATGTAGGTACTTAGAGATATAAACTTTCCTCTTAATACAGCTTTTGCTGTACACCATAGGTTTTGAAATGTTGTGTTTCCATTATTGTTTGTTTCAATAATTTTTTCAATTTCCTTCTTAATTTCCTCATTGATCCACTGGTCATTCAGGAGCATACTATTTAATTTTCATATGTTTGTATAGTTTCCCAAATTCCTCTTGTTGTCGACCTCTGGTTTTATTCCACTGTGGTCAGAGAAGATGCTTTATATTATTTCAGTATTTTTTGAACATTGTCTTATGACTTAACATACGGTTTATCCTTGAGAATGATCTATGTGTTGAGAGAAAAAAATGTGTATTCTGCAGCCACTGGATGAGATGTTCTGTAAATATCTATTAGCTCCATTTGGTCTCAGTGCAGATTAAGTCCAATGTTTCTTTGTTGATGTTATATCTGGAAGATCTGTCCAATGCTGATTGTAGGATATTGAAGTCTCTAAGTATTACTGCATTGAGACCTAAATCTCTCTTTAGCTCTAACAGTATTTAATTTATATATCTGAGTGCTCCAGTTTTGGGTGCATATATATTAACAATTGTTATATTCTATCGCTGTATTGATCCCTTTATGATTATATAGTGACCTTATTTGTCTCTTATAGTTTTTGTCTTGAAATCTATTTTGCCTGATATAAATATAGCTACTCTTGTTCTTTTCTTGGTTTCCATTGGCATGGAATATCTTTTTTTATTCCTTTATTTTCAGTCTATGTGTGTCTTTATAGGCAAAATGTGTTTCTTGTAGGCAACAGATCACTGGGTCTTTTTATAAAAAATCCATTCAGTCATTCTATGTCTTATGATTGGCGAGTTTAGTCCATTTACATCAATGTTATCGTTAATCAGTAAAAACTTTTTCCTGCCATTTTGTTATTTTTGTGGTCTTCTCTCTTTCCTTCCTGTTTTCCTTTTAGTGAAGATGATTTTCTTTTACAATATAATTTAGTTTCTTACTTTTTATTTTTTGTGTGTATCTGTTTATGATGTTTGGTTTGAGGTTACTATGAGGCTTGCAAATACTATTTTGCAATCCATTATTTTAAGCTGAACACAACTGAACACTGTTTGCATAAACAACAGCAACAACAACAAAAACAAGCAAAAAGAAAATAAAGATTTTGCCCTTTAATTTAGTCCCCTCACTTTTTAACTTTGTGTTTGTTGTTTCTCTTTATTAATGTATCTTATTATACTGTCTGTTTCTTGAAAAGTTGTAGTTAATATTTTTGATTGGTTCATCATTTAGTCTTTCTGCTTAAGAGTGGTTCACACATCATAATTATAGTTTTATAATATTCTGGGTTTTTCTTTGTACTAGCTGTTACTAGTGAGTCTGTACCTTTAGATTATTTCTTATTGCTCACTAACATCCTTTTCTTTTTGATTGAAGTACTCCCTTCAGCATTTCTTGCAGGACAGGTCTGGTGTTTATGAAGTCCCTCAACTACTGTTTGTCTGGAAAGCCTTTATTTCCTTTTTCATGTTTGAAGGATGTTTTCACCAGATATACTATTCTACAGTAACTTTTTTTTTCCTTCAGCAAATATGTCATGCCACTCTCTCCCAACCTCTAAGATTTCCACTGAAAAGTCTGCTGCCAGATGTACTGGAGCTCCATTTTATGTTATTTGTTTCTTCTCTCCTGTTACTTTTAGGATCCTTTATCCTTCACCTTTGGGAATGTGATTATTAAATGCTTTGAGGAAGTAATCTTTGGGTTAAATCTGTTTAATGTTCTATAACCTTCTAGTATTTGGACATTGATATCTTTCTCTAGGTTTGGGAAGTTCTCTATTATTAACCCTTTGAATAAACCTTTTACCCCTTCCTCTTTCTCTCCCTCCTCTTTAAGGCCAATAACTTACATTTGCACTTTTGAGGATATTTTCAAGATCCCGTAGGTGTGCTTCACTGTTTTTTATTATTTTTCCTTTTATCTCCTCTGAGTGTATTTTTAAATAGTATGTCTTCAAGCTCACTCATTCTTTCTTCTGCTTGATCAACTCTGTGATCAAAGGACTCTGATGTATTCTTCAGTATGCCAATTGCATTTTTCAGGTCCAGAATTTCTGCTTCATTTTATTTCAATCTCTCTGTTAAATTCATCTCATAGAATTCTGAGTTCCTTCTCTGTGTTATATTGAATTTCTTTGAGTTTTCTCAAAAGAGCTATTTTGAATTCTCTGTCTAAAAGGTCATATATCTCTGTTTCTCCAAGAATAGTCCATGGTGCCTTATTTAGTTTATTTGGTTAGGTTATGTTTTCCAGATGGTCTTGATACTTACAGATATTCATCTGTATCTGGGTATTGAACACTTAGGTATTTACTACTGTCTTCTCAGTCTGGACACATTTGTACTCATCCATCTCGGGAAGGCTTTCCCAATATTTGAAAGGACTTGGATGTTATGATCAAAGATCCATCTGCTTTAGAGGGCACTCCAAGTCCAGTAATGTTGTGGTTCTTGGAGACTCATAGAGGTACTGTCTTGATGGCCCTAGACAAGATCAGGAGAAATTGTGTGGATTGCTAGTCAGAGACTCTAGTTCTCTTACTTTCTCTTAAACAAATGGAGTCTCTCTCTGTGTCTGTTTTGGGCCACCTAGAGCTGGGGGTGGAGTAACACGAGCACCCCTGTGGCCACCACAACCCTGTGACTATGCTGGGTCAGACTTGAAGCCAACACAGCATTAGGTCTCACCCACGGCCTTCTGTAACCACTCCCTGGCTACTCCCTATGTTCACTTAAGACTCTGAGTGGCAAAGCAGTCAGGCCTGTGTCCTTCCCTTCAGGGTAGTGAGTTTTCCTAGGCCCAGGCAGGTCCAGAGTTGCCATCCTGAAACTAAAACTAGAATAAAAAACCTTCAAAGTCTACCTACTGTGCTGTTGTATTGTAGGTGAATTGGCACTGAAACCACAAGACACAGTCTTTCCCACTCTTCCTTTCCCTTTCCAAAGGCAGAGGAGCCTCATACCATAGCCACTGCCATCACAGACCCATGGGGTGTATTGCCAGACTACTGCTGATATTCCCTAAGGCCCAAGGGCTCTTCACCAAGCTTGTAGTGAATGCTGCCTGGTCTGAGAGTGACCTTTAAATGCAGTAGGCTTCTCTCAGGCCCTGGGTAGGTCCGGAAATACCATTCAAGAGCCAAGTCTTGGAATCAGGGACTCTAAGAGCCTGCTTGGTGCTCTCCCTACCTGTGGCTGAGCTGGTACCTAAGGTCTAAGACAAAGTCCCCTTTACTTTTCCCTCTGCTTTTCTCAAGCAGAGGAGTCTTGTTCCATAGCCACTATAGCTGGAAATGTGCTGAGTCTCAAATGAAGTCAGCAGGTCTCAGAGAGGCGGTCAATGTAGTAGCTAGGTATTGCTGCTGGTTATTCAGGGCCCAAGGGCTCTTCAAGGAGCAGGTGAGGAATCCTGCCAGGACTGGATCCTTCACTGCAAGGCGTCAGGTTCCCTTCTGATCCAGGGTATGTCTAGAAATGTTGTACAGGAGCTAGGGACTGGAAAAAAGGGCCTCATAACTCTGACTGGTGCCCCATCCTGTCGTGGCTGAGCTAGTATTCAAGATGCAAGACAAAGTCCTCCCCACTCTTTGTCTCTTTAGGAGCTGTAAGCTGTGCAGCCTGGGGTTTGGGGAGGGATGATGTCAGTACTCTCTTAGCTGTTCAGGCTGGTGTCTCAGTAGGCTGTGTGCCCCACTAGTCCACTCGCTCTGGGCCCAGTTCAGCCCTAGGACTTGCCTAGGAGTTGCAGTCCTTGTGGCTTAGACTGCCTTTCAACTTTGTTTAGAGCCCAGAGTGCTTTGGCCATAGTGGTAAGACTTGCAGGAACTAAAGTTCAGACTGCTGAGATCAGTCATTCCCTCCTGGATAGGGCTGGTTTAAATGCTCATTCTGTGAGTGGGCATCAGCTGAAGTTGGTGGGGTTTCCTTTCCCTGCTATAATGGGGCAACACAAAGTTCAATGCTTCACAATTGCTGTGCTCTTCCTCTTCACAGAGCAAAGAAACACTCTTGGCACGATGCAAACACTGCCAGGAAGGTGGAGGAGTGGAGTCAGCAATTCAATCGCCCAGCAATTCAGGGTGTTCAGTGGAGCCTTCTATTCTGCCATCTTGCTCCACCCTCAGTAGTGTGTTATTTAATTTCTACATATTTGTGAATTTTCCTCCTGTTTCTAGTTTCATACCTTTGTGGTCAGAAGATACTTATACAATTTCAATCTTCTTAAATGTGTTGAGGCTTGGTTTGTGGCCTACACATAATCTATTTTGGAAAATGATCCTTGTGCCCTTGAGAAGAATGTATATTCTGCTGCTGTTGGATGGAACATTCTATATATGTTTGTTAAGTCCATTTGTTCAAGTCCGACATTTCCTTATTGATTTTCTGTCTGGATGATCTATCCATTGTTGAAAGTAGAGTATCAAAGTCCCCTACTATTATGTTGTTATCTATTTCTGCCTTCAATTCTGTTAATATTTGCTTTGTATTTTTCAGTGTTCCAACACTGAGTGCATATAAATTCACAAATATTATATCCTCTTGATGAACTGATCCCTTTATCATTACACAGAAATATTCTTTATCTCTGTGACAGATAGCCACTTCTCCTCTCTTTTGGTTACTTTTTGCATGGAATATCTTTTTCCATCCCTTCACTTTTAGCCTATGTGTCTCCTTAATTCTAAAGCGAGTTTCTTGCAGGTAGCCTATAGTCAAATCACATTTTTTTAATCCACTGGGTCACTCTGTTTTTTGATTGGGGAATTTAATCCGTTTACATTTAAATTGTTATTGCTAGGTCAGAACTTACTGTTGCCATTTGAATAAAACTAGTTTTTTTGTTCATTTCCTCCTCTCTTTCTTAAGTGGTATGTTTTGACTCCTTTTTGTCTTGTGTGTATTTATTATGAGTTTGGCTTTGTGAGTACCATGAAGCTTATATGAAGCATCTTATAGTTATAACAGTCTATTTTAAGCTGATAGCAGCTTAATTTTGGTCACATACAAAAACTTTATACTTTTACTCATGCTGCCAACATTTTAATTTCAAATGACTGGTAATCCTTTAGTGGTAGCATACATCCTTGAATCTTCATGTTCCTTGAAGTATTCACATTAGAAGAAACGTCAACTCTTCTAGTCTTTATTGATTACTGTGAAGAGAAAGACCTTCACCAGCGAGCCTGGTTAGAGATGCTGAAGGTTTCTCAGACATTTACTATGAATGCATTTGCTCCACTCCTCGTTTCCTCTTATGGAGAAATCTTAATACTGTGTGCCTTCTCTTTATCCTACAAAGCTGAGCTTGGTGCCAATAGCCTCTCATTTATTTTCCCTAGAGCTGTGCCCCGAAGTGTTTAAGGTTGTGTATTTTCTCACAAAGCAGTATTCTGGGCTATTAAGATACACATTGGCTACTGAGATCCATATACTGTCTGAGGGAACTTGCACAGGTCATGTACCAGGGATGCACAGGGTGCCATCCATAGGGGTGGTGATGAATGGGGTCCTAAGTGTGCACAACAGCTTGTTGGGAGTGTATATAAGTCATCTTGCAGGATTTGTGGGTGGATCTCTTGATGGAGTCCATGAACCAGTTAATTATATTTGTGGTTGGCTGTTGCAAACTGCATGCCAGTTGTTGTGAGTGCTCACCTCTTCTCCCTACTTCTAGCTAGCAATGGATTATTCAGCCATGCAGATCCCCTTGGTGTTCTGCATGGGGTAAGATGATGTAAGACTCTCATGCAGCATCCCACAAAACTGGGTAACCGAGGCTCTCATTTTCCCTCATGAGAGAAATTGTGGGTCAGAAGGGCCTCTTTTGGCACAAAGATTGCTACTTTTAAGGAGGGGTGACATGAATAAAAAATGAAATTGCTCTTCTTACTCTTTTCAATGTGTCAATGGACACATTGTCAGATTTTTTGCTCCACCAGTGTGCTGGAAACTCTCAGCTAGATTTTGTGGCTCCCACAAAGGTATTCCCATCTGCAGGTGGTTACACAAATTGGTGTTTCCTTTAGGGGATTGAGAGCTAGATTCTTGTATTCTGCTATCATGCTGATGACACAGTCCCTAGATGCCTTCTTTGTAGAGGAGGATTCTGAGGCTTCTTGGTAAGAAAGAATAACTTAACCATTCTTGGTGTATAAGTTCCCTCATTTCTCCAGTTCTCATTAATACAGAACAATAGCTACATGTAACTCAAAACCAGGCACTGCAAGTATAATAAAAATAAATGATACTGAAAATAAAGCAAACGCTTAGTTCATATTGTAACTGAATGTAACTAGAAATGGTGTTTGGTTAATGGTTGAAAATAACTTTATCTTTCAAATAGAAATACAGGTATCCACATATTAAGGCAAATAACTCCATACAACAACAAAGCCACAGTTCCCTGAAATTTTCTCTTCCAAACTTTTCCAAAGATGAGAGGTACTGAGGAAATATATTGTGTATGTTAGGTATGAATAAGTGCATATGCAGTTATAATGCTATTTTAAATGCGTTATCTACGAAATTAATTCAATTGATTAGAGAAAGTTAAAATACAAAAATTTGAAGCTAACTTCCATCTGAATTAAAGCTACATGCTCAAAAGACAACGAATATCAGAAACAAAAGTGAGAGAAATATTAACTAACAAAGGCAATTCAACTTTTAGAGGCCAAAAAATAATTCATTATATTAATGTGTGACTTTCTTAGGGAGCTACTAAGTGTATCCTGAAGAATTTGACTTAATGTGTCAGAGCAGCAAAAGTTATAATTGAAAAACAAAATCCTTGCACCACTGGAAAAATACACCATATAAGAATGAATTTCCAAAGTAACCGTGATTCACTCATGCTTGATATGCTATGTTCAGATCAGAAATTAAATATTAAATAAAGGTCACTATAATCAAAGAGGTCGGGGAATGGGGAAACAAACTCAAAACAATTAAGATGTCTCAGTCTGGAAAACTGAGAATAATGGAGGTTGTTTACAGAATAAAAACTGATTTACCAAATCCCAAAATTAGGGGTACCTTTTGTTTTTTGTTTTGTTTTGTTTGTTTGTTTTTAGAGACAGGGTCTTGCTCTGTCGGCCAGGCTGGAGTGCAGTGGCACAATTATAGCTCACTGCAGCCTCAAATTCCTGGGCTCAAGCAATCTTCCCACCTCAGCATCCTAAGTAGCTAGGAATACAGGCGTGCACCACCACATTCAGCTAGTTTGTTTTAATTTGAGGGCCAGTTTGTTTTAATTTTAGGGGACAGGCAGTGCATTACCCAGGCTGGTCTTGAACTGCTGGCCTCAAGTGAGCTTCCTACCTTGGCTTCCCAAAGCACTGGAATTATAGACGTAAACCACCACACCTAGCCAGGGGCATCTTTTGAAGCTTGAAAGCGGTAAACACAGAACAAATATGATGAAATAAAACAAGATAGAAGATTACTTGATGTAACAAAGTAAAGTTTCAGAAATTGCTATTTCCCAGCCTGAGCAACATAGTAGGACTTTGTCTTTAAAAAAAAAAAAAAAAACTAATTAATGAGATACTAGCTTGAGCACAGTGGCAAACACCTGTATTCTTGCTGAATGAGAGACTAAGGTATGAGAATTGCTTGAATCCAGGAGTACAAGGCTAGCCTGGGCAACACAGCAAGATCCTGCCAAGAAAGAAAAGAAAAGAAAAGGAAAGAAGGAAAGAAAAGACAAGAAAAAAGAAAAGAAAAGAAAAGAAAAGGAAAAGAAAAAAAAGAGAAAGAAAGAGGAAGGGAGGAAGGAGGAAGGACGGAAGGAGGGTGGCAGGGAGGGGAGAGGGAGGGAGGGAGGAAAGAAAGGCAGGAAGGATGAATTGTTGCTTCAAGAGAAAACAAATAGGTTGTAAAGCTATCAAAACAAATAAATGTATGCTAAATTCACCATATGTTATTAAAGGGAAACTGGGATGTTTCTTGACTCATTAACATTGAGCACCACAATGCATTCTTCAAAATGCCTCTCACTGGGAGTCAGAATACTAGGATATTTTCAGTAGGGCAATTGAATATTGTTATGAATGTTACTTGTGGTCTTCCTTAAGTTTCAGTGGAGAAAAGTAAGTATAATTAAGACAATTTAATTGATGTAAAACTTAACAAGGCTCTAAATCTAACACGTTTAAAGAAAAGACCCAACTCTGATTAGGGGGTATTATTTTGTAACTCAAACAGTAAAAACCATGATGTTAAGGTCTTTACCTATAGTCTTATAAGTAACAAAACTTGTGCAGAAAACAACAGCTGAAAGTTGTTGCTATTTTGCACTATTCCGAAGGAATTTACTAAGACTCAGTTTATGTATTTCTGCACTTCCGAACCACAAGGGCAACTAGTAATCATCTGTGTGGAGTCTCAAAAAATAAACCCAAAATGAGTAACAGGATTGAAAACCAGATCTTTTTTTTTTCATCTTGGCCTAGACGGAAAGAGTTATTATGAAAGATGTTAAGTTAATGAAGACAGTAAATTAATAAGTTTGAGAACCAATTTCTTGTCAGAGTTTTCAATTCAATATGACAAAGATAAATTCACTTCAGTAAAAATAAACAGCACAGACAAAAACTGTAATTCTAGGAGCTGTTATTAGGAACCTCAAAGTCAATTGTTAACAACTGGATAAGCCAAATGTCCATAGATAACTGAAGGCCATAGATTTTTTTTTTTTCTATTTGTTTTCTCCATTTTGCATTTTAAGGTAAGGCTGTACCTGCTTGTTTGTCCCTAGGAAAAAATAGATAACAGAATAAAGCTACTGTTTCTGAAGAATGACCACCAATACCAGGTTTCTCTCTGTAAACTGAAACAGAGGAAGCTATCTTATTCCCAATAGGGTCTCAGAAAAAGATAGAGGTTTAAGGTTGATAATTCCCATGTATACATGGTAAGAAGGGACAAACTGTGCTTTATAGAGTTAATCCTCAGAAAAAGATAGGTATCCTTAGGCACTGTTCGCAAACAATAGGTTCCATGGGGTGAGCACATCAGCCAAAACCACCTATGTGTAAAGTAAGCACCAGCATGTGATAACTGTTTGTGGATGATGGTATAATAAAATTTTTTGTTTGTCTGATCATTTATTTAAAAATACACCAAATCTGTAAATATTAACAAAAAAAGAAATAACATCTGACATAGAGAATTTTAGTGACTATGCTAATTACTGATAGATGATGTACAATAAGACAAATATAAGGAAGTTAATACAAATGACAGCGACAATGTTGCTTTGTAGTCTATAAAGCAGTTATATGTAATTTAATGATTTCTAAGGTTTCTTGGCTATCTAAAGATCCAGAACATTGCCATTATT
This sequence comes from Sapajus apella, assembly GCF_009761245.1. NCBI lineage: Eukaryota > Metazoa > Chordata > Mammalia > Primates > Cebidae > Sapajus > Sapajus apella. Next base: position 15,474,659 of record NW_022436955.1, on the reverse strand, counting down.
TTACCAAGTCAGATGACTTTCACTTTCTCATTGGACAATATTTACTATGTTCTAGCCAGCTTTGTGAGCATAGGTTATTCAATTGAGAGAAAAACTAGATATAGATCCTATAGTTTATAGACATTAACCAAGTAACTACATATTATCAAAAATTGTTTAAGGCTTTGAAAAACACAGGGAGCTCTAAATGCACAGAACGGAAATGATTCAGTTTGGTGGGGAAGGAATGAGAGTATGGGAAGATATTTCCATGAGGAACTCAATTTTAAGCTGAGAATTGAAGGATGAGTAGAGATTAGCTAGGAAAATGAGAAATGGGATGAAAATGATATTTGTAGGTAGAAGGAAAAGCTTGTCCAAATATTTGAGTTAATAGGTATGCAGCTGAAATAGTAGGGCAAAGAATGCGATATAATGAAGTTGGAGCATCAAAGTTCAGATCATGCATAGCTTAGAATGCCATATTCGAAATGGCAGTCTTCATTTTAGGGAAAATAGGAAGACTTTGAAAAGTTTCAGCAACAGAAGACAAATTATCAGATTTTTAAAAGATCGTCTTGATTGTGATATGGGGAAATAGTTGTCAGAGTTAAGAATGGATGTTGACAAAACAGGAAGTTTTTGTGGTAGGCCAGTTGAAACATCACAGTTATTTGGCCTGGGACAGTCACAGTGGATATTGACATAAGTGGCTGAATTAAAGAGGTATTTGGAAGGTAAAATAGACATTAGTTGATGAAGCAGACATGGGGAGGGGATTATTAAAAATAATTCTAATGTCTCTGCAATTAGTGAAGTCATTTAGAAAAAGTAAGGAATAGAGGACAAATAACAGATTTTTGTCTTTATTTTTTAAGTGGGTGTGGTTTAAAGATACTTTCATTTTTGGACATGTTAATTTTGAGCTATGTTTAGAGATGTCAAGTAGAACAGAATAAGAACAAAGAATGGAAATTAAAGAATCAAAGGCATATAACTGAAATATGGTTATAAATGAGATCTCCTAAGGGAGAGAGTATTCTATATCGTTAGAAATGTAAAAACACATGATTTTAAGGCCTTTTTTAAAAAAAGAACATATTTATTGTATCAAATTCTCACAAGTCTTCCAAAGTCAAATAATCAGCATTTTAATGTATCATCTTAATTGAACATCATAATCATTTTATGAGTTGGGTACTATCATTATTCTCATGGTACGTAGAAAGAGGCTAAAGCTTTGGGAAGTAATTTAACTTACTCAGGAGCCAGAGTTCAAACCTAGGGCTGAGCTCCTAACTATCATCCTACTGGGCTGCTTTCTTAGTACTTCTTATATTAAACCAGAAACAATAACCACTTTAACAGTCAAAGTCTTGTGAAGACTTGTGTGCAGACTGCAATGTTGCATATTTTAAGTAATAATGTAGGACCAGAGTATGGCAGCTTTAATTTGATAGAACTATGCAAGAACAAAGATTTTAGGAAGATAAAATGAGTTTGGTTTACACAAATGAGAGAAATCTCCTGCTCAGTTACCTTAAATTGTTTCATATCATAACCATGAAGAATTTCGTCGTCAGGAATATGACATCTAACAGTAATTCTGTTTAGGAACTGGTTTCAGTTTTGACTCATAGAGTAGTACTTCCCAGGAAGTAATCAATGTCAAAAGACTTAGTTTTTCTTGGGCTATATGAAAATCTAACTCAGTTTATGATTCCCAATAAGGATCACAGCCATAGAAGAAGTTGAAAGTTTACTAAGTGATAAGAATTTGAAAATCAGGAGGATCTAGGAAAGACTTATAAGTAGATAGCCTTGGGTATTCAAATCAAGAAATCTTGTTTTATGCTTATACTTTTTAAAAAAAATTCTTGTGCCTTTATGTTTCTAATGTATCAATATTGGAGTCTCCAGAAAGTATAAGAATAACCAAATTAGGCAAATACATACACTTTAACTGAGTTTAAATTTCAAAGTTATTGTCTTAGTCTGCTCAGTGTTGCTATAAATAAATACCTAAGGCTGGGCAATTTACAAAGAAAAGAGGTTTATTTGGCTCCCAGTTCTGCAAGCCTACAAGAAGATTGGCACCAGCATTTACTTCTGGTAAGGGCTTTGGGCTGCTTCCCCTCATGTCGGAAGTCAAAGAGGAACTGGCATGCAAAGAGATTACATGGCAAGAGGGGAAGCAGATAAAACAAGGGGAGTGGGAATTTGTGCCAGGCTATTGTTAACAACCAGCTCTCATGAGCACTAATAGAATGAGAACTCACTTACCCCGTCTCCCCCAGGGAGAGGATTAATCTATTCATGAAGGATATGGCCCCATGACCCAAACAGTTCCCATTAAGCCTCCCCTCCAACATCAGAAATCAAATTTCAACATGAGATTTGAAGGGGTCAAACAAACCAAACTCTAGCAGTAATGAAGAGAGAAAGTGTTTGCACTATTAGCATAAGGAATGCTTTGGAACTGAGTGGAATGTGGCACAATGTCTCTTAAGAGCAGAATTGCTGGTTCTCTGATCAGATGTAAAATTTTAGTCTGGCATGAACACACAAAAAGGTGATCTTTCTTCCCTTATATATGTATAATTCCTAATAATGACCAAAACAAATACTACCATTGTCACTTCACTAAATAGCAATGTAGGTATTTACAGTCTAAACTTGCATGCAATTTCAGCTTCTGGGTATAATATCAGTGATTCTAATTTTATTTTAGTTATTTGCAGCTGAAATGACTTGTGTGCAATATAATGTCCTAAAACATGCTGTGCCAGAGATAAGTTTAATTCCCACAAGGATTTAATGATTGAAGTTGAATTTTTAGGTCATAATATGCCTGAAAAAATGATTGCATCATCTTTAGTATTAAAGATATTTAAGGCATTTTATTATTATGAGCCGAATATCCAACTGAACAACAAAGATATCTTGAGTGTTCAAGTCGGTCCATAGTTTGGAAGGTATTGGATAAGGTTCTTTAAGCTCTTCTGTGTCCAGCCCCTGCAGAGTGATTAAGCCATATGCAAATTATCTTTTTCCATAAGCATTTATTTCATGAACTTAAGGAAACAGCCAAAGTGAAAATTAAGGTTTATATCAGGGCCAAGACTGGGATGAGGTAAGAGAAATGCCTATGGTTTAAAATTTAAGAAAGTTCTCAATCCCAGGGTCATGTAAGTGCTAGGTTGACACCTGAAAGTGGGTACCTCCCTAAATTTTGCTATGTAAGCACCTTCCTAGCCTCACCCCAATCCTGGCCTTGGATTTTATTATCAAAGGTCTTTCAGAGTCAAGGCAGTAGTATCTCTGATTCACATTGTTTTGTTGTTGTTGCTCAAAAGCTAACAAAAATCAAGTACATAATTTTAAAACTTTATATCAAAAAGGTACTATAAAAAATGAAATACATACAGGGGCAATATTAATAGAGATCTCAGCTAAATCTGAATAATAACTAATAGCATACCTGTTTTTACTATTTGCAGTGTACAATTATATATATATAACATATATTTATATTTAAGCACACACACACACGCACAATTTTCTTCAGTTCTCAATTCTGAGCTAAAGTAAATTAATTATCATTGTTAGTCCCATTTCTTATAGGTAGGGAAATTAAGGCTTACAGATGCCAAATAAAAAATTGCTCACTGACGCATAGCGAGTGGGAACTCAAGCTGATGTAACTCAAAAGCCCAATCTCTAACTGCTATGCTTTGCTGCCTTCTAAATATTATCATTCAATACTAGTGATCTGTTGATTGTATCTCTACTATAGGCAGTAATGTAAATGCCAATTGCTTATGTACATTTAGCATTTTCCTTGTATGAAAAACAGTTAATAAGCTTTAGAGTACTCTCATTTTGCAGCCTTATAGCATGGTATACTAAGAAAGGGAAAATGAAATGTAAGAGAAAGGAAAAATCAAAGGATTGTAAGAGAAAATATATGATTTAGAGATCATATTCCTTTTGTGAACTAGCATAAAATAATAAGCATGAGGATGACATTAGTATATGCAAAAAGCCTTTGGGTACTGTGAGACACACACACACACACACACACACACGGTGCTTGAAAGCAAACTCAAAAGAAAAAGGAGGTCTCATCTATAGAGGAGCAAAAGACAGACAAAAAGGTTTATTAGAGAGGACAAAAAATGTTACTTTAGTTTTAATTTCAGCTTTTTGACATTAAAAAAGGAAGAAGAAACTAGACTTCTTTTTTCAGAAACAAAGTACCAAAACTTGTTACTTTTTCTATCTGCTATAGAAAATACCGATATAAACCAAAACATAGGGGGAACAACCTTATACTACTTAATTTAAAAAAAAGATAAAGTAGTGTGTTATTAAATCCATATATAGAGAAGAAACACTTATATAGAAGTAACTAAGATTATTAATCTCTAAGAAATACATGCTTCGCAAACAATTTTAAGAATTTGTTTTAAGAATCATCGTATTATTGGCATTGATTGTGATATTCCAGTCTTTTGGGAAGAGTAGATATTATAAAAGGTTAAAAGCCATTTTTTCACCCCACACCTGCCTGAGCCTCTTAGCTCCTCAAACCCTTACCTCCATCATCAAGCCAAGCTCTGATACCAGTAAGAAAATCCCTATCTTGCAACCTGCTAAAGAGTGCCCTCTAGTGCTGTCTTGTACATGAAATAACCTTTTTTTTTTTCCCATGAAGTGTTTGGGTACACTGACTTAGGTTTTCTTTGGCATTGCAGCCAAGAAAGATAAATGATGCTTTAGAACAATTTTCTGGCTTTTAATGCCAGCTAAGTAAAACTATAACGCTATATTAAAGAGTTATAGGTTTTCTTTTAAAAAAACTTTTCTAAAATAAGGTACACCCACTTTAAAAAATAATGTGCCTCTTTTTCAAAGGCTAGTTTTTAACAAAACAGTTTGCATAAAAGTTAGTACACTGCTAACTTTAGAATGTACTAAAAATATTAGTACTTAGAGAAACAGGAGTTTGTTCTATCAGAAAAAAATAGCAGTGACAATAATTTGCTTCTCTCAGCCTCTGGAAACTTACCTAATTTCTCAAAAGTGTATTCATGCTGAAAGTTTTGTTTCTGGTGACAGTCAAAATTTTGTTCATGCTTAATCAAAATCCAAAAGGGAGAACATAAGAAAAACAAATTACTTGACTATAAAGTGAGTATATGTTTAAATTCTGGGGGACAGAATGAGATATTTTAAAAGGGAGTATTACATAATATCAATATATTCCTCAAAACAATTTTGACACAAGCACAAAGAAATTTAAAGGAATGAAGGAAATCAGTGTTTTCATTGTCTAATATGCACTGAGAAATTAGAATTATGAGACTGGTAACTCCATAAACTACCACTCTATCATAGGCATAATTTTTTCTCTTTTAAAAGAGCTTATTTACATAATGAATTACATACACAACATGAGAAAGACTATGAAAAGCTAAATATTCAAAAAGGACTAAGCACGCTAACGAATGCAAGTCTGTGATATGTCTATATATGTATGTATGTTTATGTATTTCTATTACTTTAAGAATTAAAGTGAAGATCAGTTAAACATTTGGCTCAGAAACACAGGCAAAAATAAGACCTCTGAAATGTCTTCTGGTAAATAAGCAAGTAAAAACACTGAGGAAAAGATTAGAATTCACAAACCTACTAGATTTGCTTAATATTTTCTTTTTTTAGTTTGTTTTTAAGGTGAGGTTGTATTATTCTGCATTATGCACACCAAATAAGGTTAAATGTGTACAACACATGAAAGATTAAACAAATATGTTAAAAATACCAATCCAAAATATAAGACGAACAAAGAAAAATCTGCATTATACACACTAAATAAGGTTAAATGTGTAATATTGCATAAAAGATTAAATGAATACATTAAAAATATCCAAAATATAAGAGGTACAAAGAAAAAAATAGCACATATCCTAATATTTCCAGAGTGGGGCAAAGTTTAGAAATGAAATATTCTTGAAACATGGCTCTTCAGGTACTTGTTATCTAAATCCCTTGAACAGTATCTAAACAGATGAGGGACTTAGCAAATCCAAAACAAAAATGGACAGAGAAATGGGTATAAAAAGGCCACACACTGGAGTAAAAACAAAAACTCTCGATTCTATTTCTATCCCTGACTCATCACTGACCTTGAAAAAATCAGTGTTCTCCTCTGTGATTCAGCTCCTCTATCAAACAGGAGCAGTAACTCTTGCCAGAAACCACATAGGAGTGTTGATAATGGGAGGATTAGTGTGATAATGCACAGAGCTTATAGAAATTTTACTGTGCTGTGTACACTTTTGGGAAAGATCATGTTTTTTTGCTACCCCACAAAAGCTTAAAGAAGATAATGGATGTATAAAACATAAGGTTAAATTCTGCTTAACATCTTCATTTCCATTTATGTTGACAGTTTCTTCAATGTACTGTTTTTTATTATCTATTATGTGTAATAGATTTCCTGGTAAATAAAAATATAGACAGAAAAGACTAAAATTTTCTTAATTTCTTTATCTCAATTTATAGAATAAGATATATTTTATATAACCACAGGGTGAGAAAAACAGAAATGTTTCACATTTCTATTTTCAACTCTATTACTTTTGGGTGGATAACGGTAGAAATCACTTAATATATATGAAATATGGAAACGACTAGCTCTCATTCTGCTCTTGGAATGATTAATTGTGCCTTTACATTAGAACAAAGGCTATGTGAATATATGGTATTATTACTTTAATATAGGTAATTCGTTGTAGTATGAAACAGCTATATATAGACCAAATAATAATCACTTACATTACATAGGCTAAAATAAAACTGCCACTGATAAAACGGAGAAATGCCTCTTTCTGCCTCTAGTTTTTAATAAGTGATACATAATAAATGGCAACTTTCTAACTTATCAAAATTTAGGCATAGTCCTTTAATGGGAGGTGGGGGGGTATGGAAATATATGAACTCTGGTATCTGTTTGCATTGTCTGTAAAACCTTCTCTGTTAATGGGCATTCATTGTTCTCAACATCCGAAAAGATGCAAGCTCTCATAAGGTCCTTTCAGGTAGGCATGACTAATGGGAAGCAGTCCTTCTATAGCACAAAGTTCCAACTACAGATAAAGAGTCTCTCTGTTCTTCGTCCACATCTCTATAAAAATCCATTTCATTTACTGTTGGTTTTAAATCACACACTCTTCTAATGGGATTAATACCTAGGGTAGGACACAGCCCTTTTTACTTCACAAATGTGAGAAATACACTTAGATTAATAGTTTTGATTTTTTTTTTCAAAGCTGCTTTTTGGTTCCCTGACAGTAAATTCTATAAACCGGGCCTCCATATATATTTTTTCATGGTACATTTCAATAGACTAGAAGACCTTGTGGTGTTTGTTTTAAGGATCCAGATTGGATTTATCTTTCATACATTGTTTCTGCTTACATGCAACATTGTATTTTAATGTTTTTCAGTCTTCCTCAACTAGAAAGGATAAAGGGATAAATGATCACCACAAGCAGTTAATAAGTATCTAACCATGGTATTCTACTTATTGTAAGGGGGATATTTGTGCTCTTCTTACTCCCATCTAGACTTATCTAAGAAGTGAAGCAGGTGAGAAGGCAGATTTTATCACTTGATATAACTATCAAAATGGTGTCATGTTCATTGAATGCACTCTTCCCTCCATGCTTGCATTAGCCCCTTCTATTGCTGTAGCATAGTACCATCTGCATGTACGTACTTCTGCATGTGAAGACAGGAACTTTTATGCCTAGCATTGTCCTGGATTAAAGAACCATTGTTTCCTTTTAAAGGGGATAGAAAAAACATACTTGGGCTACACATAACTATTTTCATATGCCTACAGCTAACTCACTTTAAAGAAAATTTTAAGTAGATTTTCTATAGAGAAATCTTTTCCCCCTCCATTGGATTACCTCATGAGTATCTTTGTTCTCAAACAGTATGGTTTTCCTATCTGAAAATTTTGAGTAAATTTCTGCTATGACTAGTTAGATTCAGGAGAGTAAATTTATTTGTCAGTAAAAATATATTTCTTTCTTATATGTTCTTTATGAAAATAAACACATGAACAAAACTGAATTGATCTTCATAAAATGGACACATTCATATAAAGCTAGGTCGCCTTCTATCATATACTGAAGGCAAATGATTCCATACTTACGAAAATGTAGGTGTATCTTTATGTAGTGCGTATACTTACAGTATTATGCCTTACACTTCTTCACACTGCTCTTCATGTGTTCACATGCATATACATGTGCAACTCCATTTCTATAAAGTCAAATTCATCTAATGTTACATAGTCTGGTTGATATTTCTATATCTTCTCCTCCTTTAAATGTGACTAGCTATTTACACCATAACCATTCTGGTACAGCGCTGATTTAGCATTTTTATTGGAATGTGAAAGCTCTTAAAAGAAGAAAAAAATCTAATCAGGCAGGAGAGATAGAAAACTTGCTGAATTTTCTTTCCCCCTTCCAAGACCCCCCTGAAACCTATCAAAAGCACATCTTCCATTCATTGCTTCCCGGTGTCATTATGACAAGCGGCTACAAATCAATAGCAGAGGGAAAGACAGAACCAACCCGCACTCACCAAGTGATAAAGATTCACTCTCAGCCCCGATTTGCTAATAGCCCATAATAACAGCCATTGGCGCCCCGCATTAAATCATACATTTCACTCTGCGTTTATTATGGGATTTTTAAAACTCCTCACCAAATTGGATTTTCTCGATGGTCTCTAATTTCCACATTTATCATTTAAAATTAAACTCCTCTGTGGAAAGGGGGGATAGAGAAGAAGGAGAAGGTAGAGAGAGGCCAGACAGTACTGTATTTTTCCTTTTGACTCCCCCCTTTATGAAAACCCATAAATAATACCAGGTATCATAGCCATAAGCAGCAGGATTTTTTAAATATTAAAAATTCTAGAAATCAGTATGGAATAGTCAGTATGTACTGTAAATGAAGACAACAATTACAATTCAAGGGGACAAAATATATATCCATAAAGCAAGTTTTAAGTAAAATAAATTTGGTTTAAAAATTCTCAGTAATGTCGCAATGAGGGTGAATGATAAAAACAATGGAAAATACGCTAATGTTACAATATGCAAATATTCCAAGGAGCTATAGAGTTTAGCAAGTAAAGCATTCTAGCTTTAAAAAACAATATTTTTCTTATTCCAAAGCTCAGTGAAAACAGATGAAAAGTAATAATTCTCTTACTTCCTTCTCATTATATAATAGCTTGCCTTACCCTCTATACTTTCTTAGTTTAAAAATTAATTGTAAAATTTCATAGAGTCCTGTAGCCATAAGACTCTATTTCTTGGCTGCTGCAGCAAATCCCCAAATAAGTTCTTACATCTCCCATAGATGTCACCAGAACAATGGAATCAACATATGGAAACATAAATCACTTCAAGTTTAAGTATATATCTTTTTAGATAATTTTTTTGTCCCTTGGGTATAAAAATGAAAATTAAATTTCAGTTCTATAGCATAATATGAAAAGGCTATATTTTCTCAAGGACGCACTGTTGAGACTCTCTATGGCTGACTTAGAACTACAGCACTAGCAGGATCCAAAGAAATCACTAGAGGTTTAGTGAAATGTCAAATGATCCTCTGATTTCTTCCTTCTGGGAGCTTCCTCAGCAATATAGTCTTATCTATATCATTTGCCTTAAGAAATAGAGAAATGATCTTTTCAATCAGAGTTTAAAAGAGTTGAAAAGTTCAGCCATTTTATAACAATATTTCATTTCATCTTCATTCTTTTGTTTTGGAATTTTGTTACTGACCTAATTATTTTTTAAATGTTTCAATGATCATTTTTAAAAGTCTGCCATTGATTGCTGTGTCTTTTCTTTTTTTCCCCCGACAGAAAAGTATGGTTGTATGTATACCTGTTTTTTCCTCTCTTATTCCATATAATAGCCTCCCATTTTAATGAAGTCTTTATTCAAGTAACATACATATTGAAAAGTGCACAAATAAAAAATGTATGCTATGAATTCTCACTAGCTGCACACACTTGTGTAACCAGCATTGAGACCAAGAAGCAGAATGTTTATTAGTTACCCAGAAGCTCCCCTTTGCTCCTTTTTAGTCACTACCAACTCCCTCAAGGGTAGTCTCTGTCTTGCTTCTAACATCTCAGATAATTCTGCCGACTATTGAACTTTGTATAAACAGAATGGTCTAGTAAGTACTTTTTTGCATCTAGCTTCTTTCACTTAAAATTATGTGACATTAATTCACAGTGATGTATGTATTTATAGTTTGTCCATTCTCATTGCTGTAGAGCAGGGATTGAAAAACTAAGGCCAGATCTGGTCCACTGCCTGTTTTTGTACGGTCTGTGAGCCAAAGATTTTTACATTCTTTAAAAAAATGTAAAAATCAAAAGAAAGATATTTCATTACATGTGAAAATTATATGAAATTCAAATTTCAGTGTCCACATATAAAATGTTTTTTTTTTCTTTTTTGATAAAACAGTCAGACTCTTTTGTTTCAGTATTGTCTATGGCTACTTTCACGCTATCACAATAGAGTTGAGTAGCTGCAACAGACACCCACATGGCACACAAGGTCTAGCATGTTTACTATCTAGTCCTTTACAGGAACGTCTGCTGACCTCTGATGTAAAGTGCTCCACTGTGTGACTACACCACAATTTATTTATTCATTCTAGTGCTAAAAAAACATTTGGACTGTTTCTGATATTGGGCTAATATATATTGTAAACATTCTAGAACATGTATTTAGTGAACGTATACATACCTAGGAGTGGAAGCCTGCTGGGGACAGGGTACGCATATGTTCTGCTTTGCAGTTACACCCACTTTTCCACAGTGGTTTTTAATCAATTTATATTTCCACTAGCAGTGTATGAGAATTCCAATTGCTCTGTTTACTTACCAACTCTTGGTATTTTAATTATCCTGGTTGTTTTAATTTGTACTTCCTTTATGTCTAATAAGATTGAGCATCTTCTCAAATGTTTACTGCTGCTTAGGTATGCTCTTTGGTGAAGCACCTCTTTAACTCTTTTGTCTATTTCTCCTTTTGATTACCTGACTTTTTCTTATAGATTTGTAGGAGTCATTTGTATATTATGGATACAAGTCTTTTGTCAGATCATCTTTTATAAGTATCTTCTAGGTTGTGATATGCCTTTTTACTCTTTTTAAGGGTGACTTTTGATGAAAAGAAGTTTGTAGTTTTAATGCTCAATGAATCACTTTTTTCTTGACAAAGTACTTTTTTTTTTTCTGTTTAAGAAATATGGCCTACCTCAGAGATATAAAGATTGCAAATTCATTTAGATTTGTAATGTCTACAATAGGTCATTTGTTGAATAGTGGCAATTTTCTTTTTTTCTTCAAATGCTTATGCTTTTGCTTTCTTTTTCTGGCCTTATTAAGCTTGCTAGGACCTCCAATGCAATGCTGAGTGGAAGTAGTGATAGTGGGCATTTTATATTGAATTCTGCTGTACGTTTTCGTAGATCCTCTTGACCAGGTTAAGGAAGTTAATATTTCTATTCCTAGGTTTTATTATAAATGAATATTAAAGATTTAAAAAATTTATCAGAATGATCATGTGATCTCTCTTACTCCTTTTTCTGTTAATATGGTGAATTACATTGATTTAGAGATGTTAAACTACATGTATATTTCTTGGATAAATCACAGTTGGTCATAATTTACAATAATTTCTACATATTCTGGATTCAACTTGCTGGCATTCTGTTTAGAATTCTTAAATTTATGTTCGTGAGAAAGAGCAGTTTGTAATTTTCTTCTCTTGTATTATCCTTGTTTCGTTTTGATATTACCTTCCTTATATTTTTAAAAAGTCTCTGAGGAAATCACTAGAGCTGCTTTAGGCAAATTGCAAAATTTTAGTGGAAATTGAAGCTGCTACACTTTTATAATTATGTATGGAAAGCTCTGATACTTATGGGCTTTTCTTATTCTGCTTTAAGTTCCCTACCTTTCACGACTCACTATTCCTCAGTACTCACTTTCTCTACACAACCTTCTTGGCAGGGTGAATTCAATGGTCTACAGTAATGGCTTCTGTCAGTAATTACAGCTTAGGCTACTACTGTCTGCAGGAATTGATATTATGAGAAGTTATAAAGAAGAAGAAGATATTTGCTTCCGGAGAAGAATTTATAATCTGGTAAGCTAAGTCAGTCCCTCTTAAAAATTATAAATCAATTATGGAATCATCTTCAGTTAAATTTCTTCTTTCAAGTTTATGAACAAAGTAACTTCTAGGATAATGAGGAAAACAAGTTAATGAAGGAAAAACTGGAAAGAAAAGCATAAAGAAGGTACAAAATAACTCATAGTTCCATCAAAAAACATAACCATTATTAGCACTTACATTTTGTTATAAATTAGATAATTTTCAATGTGTTGTGCTCTCCTATTAAGATAGACACCTGTATAGTTAATATTTCCTATTAATTTCAGCTGCAAATAACTTTCCATTTCGGTCTAAGATTTTCCAAAACTTTTTAAAAAGATAAATTTAGAAAACAGATTCTATAGTGTGTACCTTGACAAGTAAAAAGATTAGGAAAATGTGTTTGAATGTATGAAATGAAGCTCCATTCTCTTCCTCCAACAATCAAATATGACACTACACCATATCTGGCTCCCAACTCAGAAAGTTGCTATTACACGTCTGATAGGTCCCACATCTTGGTATATCTTTACGTTTAAGATATCTTCATCTCTGATACACAATATACTAAGACTTGTACAAAAAATATTTTCAAATTTGCTGTATGGCATCGAGGCACAGGATTACTAATTTAGAGGTGATTTAGTACAGTGGCTAAGGGCACATACTATGGTGCTAGACTGAGTTTCAAACCTGGCAATACTACTCACAAAGTATTTAACTTTGATCTAATTACATACAGTCCTTGTGGCCTCAGTTACTCATTTGTAAAATAAGGAAAATAATGCTTGAAGATCTCATATAGTTGTTGTGAGGATTAAATAAGTTGATAGAAGCTAAGTGCTTCTGGCTACATAATACGTGCTCAGTAAATATCAGCTTTGTATAGGTAATCTAAAAAGCTGCTAATTTTAAATATATTCAAGAAGCAGCTTTACTTTCTGTTTTTGTATAAAGTCCTTTCCAATTTGCCCTATAAACATTTTCCTTCCTTTAACCCTGAAGACTGTGGTTTTTAAAACTATTTAGCTTATATTCACTCTTCTGTTCCTTGTCTACTGTGTTATGTTCTGTACCTTATGCCTGAAACAAAACAAGTCTTCTGCTTTTTAAATTTATTTCCAGAAGCATACTTCTATTAGAAAATCTGTATCTAAGCTAACTCCATTAGATTTAAGTAGATAAAAGCTGGAACTGAAAAAATGAAGAAAGGGGATATATTAAAACTGATGCATTGTCAGAATTTTCCCATTTTTCTCTTTTTGGCTAATTTAGCATTCACAGAGTAACAGTTCATATCTGTTCAATTAAAAGGTCAGTTAAAGAGCTAGCACTCCATAAATGTTTATCAGTCTGTGTTATGCAATGAAATATGGAATATATTAAGATGAACTTTAAAAATCAGTCCAGGGTAAAAGATGAATTTTAATAAAAATTTGAAATACAAATCCTAAACAGTTCTTTCTGAGGCTGTGATACTTTATGTCAACACAAGAGACTGGAGAGATTAGAATGAACTGGTTTAAAGTCTTAAAATCTAAGCCTGGAGGCTTTCTTTAGTCTGCACGCAAGACTGTTAAACACTGTTGCAGTTGCAATTAAGTATTAGACTGTTTTTATTTCTTTACAAAACTGCTTTGTTAGTTTGTAAACTATTCAGACACAGTCAAGGTTATGGGTTCTCTCAGGATGTCTATGTAAAAGGAGTTACAATGGGATAGGGAAGCTTTAATTATGACTGGTTCCTTGCTCTCTGACCAGCTTTAGACAGTCACTCTTTCTGTGGACTCTATGTAGTGGCTTCTTTTTTCTTTTAACTGTTTAAGAATCTGAAGCATCCTGTGGTTTATTGACTATTGTAACCACATACTCTGCCACTAATGTTCATCACTACCGTTTCTCCTGACTACCGCCTCTTAAGGAGAATGAAAGGTGGAAAATGTGACACAATAGTCTCAAATTGTATGACTCAGTTTAAATACTGAACAGGAAAAAAAGTGTCTTAAACTACCACTAGAAACATTTTCCTTCCAAATGGAACTGATCTTTAAAACCCAGTTCAATCCAGCAAACAGGCAAAGAATTACTAACATAGACACTTTCAGAATGTATTGTGGTATACCAGAGGACCTATTTTCTATAGGATGATAAAAACACTTCTAGTTCTTTGTGATACTTGCTGATCTTATTCAAATTTAATTTTATCCAGCTACAGTCAATTCTCACCAAGACTAAGTTTGCCTTTTAATGAACTATTTTCAGAAATGTTCTTCCTTCAATATAATATTCTTTTCACACATATCTTTTACAAGCACTTTTCTTACCTTAAGTCAAAAATCTACCATGAGTTCTATCCTCTACCCCTAAAACTACTTATGGAATTTATTTCTATTACAATTCTATTCTTTCCATTACTTCATTGGTTTAACATACTTGGTGGATTTTAACATTTTAAAGATACACACACTCACACCCACACCCATGCATTCTTCATAATACCACCCTGAAGTAGAAGACACAGTAGTAGAAGAGGCAGTATGGTATTTTCATTAATTAAAAGTTTAAACATAAGAATGAACACCATAAAAACCCTAGAAGAAAACCTAGAAAAAATCATTCAGGACATAGGCACAGGCAAAGACTTCATGACTAAAACACCAAAAGCAACGGCAACAAAAGCCAAAATAGACAAATGGGACCTAATTAAACTTAAAAGCTTCTGCACAGCAAAAGAAACAATTATTAGAGTAAACCGGCAACCAGCAGGATGGGAAAAAATTTTTGCAATCTACCCATCTGACAAAGGGCTAATATCCAGAATCTATAAAGAACTAAAGCAGATTTAGCAGAAGAAAACAAACCCATTCAAAAGTGGGCGAAGGATATGAATAGAAACTTTTCAAAAGAAGACAAATATGCAGCCAACAAACATATGGAAAAATGCTCATCATCATTGGTCATCAGAGAAATGCAAATCAAAACCACACTGAGATACCATCTCACGCCAGTTGGAATGGCGATCATTAAAAAATCTGGAGATAGCAGATGCTGGAGAGGATGTGGAGAAAAAGGAACACTTTTACACTGCTGATGGGAATATAAATTAGTTCAACCATTATGGAAGACAGTGTGGTGATTCCTCAAGGATCTAGAAATAGAAATTCCATTTGACCCAGCAATCCCATTACTGGTTATATACCCAAAGGATTTATAAATCATTCTATCATAAAGACACATGGACACGTATGTTCCTTGTGGTGCTGTTTACGATAACAAAGACCTGGAACCAACCCAAATGCCCATTGATAATAGACTAGACAAAAAAAATGTGGCACATACACATCATAGAATACTATGCAGCCATAAAAAATGATGAGTTTGTGTCCTTTGTAGGAACATTGATGAACTAGAAACCATCATTCTCAGCAAACTGATACAAGAACAGAAAACCAAACACTGCATGTTTTCACTCATAGGCAGGTGATGAACAATGAGAACACTTGGGCACAGGGAAGGGAACAACACTCACAGGGCTAGGTGGGGGGGTGGAGGGGAGGGGAGGGGAGGAGAGGGATAGAGTGGAGAAGATGGGGAGGGATAACACCAAGAGAAATGCCTGTCGTAGGTGAGGTGGGGGGATGGAGACAGCAAACCACCATGGCATGTATGTACCTATGCAACAATCCTGCGCAGGATGTGCACATGTACCCCAGAGCCCAAATACAATAAAAATAAAAAATAATAAAAAATAAAAAGTGGAAGCTATGAAGTCCGACTGCCTGGGCTTGAATCCAAGCTCTGTTACTTAGTGGCTGTGAGGCCTTAGGCTATTTACTTAACCTGTTTGTGTTTTACTTTCCTCATTAGTAAAATAGGAGATAATTATAATCCTAGTTCACAGTGTTGTGGTAAGAAATGAATACTTGAAAAACATAGTGTAGTTAATATTAGCATAAAAATTTAACTATTACTATTATTATGTCATTAATGTCTCCAGATTATAAAGGTAAAATGGTGACCAGGTATCTTCTCTTCCCTAGAGCCAAAGGGATCCTTTTAAAAAGAAATTAGGTCAGGTCCTTCCTTTAATCAAAATGTTTCAATGGCTTTCTGTCTCATTCAAAATCAAAGCCAATACTAGGCCCTACTTGATCCAAACTCCCTCACCCCCACTCTTCTGCTCATTTCCCGCTATTCCTTCTCTCTCTTACTCTATTCCAGTCTCCATTCATCTCTGTGTTGTTCCTGGAATGTGCAACATGTTCTCACTTTCAGGGCCTTACAATTGCTGTTCCCGCTAGCTGAAATATTTTTCCCCCAGAGTCAAAAACTTTTCCTGGCCACTCATTATAAAAGAGCAATCACCCTAACCTCTGGCACTCTATACCTGCTTTACTTGATTTATTTGCCTCTATAATACTTATTACCACCCAACATAAATAACATAAATTTGCCTCTTGGTGATAACAGAATCTATAGGGCTTAACTAAATATAACAAGTGCTAATTGAAAATTTGTCCTATTACTTTATTGGGCTGGCTTAGAAAACAGTGACACACAATAGCAAAGTCCTTCAATTTTTAAGATAAATCAGAAAGAATCTTCATAGTCAGATGAATCTATGTAATACGTTACATTAAATGGGTTAGATTCTCACAGAAATTAAAAAAATTTTAAGTGTGTTTAAGGCTTATATATTATCATATTAGTTCTTTCAATAGACAACAAACACTTGACACACATACCTGTTCTGGTACTGAACTTTAACAAAGAGAGCTTTCTATGTGAAGAAGGCTAGAGATAAAAGGGAAAAGAGAACTGGCTTCTACAGGAGGATCCTGAAAATGTCACCTCCCACTTTTTGAAAAAATCTTCTGAGGATTATTATAGGCATAGAGACTTGGTTTAAGTCTCTCGTGTGTGTGCCCTTTGACTTAGAAAAGGGATCAATTGAAATAAAGATATGAGGCCTGCTTCTCATCAAGAGATGAAAGAACAAAACATTAGACTAGTATCACATCTAGGGAAGAGAGAAGAGAGGAATATTAGAACATAGGCAAAGATAAATAAACAGCAAAGGGGAGAAACAGTTGTCCTGTGAGACTCAGCCTGTGGGTCCCTAGATACCCAGTACCTGAAATATAGGGGTATAAACCGAACACTTATTAGCTAGCCCTACAGGAACAAATTGATTAAGTTTACTTACATTGACTATTCTTTCTTTCATAGTGATCTTTGAGAATCTTTACTACCTCTCTTTCTTTTGGGATTTTTATTGTCAGAATAAACTGTATGTATGGTTTCTGGGTCCATTAGCAAAATATTTTTGTTTTTACTGTTATTTATTTATTTATTTATTGAGACGGAGTCTCGCTCCGTTGCCCAGGCTGGAGTACAGTGGTGTGATCTCGGCTCACTGCAACCTCCACCTCCCAGTTCAAGCAATTTTCCTGCCAGAGCCTCCCAAGTAGCTGGGACTACAGGCCCCTACCACCATGCCCGGCTAATTTTTAGTAGAGATGAGGTTTCACCATATCGGCCAGGCTGGTCTTGAACTCCTGACCTTGTGATTTGCCCACCTCGGCCTCCCAAAGTGCTGGGATTATAGGTGTGCACTGCTGCACCTGGCCTATTGTTATTTTATTATACTATCACATATTTCAAGCATAGAAAGAAGTAAAAAGAATAATGCCATTAACACCTATATAGCCATCTAGTTTTATCACATTTAATGTTTCTATATTTGCTTAATTTTTTAAAAAAGGACATTACAGTTTCAGTTTAAGCATTATGGAAAATCCTTAGTTTAAGCATTATAGAAACGAGGGACCTCATTTCCCCAACTTCCTCTCTCTCAGGATGTAAACTGCACCCTGAATTTAATGTTCATCATTCCCATGAATGCTTCGCACATTTTAGAAGTTTACATTAATGCTAGCATACTGCTAATAATCTGCAATAATATTTTCATGTTTAATATTATGTTTTAGAGTTTTATTCTTAATGATACATGTAGTTCTAGTTCATTTATCTTAATTGCTATGTGTATTTCACTGAATGAAAATTCCCAAATCTATTCATCCATTCTCTTACAGATGAACAATTATGCTTCCCCAATTTTTCATGATTATTAAAACAGAGTAAGAAACATTAATTTTAACTTTTAGTGTGGATATATATGAGAGTTTCATAAAGACATATAAATGTATGTTCAACTTTTCTAGATATTGTCAAACTGTTCTTCCCAGTAACTGTACCTGTATATGTTATTATCTGTAGTTTTTGAGTTTTTTCGCCCACATCTCTGCTTATAAATATTTTCAATTATAATTATTTTTTGTTAATCTGATGAGTATGAAATAGTATCTATAAAAAGTATTTATCATTCTTTCAGGCTATACAGTACTTGAATCTCATTGTAATAATTAGGACTAATTTGAGGGGAATCATCTTTATAATTTATGAACATAGTTTCTCTGACCATATATTCAGATTTTTCCATTTTCAGTAAGGTTTATCACTTATTCTTTAAAAATTTTGTATCTTCCATAGATATATTCCTCTATACTTAGTGTTTTTTATTGTTGTAAATGGCATTTCAAATTACATAATTTTTTTTGTTTTGGTGGTAGTATATAGCATATAATCAACTTACAGCACTAACTACATACATCAGAAAAGATGAAAAAGTTTCAAATCAATAATCTAAGCTGTAACTTAAGAATCTAGAAAGAGAAGAGCAAAATAAACCCAAAACAAGCCAAAGGAAGGAAATAATAAAAGAGTAGAACTCACTAAAATTGAAAACAGGAAAACAATAGAAAAAAATGAGTGAAATGCAGAACTCATTTTTCTAAAAACATCTATAAAGTTGACAAATCTCTATAGATTATCAACATCAAGAATAAAACAGAACATCACTACACACCCTGAAAAAAAATCGAAAAAATAATGAACAGCTACAGATAACTCTACATATAAATTTGACAACTTAGATGAAATGGACCAATTACTCAAAAAACAGACAATCACAACTCACCAATATGAAATAGATAATTTGAACAGCCTACAAGTATTTAAGATATTGGTAGCTGGGCATGGTAGCACACACCTGTAATCCCAGCTACCTGGGAGGCAGAGGTGGAAAGATCACCTGAGCCCAGGAGGCTGAGGCTGCAGTGAAGCTGGGATTGGGCCACTCTACTCCAGCCTGGGCAACAGACTGAGATTCTGTCTCCAAAAATAATAATAATAAATAAAATAAATTATAATTCAAAAATTACCAAGAAAAATCTCCAGGTCCAGATTATTTCACTGAAGAATTCTACAGAATGTTCAGGGAAGACTTAACATCAATTCTACATAATCTATTTCAGAAAGCAGAAGAGGAGGGAGAATTTCCCAGTTTACTTTATGAAGCCAGGATTACATTGATACTAAAACTAGATAAAAGCAGGAAAAAAATTTAAAAAGAAAGAAGGAAAAAAAGAAAACTACAGACCAATACCCCTTATTCACATGGATGCAAAAATCAATTAAGCAATATGGAAAAACAATTACATATCATGACCAGGTTGGATTTATAACAAGATTTGTTACACACACACACACACACACACACATATTTTTTTTTGAGACAAGTGTCTTGTTCTTTCGTTCGGGCTGTAGTGCATTGGCATGATCTTGGCTCACTGCAACTTCCGCCTCTTAGATTCAAGCAATTCTTCTGCCTCAGCCCTCCAAATAGATGGGATTACAGGCACGCATCACCACACCCAGCTAATTTTTTGTATTTTTGGTAGAGATGGGGTTTCACCATGTTGACCAGGCTGGTGTGCTTCTACATACTATTAATGAACACGACACAAAAATTTTTAAAACTACAATACCATTAACAATCCTTTAAAAGTGAAATATTTCACCAGGACTTTGGGAGGCTGAGGCAGGAGGATAACTTGAAGCCAGGAGTTCAAGACCAGGGCAACAAAGAACCTGTTTCTACAAATAAAACAAAATAAATTAGCTGGGTATGGTGGCATGTGCCTGTAGTCCCAGCTACTCAGTAGGCTGAGGCAGGAAGATTGCTTAAGCTCAGAAGTTCAAGGCTGGAGCGAGCTATGATCAAGCCACTGCATTCCGGCCCAGACAACAGAGCAAGACCCTGTCTCTAAAATATTTTTTTGGTAATAAAAAATTTTTACAAGTGAAATACTTAGATGTAAATCTAAGAAAACATATAAAGGACTTGTAGGTTGAAAACTACAAATAAAAAGAAAAACATTTTGTGTCCATGGATGGGAAGACTCAGCCTAGCAATGGTGTCATTTCTAACTAAATTAATATACAGGTTTAACTATAAAAATCTCGGAAAGATGTTTCTATATAGAAAAGATTATTTTAAAATTCATACAAAAAGACAACTAGAATAGTGGTAACAATTTTGCAAAAGAACTGTGTGTGAAGAATCAGTTTAACCGGTTTCAAGACTTATGGAGATAACAATCAAGATAGCATGGTATCCACAGAAGAATAGAAACATATCAATGGAAACAATTGGAACCCAGAAATAGATCCACACAAGTATGCCTAAATGGTTTTTGACAAAGTTGCAAAAGCAATTCAATGGAGGAAAAAACAGACTTATAACAAATGGTGCTGGAGAAACTGAGAATTATAGGTAAAATAATAACCTCAACCTAAGCCTCACATTTCATATAAAAATTAATTCATAGTAATTCACAGAATTCAATGTGAAATGTGAAACTATAAAGAAATTTTAGAAAAAATTCGGGAAAAAACTTCCAGATCTAGGGCTAGGCAAAGGGTTCTTAGACTCAACACCAGAAACATGATCCATGAAAGGAAAAAGGGCTAAATATCATCTCATGAAAATTAAAAACGTTTGCTCTGTAAAAGACCTTGCTAAGTGGATAAAAAGGCAAACTACAGAGTGGGAGAAAATAATCTAGTTAGAGAACTCTTAAATCTCAACAGTGAAAAAGCATGTAATCCAATTAGAGCATGGGCAACAGATTTGAAGATATTTCACCAAAGATACATAGATGCAAATAAGCACCTGAAAAAATATTAGGCATCATTAGCCACAAGCCACTGCATAAATGCAAATTAGAACCACAATAAGACATTCCTACACATCTATCAGGATGGCTAAAATTAAAAATAGCGACACCATCAAATGCTGCTTGGCATGCAGAGAAACTGGATTACTCATATGACACTGACAGAATGTAAAATGGTATAGCACCTCTGGAAAATAATTTGGCATTTTCTCAAAAACATTAAACATGCAATTACCGTAGAACCCAGCAACTGCATTCCAGGGAACTTCTCTTAATGAAATGAAGATTTATTTTCTCCTAAAACAATGGGGTACATGAATGTTTAGAACAGTGTAGTGGGTTAAAGGGTGGGGCTTCCAAAAAGATATGTCTACATCCTAATTTCTAGAAACTACGAATGTTACTTTAGTTGGAAAAAGGTCTATGCAGATATAATTAAGAATCATGAGATAAAGAGATTATTCTAGATTATCCAGGTGTGCCCTAAATACAAGTGTCCTTATAGCACACAGGGGACATATGACAGACAGGTGACAAGGTGATGTGAAGAAAGAGGCAGAGTCTAGAGTCACAGCAATAACAGGGAAAGGGCTATTGATACACACAAAAATCCTGAGAATTATACAGAGTTTTTAAAAAGCCAATTCCCAAAGATTAATACTGTACGATACAAAACATTCTTGATATGACAACACTATAAAAACAAACAAGAGATTAGTAGTTGCCCGGAGTTAAGGACAGGAGGGAAGTGGGTGTGGCTGTAAAAGACAATACGGGAGATCCTTGACATAACGAAAATACTCTGCATTTTGACTGTATCAATGTCTATATCCTGGTTATATGTACTGTAGTTTTGCAAGATGTTACCATCAGGGAAAATTAGATAAAAGATACACAGGATTTTCTGTAAATTATTTCTTACAACTGTGAACCTACAATTATCTCAAAATAAAAAATTTAATTTTTTAAAAAAGTGAACAGCTGGGTAGAGAAATAAATAACATGAAGTAGAAATTAACTTAAAAAATCAAGTTAGAAGGTAATTCTCACCTTAAACATGCCAGTGCACCTTAAAATAAAATTCAGTCAATTTAAAATTGACTGCAGTTTCCCTTTTAACCAAGAAGTGTTTTATCATATCTCTTACAGGTGAGACAGCTTTGGTGTTCAAAAGTAACATCTTTTTTTCTTACTCTTCTCCATTTGTCTGCAGTATTACAAAATGAAATCAAGATGCTGTTGTCAAATGTCCCCCTGCAAACCACTTTAGACTCAGTTCTATAACCAACACCAATGCCAGTCTCTTTTCTTTCAGAAATTCTGTTTTTAACTTTTATTTTCATATTAAATTAGAAGAATGCTTCACCTTTTAAAATCTGTATTTCACTCCAAAGTCCAGGTTATTTTAAACCCTGTATCCCACTTCTCATCCAGTTTACATTTACTCCTTTATTTGTACTTAACCAATGACCATGCATCGATATACAGTCTATTTAACCTTGATAGTTTTCGACATCCATATCCATCATGCCACCAATACCGAAATTACTTGTCCTAATTTCCCACTTTAGTTTCTTATTAGGATCCAAGTACCTTAGTAAATGTCCTCATGCTTTCATCAACCATTTGCATTTTCTTGAACATTAGCAGTTTGTAGCATGAAGTCATACCACCAACCTAAAATGTGGGTCACAATGTCTACTTTCACAATGTGCCATGAAAATGTAAATACCTCAGGATAAAGATCAGGTATAATATTCTTCCATTTTTGTTAAAGGTTTTAACACTCTTGGTAATCAGGGCTTTTTTTTTTTAATTTTTTTTTTTAAACTCCAGAAGTCATATATACTGCTGATTATTCCTTCACAATTCTCTTAATTGATTCAACTGGTAAGCCTTCTATGTCTAGCTGAATGTAACCGCTTCTTAAATGGTTTCATTTCAAAACTGACTGCAAACTCAGGTCAGATACATTTTAAATACATTACTTTAAAAACTGATAAACATACAGACTTGTGTGTGTGCATTTGCATTATAACATTGCTACTTGAAGACAATTGTTCATTTGCTTAAAACAGTGTTTTTCAAAGGAAGCACCATATTTTTTGAAGCGTTTTTTTTCAGTCATGGGTCTAAGTTACAATATAAACGTATCCTGTGAAGCATGGTTTAAAATAAAAAAAAAAAAACCTGAAAAACAATGGCCTAAAGAATATGGTCTAATTTGCTACACCTGACATTCAAGGCCTATCCTAATCTTGCCTGTAGCTACCAATATATCTTCATTGTCTACTAGTGGCTTCACAAATCGATTGCCCCTCTCAAACTGATTTACTTGCCCTATCTTAAAACATATTCCATGCTTTCCCAACCACGTCTTTTTGCAGATATGCCATAAGGGTTTCACTAAATGTATAATGAGGGGGAAAGGACAAAATAGAACTCTAAAAACAAGTCTATAAGAATTTTACCCCAACAAAATGCCTACCTCTCCATGAAATTTTTTTCTTACCCTAACAGAGAAGGCATTGTTCCTTTATCTGAAACCTTATAATACTTGTTCTCTTTTCCATTCTTATGGTGATTACGTAATACCTTTTATTATAATGATCTGTTATCATGTATACTTACTGTAATGTAAGTACCTCAAAAATTGATATTGTACCTTATATATCTTTAATAAAATAATTAATGCTATTTTAAAAGTTAAGATAAATTTAACTAGTATCCGGCTTAAGAAAGAAAAAATTGGGCCGGGCGCAGTGGCTCACGCCTGTAATCTCAGCACTTTGGGAGGCCGAGGCAGGTGGATCACGAGGTCAAGAGATTGAGAACATCCTGGTCAACATGGTGAAACCCCGCCTCTGCTAAAAATACAAAAAAATCAGGTGGGCATGGTGGCACATGCCTGTAATCCCAGCTACTCAGGAGGCTGAGGCAGGAGAATTGACTGAACCCAGGAGGCGGAGGCTGCGGTGAGCCAAGATCTCGCCATTGCACTCCAGCCTGGGTAACAAGAGCAAAACTCCATCAAAAAAAAAAAAAAAGAAGAAAGAAAAAAAGAAAGAAAGAAAGAAAGAAAGAAAGAAAGAAAGAAAGAAAGAAAGAAAGAAAGAGAGAGAGAGAGAGAGAGAGAAAGAAAGAGAAAGAAAGAAAGAGAGAAAAAATTAAAGGTAAAACTGAACTATCCCGTAACAGTCTTCATCAGCCCAATTCCTTCCCCTACAGAGATAACTATTATTCTAAATTCCCATGGATTTTTTATACTTTTATTAAATATATAACTACCTGTGCATTTTAAAACTTAATTAATTACATCCCAATGTATATATTTTGTTACTGGCTTACTTTGCTCTATATACAGTTTTATGATATTTGCTCATGTTGATGCAAACAGCTCTAGTTCATTCATTAGTTTGTCTATATAATAATCTTTTACATTAATTCATCACAGGAGATTTATCAATTCTTTTGATGGACAGTTTCCAATTATTCACTCTTACAATGATGTAACCAATATTCTTATACACGTCTCTGTGCCTAGGTATGAGAGTTTCCTTTGGGTAATACCTAGAATTACATTTGCTCTGCTGCAGGGTAAGAGCATTTTTACCTTCAATGCATGTTACCAAAATGCTTTCCCAGTTTCTGGATTATATTGTCACTTTTTACAATTATTCCAATGAGCAAAAAATGTTAATTTCTTAAAAAGGCATAGGTATATTGACTTTTTACAGAGTTATGGTTCTACTTGTGTTTTCTGATTACTCTTGACTTAGTTTGGAAAGGTTTTATTTTTCTGAAAAATTATCCATTTCAGCTAAGTTTTCAAATTTACTGGCATGCAACGATTTATGCCCACTAGGAGAGGTTTTTTGAGCTCACCTAAAAATGAGATTCATATTACTATTATTGGCCACACTTGACATAAATTCTTTTATTTTCAGACAGAGTCTCACTTTGTAGTCCAGGCTGGAGTGCGACGGCCCGATCTTGGCTCACTGCAATCTCTACCTCCCAGGTTCAAGTGATTCTCATGCCTCAATCTCCTCCTGAGAAGCTGGGATTACATAGGTTTTTTTTTTCTTTTCTTTTCTTTTTTTTTTTTTTTTTTTTTTTTTTTAGTAGAGATGGGGTTTCACCATGTTGGCCAGGCTGGTCTCAAACTCCTGACCTCAAGTGATCTGCCTGCCTCAGCCTCCCAAAATGCTGGGATTACAGGTCTGAGCCACCAAGCCTGGCCATAAATTCTTTTTTAGCAGAATACAGGTCAGGATACACAGCATACTGACAAGGCAATATCAGACATTCTTCTTAAGTAGGAGTAGTCATCACAACATGCCACACAGCCACCAAGCAGCTTATCTCAGATGTGAGGGAATAAGGTCACATTATGTAAGTGCAGAAGTAACTGATATATCCTGTAATAATTCCACAAGCATAGCTTCTAGTCACTACACTAAGATTTACTACTAGGTATTACTAGCTTATTTACAACCCACCCAGGCCAAAGTAATTTACTCATCAAGTGTCATTTTTAACATAAGCAACAGTGCCTGGTAAACATAACTCACATTCCAAAAATCAGCTGCCATTATTATTTGCATCTCCAGGAGAAAAGAGAAAATAGGTTTCCACAGGAACAAAGCTAGGTAAATTATATTTCATTATGTTTTTAAATAGTTTATCAATTTTGCTTCATTTGTCTACTAGTCTTTTCAAAGAACAATTTTTAAATTCTATCTTGTTTTTTAATTCTTCCATTTCTGCTATTTGCCTCTTGACATTCTTTAGGCTTACTCTTTCTT